>NC_143021.1:175810558-176128415 GCF_055824585.1 Amblyomma mixtum | reverse complement strand
CTGAAGCCATAGGCCGTCAGCGTTCATTGTGTTCATTGGCGATGGCGTTGACAACGTTTTGCACTCCGATCATTTTAATGAAAGGAAGTGCGCATAACTGCCTCCTTGGGTCAATGGACGCATGAATCACGCTTATAGGTACGTGGGGTGATGAGAGAGAGATGTGGGCTGCAGGCATTGACAACGTTGTGCCAGAAAGGCGGCGCTGAAGCCATAGGCCGTCAGCGTTCATTGTGTTCATTGGCGATGGCGTTGACAACGTTTTGCACTCCGATCATTTTAATGAAAGGAAGTGCGCATAACTGCCTCCTTGGGTCAATGGACGCATGAATCACGCTTATAGGTACGTGGGGTGATGAGAGAGAGATGTGGGCTGCAGGCATTGACAACGTTGTGCCAGAAAGGCGGCGCTGAAGCCATAGGCCGTCAGCGTTCATTGTGTTCATTGGCGATGGCGTTGACAACGTTTTGCACTCCGATCATTTTAATGAAAGGAAGTGCGCATAACTGCCTCCTTGGGTCAATGGACGCATGAATCACGCTTATAGGTACGTGGGGTGATGAGAGAGAGATGTGGGCTGCAGGCATTGACGCCGTTGTGCCAGCAACGCGGCGCTGAAGCCATAGGCCGTCGGCGTTCATTGTGTTCATTGGCGATGGCGTTGACAAGGTGACGTCATCTTCGTCGACAGGTGGAGCTGTCGGCGCGGCGGCGTGGAGCGCTGCTCCGTTGTCAGTCGGTGTGCGGCAGCTAGTGGAGGAGGATGGCTCCCAAGCGGTGCAGCGATTCCACGCCAGGTGGTTCGGCTCAGCAGAGGAAGGGCGCATCTCAGTCGTAACAAACATAGGCAGTCATTGGCAGTCGAAGTAGCGCGACAAAGGCTTTCGCCTAGCACACTTTAGGCTGCCAAAGTGCCCCCATAGTTTATTCGTTCCATTGACAGCTCAGTAGCTTAACGAGGGCCTCGGTTCTGGCAGTTTTCGCACAGCTTTGGCCCTCCCCGTTCGGTCACGCTCCTGCGCGGGACTCTCGGTAATACAGGACGTAATACGTCCGCCACTACGGATGTGTGTGGCTTTGGTGAACACTCTCAAGGTGCGGTTACATCCCACATAAATACCTTCGAAAGCAGATGGGACACCCGTCGGCGTAGCTCAGTTGATACAGCACCAGGCGCGAAATTCGGAGGTCGTGGGTTCGGATCCCACCGGCATCATGCGGTTGTTTTTACGCGATAGCTTGAATGAGCTTGTGCCGTAGAAAATCCGGCGTCGGCATCATTCATCGCGAGTGAAAAATCCCCAAAAAATCCCCAAAGAAGCAACCAAGGAGGCAGGTGGGCCACCTAGATGACGTGACATTGCGGCGACATCACAACCGGCCCGCCGGATTGTGTGAGGAAACTTCCCACCGTGGCAGGTGACGGTTAAATTAATGATTGGTCCCTCGGGAAGAGCAACCTGGGTCGCACAAGCACCACCGCTGGGAGCACCTGTCATCGCAGTGCAGTGGCGCATCGCTTGACCGCTGCACCACTGCGCCAGGAGGGGTATGAGGACTCCTACCTAGTGAATGTAAAGTAGAGGATGACCTGCACATATGGGAATTGACTCATTAAGATATCGCGCGTCATATCCTTAAGACGGAGCTTAAGTGTCCCCTCCAATTTTTTTTTTATTTTTCTTGTTCAAACCAATCTTTCGTCTTCTGCTGCCGCTTTCAAATCTCGGTATTCGTAGTGTCCATGACGCGCCCGAGGCCCTAGCGCGTAAGCCTTTGGTTCATGTCGGCCCTCGAACTGGTGTTTCACTTGACTGAGGTGCTGCTCGTTGCTGCGAAGCTCCAATCCGTGCAGGCTGAACAGCCGTGCCCAAGCAGCACAGCTAACCGGCCCAATATTGGAAAGGGGCGGTTTTACTCCGGCCCTTTGTTGGGACGGCCTTTGCCGATACGTTTCCACTATTGGGCCGATTAATTGTGCTGCTTTGGTGGTGCACATAGCACAGCCACTGTTTTCTTCCGCCACGGCAGCAACTGCATCAAGTTCCTAGCAGCGCAACAACCAGCTTCTCAACGCTCACCTACTAAACTGGTCAAAACCTGTCAAACTAAAGAATCGATTTTTCTACTACTTTACGTATTTACTATCCGCATGAAAAAAATGTTTACTTTGAATAAAATAATGACCAGCTCCTAAAACTGTTAGAATATACCTTTGGCCGATGCGAAAAAGAGAACTGATCATTTTCTGATCAAAGCACTATTATCCTAACCTGGAAAATGCTGGTGTGTGGTGAAGCCTCTGAAGTTAGTCACGTCATGCGGGAAATGGCGGTAAATAAAGGAGAGTTTGAATGAGGACTTCGGGCAACCTGGAGAAATAATGCAATTATTTCCACGACTGAGTTTGCTGCCGGCGGCGGCCCGAACAGACCAGCTTCGCTGGCCACTGCACGGGAGCAATATGCTGCCGCCGCAGCCAATCACGTCACGCGTTAAACTGCAGCGCACTCGCGCGCTGTTCATTGCACGTCGTCGTCTTCATCAACTTCCATCTGTGAGCAAGTCACAAAAGGAAAGGAAACGCGCTTTCAACCATGCTTTCCGGTACCTGGCATTGGTGTCCACCTGCAAAAACATGCTTTTGCACGTTATTTTGCGATTAGCAATGCTAAACCGCGAGCAGCTTTTTAGTGCGCTAGTACTGATAGTGGCCATTCCCCACAATCAGCCGTTGTGTGTTTGTCTGTCTGTCTGAAGCCCGTTTTGCCTAAAACATGTTGAGCACGTGAGCAGCCTGCCCACTGTATCAGGCGGCAGCTCAATTAATCGTGAGAGGCTCCTCGGGCCTGGTTTGCACCCCAACCCAAGTCCCCACCGATGGCAGCACCTGTCATAGAAGGGCAGTGGCGCATAGCTTACGCGAGGCACTGGAGGCCTGCGTCAGCTGGCTTAAAGTGTTCGCGCGCTCGTTCGTGAACCTCGTGTGGGAGGGCGTCATAGCCCCGTTTAGAGAACCTCTGGCCAGGGGGTTGGCGGCCTCATTTCCAGAATTCCCGGAGTGGGTGAAATCAGTTCGGGTGAAGGGGCGGGCGCTCAATAGGCGAGTAGAGCATGCAAAAAGCAGGGGCATGGACTCCGCCTCGTGCGAAATTTCGGATTGTAGTTTTGCAATCTGATAAAACATACCCGGCTTTATGTTGGCAATGGTGGTTTCCTCTGCAGCTTCGGGGTAGGTGTCTGTGAGGAGTGTGTATACTGGTGGGGGAGAGAGTATGATCCACCAGGCAGCGACCGCTTCATCGCCTGTGCAGGCTGCGTCTACACATACGGCGTCCGGTTCGTTGCCGTGGTAACAGTCGAGTGAATTCACACGAGCTCTGCGGCGTTTATCGTGGTGTTCGGGGTGCATGTTGCGGGGAGCGCCTAATGAGCAGTTCCCGGTGCAGTTCTCTTGGCTAGCTTCGCGAGTGCTTCTCAGAAGCCTCATTTGTCTCGGACGATTCACCAAGAAGGTGATCATGTAGTTTTTACTTCGGGGTTTTCTTTTGTTTGATTGTCCTCGCGTTGGGTTTTCACTTTCATGAGTTTTAGGGGGTTGGCCGCTGCTTTTTTTCATCTTCGGGGTTTTTAATTTATTCACTTCTTTCTTTCTTCCTCCTAAGTCAAACATGAACTTACTTGCGAGGTCAAGGTGTGCTTGCTACCAAATGCGGTGAGCTCCGGCTCGCTCATTTTGGGCCCGCAAACCATGTCTTTCCCCAGCAGCGGCCACGTTCACTCTGGGTGGCATTCTTGCTACCCAGGGAAATGCATGTTTTTAGCCTTCATTGGCCGGTATCCGGATATCAAGGGAATACAGGATATGCCGAGCAGTGGCGGTTTGGGTGGGTAGAAGATGCGAAGGCCTAGTTGTAAGAGTCGGTCTGTAGGTGTATTTATGGGAAGGTGGAGGGCGACCTCTACGCCTACGAATGAGAGCATCCAAGGCGTCAACGTCACGGCGAGAGAGCTGGTGATAGGAAGTAGAGTAGAGCAGGCAGCTGAGTACAAAGGCGCGAAGGAGGCGACGTAGGTCGCGCTCCTTCATGCCTCTATTGTGGCCCGAGACCCGGCGGATGATGTGCGACATCGCCCCTACTACCTGCATGAGCCTCCGGACGATAGTGGTATTCTTCCCATCACTCTGAACATGCATACCCAGTATCCGGAGGGTTTCGACCTCTGCTACCAGTCTGCTATTCATTTCGATGACGGTGGCGAGCATGGGGAGGTGTTCTTAGAGCGGATGCAAATCAATTTGGAGTTCTCTGGGAAACAAGAAAGTCCGACGCAAACAGTATAATTTTGGGTCAAATTGGCGGCTCTTTGGAGGGTATCCTCTATGGTGCCATCACTGTCACGTGTTGTGACGTGACGTCACGTGGGCGGTAGTCTATAGCGTGATGTCGTTGGCATAGAGGCTACGTTCAGGTGAAGAATGGTTGCCAATTGCCGGGCTAGGGAAATGAGAGAGGTATTAAATAAGAAAGTTGATAGAACAGACACTTGCGGAGTGCCGACGCTCTTTAGGGAGCATATGGGGTAGGTGAGCGGGCCAAAGTGGAGCTCAGCCGTGCGTGCTATGAGATAGGCCTGAATGTAGGTGTACGTACGTGCACCCACATTCAGTGCGGAGAGTGCAGTCATGACCGTATGATGTTCAACGTGATTAAAGGCTTTGGATAAACCCAAAGCTAGGACTGCCTGGGTGTGTACTGGAATGAGAGAGTCGAAGATGCCATGAGCGATTTGCAACATGGCGTCTGGTGTAGAAAAATCGGGGTGAAATCCTACCATGCTATGAAGGTATAAGTCATGAGCTGCCATGTGCTGTGTGAGTCTCGCTAATACCAATGCTCTAAAAGCTTTCCGAGAAATGAGGTTAGCGATACTGGGTGAAGGTTTTGGAGTGTAAGTGGGTTGTTGGGGCTTTGGGATGAAGACTGACTTCGCGTGGCGCTAGGACTGGGTGAGGATGCCATCTTCTAGCACTGGTTGAATACTCTGTAATGCGGGTGATCGATTGATCATCTAGATTACGAAGCGTTATGTTGGTGGCCTGGTCAGCGCCGGGTGCGGTATTGATGCATAGAGTCAGGAGGGCTGCTCTGACCTCCGCCTCCGTTATGCCGGCGTCGAGTTCGGTGTTCGGCTGTCCTGTGTATGAGGGGAGAGGAGTCGGTATATATGCCGGGCGAGGTGTATGTGTCGCGGAGTGTATCCAAGATTGCATCAGGATTGTAAATGTGTGCCTGTATAAGCCGGGTCACGCGGGGCTGAGTGGTGGGTTTTGATTGTGAAGGATCGATGAGGTGTCGCAGGAGCTGCCGCTCCTGTTTAGTGGACAATTTTCCGGCGATGTCGTCCCATACCTGTCCTCAAATGTAGAGGCAGAGCTCCTCCGAATGTTGTTGGAATTGGGATTGTAGAGTGGCAAAGTGAGTTTTTAGTGTTCTGTTATGTTTACCTCTTTCCACCTCTCTAGGAGGCTATGGTAGGCCACCCAGGCGTGGGCGAGTCGGGTGTCTAGTGTTGGGGTGTCTGTGGTCGTTTCAATCTGCTGCATATGGTGTCGCATGTCAGCCTGAAGAGAGTGTACCTAGCCGCTGATGTTGATTATGGGGCTGTCTGGGCGAGCGCCGGCGGTAAATTGGTAAGTTGGTTTTTTGAGGAGAGGAAATGGCGCAGTGCGGCGGCTTTTCTTGTAATTGGAATGCTTTCGTATTAAAATGGCTGGCGGTTTAGCCTTCCTAAGCACGATGTATTGTGCTAAAGCAGGTGGACACGTACCTCAAAGCTCGACTGATGTCCACTGACCTAGAGGGCCAGTTATGCTCCTTTGCTTTCCTTAAAACCAACGGAATCTAAATATTCCTCTGGTTTTGAGATAAGGAAAGGGGCACAATTGCCTCAATTTGTAGATGGATGCCACCTTTGACCCGCCGCGATGGCCCACTGGTTAAGGCGCTCGGCTACTAAGCCGGAGTACTCCGGTTCGAACCCGACCGCAGCGGCAGCGTTTGGATGGAGGCGGAACGCAAAAGGCGCCCGTTTGCGATGTCAGTGCCCGTTGGCAGGTGGCAGTTAAGTTAATGATTGGTCGCGAAAGGTAGTTCGGAAAGAGCAACCTGGGTCACAAGTTGCTCAAGTGGCGCATCGCTTAACCGCTGCATCACTGCGCCAGGAGGGGTACTATTAATTTAAAGTATAGAACGGCGAACGACGAATTTACGGGCATTCACCCATTAACTCTATTACGTCATACTCTTGACTACCTGTCCCTGGTGTATTACCGATATCGCTGAGGTACCTTTCATAGGACTAGGGCATCTACGGAGAAGGTTCCTTTAAGTTACTGCAGCTCCGATTTCATCGCTTTTGCTCTGCAATCCTCCTTGTCGAATGAGACTCCGGATGCATGTTTCTAGGGAGAGGAGTTATCCCCAACCTGGCTCACCACACTTCCGCAATAGTTTGCCTTACTCTGACGCGGTATAGGTGCTCGATTCCCAAGTCGTCCAATACCCTAATGCGTGTTTCAAGCGAGGAGAACTGGCAGAAGTGGAAGAGGTGGCGACTGCACTGTCGGCCTAATATCCTACACAATATACATGAGTACAGATTCGCAGACAGCCTATAGAAACTATATGTAGGGCTAAATTGAACCTGTGGCTTGCACAATCCAGCAATAATCCAGAGCTTGTGCATGCCACAAATAGCAGATTTGTGTACCAGACCACCAGGGGTAGAAGGAAACGAGCGGGCTCACGCCGCCATTCGAGCTTTTCTCCATCGGTATTCCTCCTCCTCCCTCCCTGGAGATGGTGACTCATTTCAGACTGATAACCTGTGTCTAAACTCTACAACAACTACGTCTCACCGGGAAAACCTATCCAAATTCCGCTAAGGGTTTGAACAAATCGGAAGCATGTAATCTTATACTACTGCAAACTATGTCCTTCAGCAATCTGGCGAAACTTCCGAAGATAAATTCAGAAACTTTTAAATCTGTGGCCAATACGCAGACCCCTATATCATATGGGTATTCCTTATAAAAAAATTTTTTCGGCAGTCTATAGACTGTCCGTAGACTTCCGTATTATAAAGTCTATAGACAAATCCTAGAGAACAGCCTATAGGCAGTACAAATGCTATGGGCAGTCTATAGATAATGTATAGATTTATGGCCATGCATTTATGGTCATTTAGACTTGTCTATATACAGTCTATAGACTATGAATAGAAAAAAAATTATACGAAGGCAATAGAGTCTATATGATGTCTGTAGGCTGTCTATAGACCATTTTCATAAGGAATGGGCCTGCCAGGATAATAGTTCCATAAATTTAACACAAGAGGCAACGAGGGAAGAGCGGGAGGCAGTCCTATCCGGCTCAAACCTCGAAGATCAACAGGCCCTTGTCAAAAGAGCAGGGGCGGCGGCCTTTGCCAACGATATCCTGGTCATGGGATCCACACACCTCTAGTGCACACGTGCTAGAAATATCCCTCTTTATTGCAGCAGGAAAGAAGTAAGCTCAAGCATGTTTTAAAGTTTTGATTTCCTCATAACAGTTAACCGTCACTGTAAACGAAATAGACTACTCTGGTAGTAGGACACATTACATGGCGGAGCATATCAAAGTGAAGCAAAAGACAAAACAACTTAATGTCTCAAAACTTTACATTTCTAAGGCATTGATGTGGGTAAAAATCTAATCAAGCGGTTGAAACAATGAAGTTTGCGAAGGAATATGATTGATATTAGACAGCAGAAATAATAAAAGTATTGAGACAGCTCGAAAAGTTATCGCGGTATAGGAAAACGGTAAGCTCAATATATGCTCCCCTCTTTAGTTCGTCCTCCGCGCCTTAGTTCCAGAATGTCACCCTGTCAAGAGTTAGCTCAATAGGCACTCGTCAGGACTCCTGATCCCCCTTCGGAAGGGGCCTACGTTGTATCTTGTCCGATTGGCGACGAATGACCGTGGGCATATCCCATGTGGTCCCGGAGGCTCCTCATGCGCGTGAATTGTCCATCGCAGAGCTGGCAGCGGAACTTCTTTTCGCCCGCGTGGCATCGCACGTGGCGGCGCAGGTTGGACAGGTAGAAGAACTTCTGTGGACAGAGGTGGCACTCGTAAGACTTTCCGGCGCTGTGGGTCCTCAGGTGGTCTCGCAGGCTGCCCCTTTGGGAGAAGTCCTTGGGACACAGGTGACATGAGAAGCGGCGCTTTTTAGGTTCCATTGGAACATCAGCAGCTTCATCCTTGACCTGGGAGAAAAAGATTAACTTCAAACTTAGAAGATATAACAAATGTACAATCGCGACCAATTTGAAAGTGATCGGCGGGACTTTCAAGCTGCATAGCGGTCGATATAGGAACTGTGACGATAAAGATTGCGTTGCCTTCTTTCCCTCGTAGGTTCTTCCGGGCTGCAACCGTCACCCCTAGGACGTCACCTTTTTTATGTGTTTGTTCGCTTTCATACAAATCATGTGCCCGCGTCGTTGCCTCACAGCGGGGCCGATAATATGATCGGAATGAATTTGAAAATTATCTTGCGAAGGGTGACGAATCTTTAAGACAGCGTCTTCGCGTGGCACATTTTTACCGCACAAATGCAGAATTATGATAGCTTCCTTCTGCCTTTGGCTGTTCAATGAAGCACTGAAGCACGGCAATGAAAATGCCGTGCAAGGCGCGCAAGGCGGCTTTTTCTAGCATAGGTTCAC
The DNA here is from genome assembly GCF_055824585.1 of Amblyomma mixtum. Lineage (NCBI taxonomy): Eukaryota > Metazoa > Arthropoda > Arachnida > Ixodida > Ixodidae > Amblyomma > Amblyomma mixtum. The sequence continues at coordinate 176,119,635 of NC_143021.1, read as the reverse complement.
GCTCGCACCATTAACTCCCAATTGATTGCGTCCGGTCTATCAGTACCCACAAGATTATGACACGTGCGTATCTGTCTGCTGACACGTAAAAAAAAACAATGCAATTTGGGACTTGCTTGAAGGGAGTGACAGCAGCTCAAGGAACAGCGAAAAAAGAGAAGGAAGCTACTGTGATGGTCCCCTCGCCACGGTAGGTGATGACGTAACGTGGCGCTGCTCCTTGCGTCGGTCGCCACTGTACAGGCGATCAATGCGATGGATGCGGCCGAGTCTGCGTTGGCACTAGTGTTCCAGCCGAACGGAGCAGCCGCTGCCGCTAACGGGTACAGATGATGCGAGCGGGTGGCGTGATCCAGTCCCTCAGTCACAGTGTGACATGCCATACGCCCTTTTCACTCTCCCCAACCCCTCTCCTCCCACGCTCTTTTCGTTTTCTCTCTCCTCCTTTCGCTTCCCTCCTCCTGTGAAGATATATACTCCAAACACAGATGCGCCTATACGCGAGTAAAAAAGTCAATTCGATAGGGGAGTACTCATTTATGTTTAGAGTGCAGAGGAGGGATTTCCTCCTCACTTTGCCACCGGCCACCCAAGGCCTCAGACAGGCGGACGGACAGATTTTTCCCGGCATGGCCTCTAATGCTAACGCATTAAAAGTTAATAAAATTGCGACAAGAAAACGGGAAGCTTTACTTCAGTGAGAGCGGTCAACCAATTGCACTGAAATGTTTCTTCATCACTAAAGTAGCCGACTCCTGCGACAATAGAAAACATAGCAGAATGAGATGGGCATGTAGAAGGAACATTTGTGGATATTTAGCAGAAACAGCCATGTGGCATATACAAGAAGAGAAGCAATACAAAGGCTGCAGTTTTGCAGTTTTCTTTCGCTGCACCTAATTCAGCCGCGCATTTTTCTAGCAGCAGAATATGCGTTAACGAACGTACGGAAACGCCTTAAGAGACCTACAGAAGACACCATGGGCTTGATGGAGGCCTCCTTAGTGCAAAAATCCCTTTGCATTTTTGCGACCTTTGTGCCCTGTGATGTTTGGTGGGAGTGGTGGGAGGGGGGGGGGGGGAGGTCACTTTGGCTATTTTAATGAACACGTTGTTCACAAAACATTCCAATTTGCTGGTTCTAATCAATGCGGATGCCAACTACAGTGTGCAGTCCGCCGGTGCTTGCGACAAAATAAAGCTATAAAAACTGCGGTATAAGGCATAGGAAGCTGCCACACTAGCGAAAAACGTTCCGATCTTTTTGTACGCGTGCTGTGCTCCCACCTCATATAAGTTCACTCAAATCAACACCGTTTGATGAAGTCACCCAAGATGGCCGAAGTTTAGCACGTTCACTTTCAGGCCCATAATAAGGGACAGGAAGCTCATGTACTTGATGGTTCAGTATCCCCTGGGAAACCTTCCATTCGAGCTGAAATGTCCCAAATCTTTCGACCACAACTGCTGCGCTTACATTTTTCATTCTTATCCTGAGTGAAGAATTAACTGGTCTACCTGCGTACTGTATCCTTCCGTGAAAAGCCACTTAGAACTATGTTAGAGTATATTTATTCTCCATAAAATTCAGTAATAGGTATGATATGCCGTATGTGCAGCAAGAAACGACTCATGCGTTCATGAGAAAACCACATTCAATTATTTTCTCGCCACTGCACGTATGAAGTTTGTAGCGAGAACTGCTCCGTGAGCGCAGTTTTCAAGTGGATATCGTTGTAGCCCAGCATCTGTGATCCGCGTCGAAAAATTGTCGGCGCACCACAGTTTACTTGCTAAATCGGCCGCTGATGATTACACATGGATTTTAGCTTTTAGCATTTCATAGATGAGAAGAGCTCCACTTCAAATAACCGTGGTTTTGTTTATGGTTTATGGAGGGTTTAACGTCCCAAGCGACTCAGGCTATGAGCGACACCGTAGTGAAGTGCTCCGGAAGGTCTTATCGCTTCGTGTGGGTGTAGCAGCGGCCGCCACGGCTGTCTCCACCATACGTCGCGTCGCCAGGCACATGGCGATTACCGTCTCATGAAACAAAATTACTGAACAGAGGTAATTTGCAATATCAAGACGTCCGCGGAAACCGAACTATCAATCTTCGCCTAACACTCCTCTTTTCCTGGCGCCAAGTAACGCGCGTGTTGTGGTTTTAAAGGATGCACCTCGAGGTTAGACCTTCATTCAGAGTCCCTTCTCACCTCGAGAGCTCACTGTGGACCGTGCTATCATATCCTTTCGCTTCTACCGTAAGGATGTCCTGCGCAGTCAGAACTTTAGATACTTCAATGGAGTATAGACACCTAATTTTGGTGGCATGTCTTCTCTACAACGATGCGGAAGACACTACTATGCATGAATCACCAAGTGGTATTCACCTACGACCGCTAATTAATTTACGATCAAGATTCTCTGTCATGATGTTCCGGTTTCAACGGTTTCAACAGGTTTTAACGATGGCTGTGACGTCAAGGTGTGGTTATATGTCACGTGAGGCATGGAAAAACTGCGATATAATCGCTGCTTCATCGTTTTAATTGACTACTGTACTGAAGCCAGCCTTCCTCAAGAGCCGAAATGGCAACGAATGGAGAAGCAGATTATGTTGCAGATTTTTTACATTTTCACGTGACCTGTAACCTCTCTTTGACGCCAAGTCATCCTTCGGCTGTTGAAACCGAAACAGCACTAAAAATAAATTCGATTGTGAATTATATAGTGATCGTAGGAGAATACTACGTGGTAATCCGTGTATAATAATGCCTTACACCTCATTACGAAAAAGAAAACACGCACCCAAAAGGTAGGTGTCTATTGTCGTTTAATGTAGCTCCAAGAGGGCTGACCCCCCCCCCCCCCCCCTCCAACCCCTCCCCTACCCCCGGCAAAGTTTTTATTTCTAAGTGTTGAACAACTTGCCTGCTTTAACTCTTCGCAGCGTTTACTGAGTACGCAACAGCCCCAAAGCGCATTCAATGACTATTGATGAAAAATTGGCATTTTGTACGACACCCTACCTGCGCGACATCCGAGCCGTCAGGGCACATCTCCCCCGATGTACCGGCCAAGTCTTGCCGTGACAAGGAGTCGGTGCTCGTCCCACCACCACTTCCCCCTGCCACGAACTTGGTACAGGCTGTTATTGGGCCGGTCTTCGCATGGTTTAGACTATGAAAATCTTCGAGAGGCCGTTCTTCAGTTACAGAAGGCTGGTTAGAAACGGCAAAGTCGATTTGTTCGTCTTCAGCGACGTGACGATTTAGGTGCTCGTCAAGGGAAGACTGTTCGGGAAACGTGCAGGAACATATGGTGCACTTGTACGGAGAAACTTTGATGTTGTGCACCCAGCGGTGGCCGTTGAGCGAGTTCTTGTGCGGAAAGCTGCGCAAGCAGATGTTGCAGCGGTATGGTTTGGCGCCGTAGTGAGTCGCAATGTGGCTTCCGAACGTTGACTTGTGGGTGAAGCTTTCAGAACAGACCGGACATGAAAGGAGAGGTGGGGAGTGCTTCCCTGAAGCTAGAGGCCGCATTGGCCGACGTATGTGACCACCAGAGGCTGCCTTCGTTTGCACGTGCTCCTCTTGTATGTGTCGACGAAGGTCGCATATCCTGGAGAAAGGGCTTGAGCACAAATGGCACCGAAACGTCTTGTCCACAACGTCTTCGCTATCAGGATGACGCAGAGTGACGTCGTTGCATGATTGGCCGGGGTCTTCAGAGGACCTCCCAGTCACATTTCCGGGCGTGTTCGAATAGCGCGTCATATCTTCGTCCTGCGGCGATGGTATATGTCCTGTAAAATAAATATCACCCCCAGTCTCCGGCTGGAAATTCTCGAACACACTTATGTCTTCTTCGGAGGAACGGTCCGTCTCACGTTTCACCGTGGAGATATTACGCGGACATTCCTTGTAAAGCTGCGAGCCCTCGCACATCTGGTCAGAGTTTTTATCAACTTCATCCGGGTGATTTTCATTCAGTAGAAGCCCCTCCTGAACGTTGACAAAAGAGCTGCCATTCTCGTCAACGTGGCCGCGACCGCTTATGTGTAAGCGTCGAACCAAGGGGCCCATGGTAGGAGAATGAGCCTGGTGTTTGGTATTGGCTGTCGCCTCGCCACACTCTTCAAAACTGAGAAGGCACTTTCGATTCGTACCCTCGTCCTCTGATTTGTCCAGAGAGGGACGAACTGGAGAATCGGTGGAAACTGTCGGTTCCGTCGGTGCAGGTTCATGGGTGCCGTCTTCTCCGCGAAGCTTCTCGTTGAAGAGAGGAAGCGATTCGTCAGCTTGATGAAACTGTCGCACGTGTCGCTTGAGAGCGGGAATGCAAGAGAAAGCACAGGGACAGTGGGAGCACTGCAGCATGGTTTGTTCGTTATGACTTCGTAGATGGCGCTGCAGGTTGCTTTTGGTAGAATAGCCCTTGTGGCAGATTTCGCACACGTACGGCTTCTCTCCGGTATGCGCTCGGAGGTGGACCTTCAGCTTGCTTGGAATCTGGAAATCTTTGGAGCAAATGTGGCACGCGTAGCTTTTTCTGGGGCCCTGATCTCTGGGTTTGGTTTCTTTTCTCGTGGAATCATTGTCAGCGTGCCACTGATCCCTTTCAAGATTAGGGCCTTCACTTTGAATGCGCGAAAAATTGCACGCACCGCTGTCTGCGGGTGTGTATTCGTCGCAGTCGTTATTCTCCTCCTGCCGCGCCTTTTCATTTTCGCACTTCTGCGGTTCATACATACTTTCACCAAACTGTTGTGCTTTCTTGGACATGCTGATTTCGCTTCAAAGAAAACAAAGGATATGCGACTTGAATGATTTCGTCGCTCACATATCTTCGCTTTCTTCAGTTTCTCGCTTCTCGGTACCTAAAGGAAGAAATAAATACATTATACTCCGTTTAGTTTCTCCCGGGTTGAGTTACGCATAGTGTGCCATAAAACATGGTTGCCATTTCTAAATACACCTATTTCTTTCCTCCAACTTTCACTCCCCCTTCAACATTTCCTCATGGCATGGTTAAACGGTCCGCTAAGTCTATGACAGGCCCTGCTTCTACCCTCTCCTGATGAGACAAATTGTCGCTCGCTTTTCGATGGATTTCAAATGCGGAAACCGCCCTCAGAAGATAGAGTGGAGACATTACGAGATACGGTGGCAACTTCTGTGCTTTGTCTTTTAAAAAAGTTAAAAGATAAATTCTTTCCGAGGCTCCTTCATCATAAGGCATATAAATATTAAGCATTCGATAGTGCTTTCCTACCCGTTCCTGGTTTTGTTATCTTCTCCCGCTCGCCTAAAAGTTCTTTCTTGGTGAGCACCTAGGAACCCAGTATTTTACTTGACGTAGTCAAGATATGTGGTGTGCTATGGTGTGGAAATGCAAACAAGGAAACGGTGATATCCATGTCATTAGTGTATTCAAATATGTTCTCGGGTTCCAAAGATGATGGAGCGTGGATTGTACGCTTCGCTAAGCCACAATGCGGCTCCTTTACACAAAAAATTATTTAGGCAGTCTACACACTGTCCATAGAATACTGTGTATAAAGAATCTAGAATACCTATAGACAAATTTAGAGAACAGCCTTCATAGGCAGTACAAACCCTACACACAATCTGTACACATTGTGTAGCTTTACAGCCATACACTTTTAGTAAACTTCTGGCTATAGATAGTACATAGACTATGAATAGACAAAGATAAATATCTACAGGAAGACAATAGAGTCTATAAGAAGTGTACAGAGAGTCTGCAGACCATTTTTGTAAAGCCTTAATATACAGAGGAGAAGACCACTCTACAACTCGACATTACTCAGAAAGTAGGATCAACTGCATTAAACGCGGGTGACATTTTCTTCAGGCGAAACCAATACGAAGAAAATGCAGGCCAGCTGATCGTGCCTCAAATGCTTTCCCGGCCAAGTCTACCCAGGGTATGGTGAACTCATGAAGGGTACAAGACGCGTAAATCTAGCGCGAAGTAGACAGAGTCATTTCTCGCAAGCGAGCAGTTCCACATGAAGCGAAAGCGCCATGTTTGCGATTTCGCGGTTTAAGTGAGGGTTGCCGCACGGGACGCCACGCTGTCGCTTTTCCCGACGGATATGACTCAACACCGCTTCTGCGAGAACGCCTGCTTTGCTAACTCGGCAGCTACAGCAGTCTTTCAGCCCGCATTGGAAATGTGACCACAGGGTATACGAAAATTGCGATAAAGGGCAGCATAGTGCAGGGCTCATGTGCACTACAGCCCAAGAAACGCCGTAGCCGTAAGAGGAAGGAGAAGTGATATGAAGGGCGCTGTTTTGAGGTGTTTCCTTGAGTATGGTGCGACGCGTGCTTTGCGCAATTTGAACGGCGCATGCCTAACGAGTGCACGGCCGAAAGGCTCTGAGGAGGGCCCAGGGCATTCAGGGACCACATCCTGGGTTCGTGCGTGGCAGAAGTGCAGCACGGGCTGTTTTATAAATCTGGCACATACCAACCATCTCCCTGTCACGTGAAAAATGCATGGAAACATTTCAGGTTCTTTCGAAATTAACTGTGACGAAAACGCTATTTCAGGAAAGGTAAAGCAAACCGACTCACCAGCAGCGACCACAGGGCGGTAACATCTTCTTTACTGTCGCATGCTGCCAGAGTGATGATGATGATGATTATGGCCTCGGGCTTATATGGCACATACCCACGGCGGGGAATTGGCCAGAGTGGTAGCGGGATGACGACGATGATGATGATAATGATGAAAGCAATGGTACAGTTTCCTTGAAGGCGCAGGACCACAATCATGATGATGGTGGTGCTGATGTGTTGGCTGCTTTTTTTTTCTAAAATAATTCAACGACGGGCAATCGCTCAGCCGGAATGCATTGAAAAAAGCACAGAGAAATAAAATATGGCCTACAGGCACTGAAGGAAAGGAGTGATTGAATTACTATGTAATTCAATGCCCCCCCCCACCCCCCCCCCCCCTCCATGTAATGCCGCCAATGGGCCCTTAGGGTATTTGAATAAATAAAATAATAAATAAAATTGCACGTGCAACACCACTCACGGCCGCTTATGGCGCTGCAGTTTCCTTTTAAAAGACTCATGGGGGCAGCGTTTGTTAATCATCCGTGAAGGCTTGGGGGGGGTTTCGTACTGTTGAGGCTTGCATCTCCATTTAGTTTTCGCTGCGAATTCTATGAAGCAATGCACAGGGGGGGAGCTACAATCAAGACGCTGGTCCTCTGCAGCCCCATTCGAAGCGAGGCATGCCGAGAGCTTTGAACTTTATACAACAAAAATTCTGTTGGGTTACCTTGGCTGTAAGGTGTAGTCCAACCGCTTGGTGGCACCTAGGTAACGTTTAACACGTAGCGTAATACGGACCCAGGACAACAAATTGGAATGGTACACCAACAGCAAGATATGATGCTTTACGGGAGAGAAGACTAGCAAAATATAAGCAGGAAGGGCAATCCACCGAAGAAAAATCAATTTTCTTCTAAAGATCATCTCCTCTAATTATGCATACGCCCACAGGACAATTCATGAACCTTTCATGAATTCATATACTCATTAAATTCCATTTATTGGTTCATAAATTTCAAATCATTATTTCATTAACAATTCATGATTTCATAACTGTTTGTAAACAGACCCTGCTGAAAAAAAGTTCCATGATGCAATAACCTCATAGATCATTCATCATAGAATATCATACAATCTGTATGATATGTCATACGAATTGTATGATATATCATACAGATTGTATGATATGTCATACAGATTGTATGATATTCTATGATGAATGATCTATTAGGTTATTGCATCATAGAACTTTTTTTCAGCAGGGGACCTCCTTGTGTTTAGAGTTGCCTCCTCGCCCAAGCCATGAGTGCGAAGTCAAACCGTTGACGGATAGTGGACCTTGTGAAGGCAGTCAGCCTCGTGTGATCTCAAAGAGAAAATGATTGTTCTGTAAGCGACGGCTGCTATACAGATACAGTGATGGTATGGTTGCATTAGAAGGAACAAACAAGAACTTAACAAGGCTTTGTAGAAAAAGTCGTCATGTGTAAGGAATAATAGCATAGTGATTATAAAGCGATAAAAAAATAAATGGCGCAATATTTGCTCTAAGATACTTAAATAATTGAACTCAGCAGGACACAGAAAAATGAGGACAGGACGGGGCTACATGTAGCCCCGTCCTGTCCTCATCTTTCTCGGTAGCATGGCATCCTGGATATGAGTAGAGCGGGCTGTAGCCCCCTGAAACTCAAGAGGCCCGTGCCCTGTACGATGTCAGTGCACGTTAATGAACCCCAGGTGGTCGAAATTTCCGGAAGGGCTCTGGAGCTTGAGTGGCTTTGGGATGTTAAACACCCCCAAACCAAACCTTCGTCCGTGTCACGAGGCAAAGATGGTTTATGGTTTATGGTTTATGGGGTTTAACGTCCCAAAGCGACTAAGGCTATGGAGACGCCGTAGTGGAGGGCTTCGGAAATTTCGACCACCTGGGGTTCTTTAACGTGCACTGACATCGCACAGTACACGGGCCTCTAGAATTTCTCCTCCAAAGAAATTCAACCGCCGCGGCCGGGATCGAACCCGCGTCTTTCGGGTCAGCAGCCGAGCGCCATAACCACTGAGCCACCGCGGCGGCAGACGAGGCGAAGAAGTGGCGTAAATAAAATGTAACGCTTCTTTAATCATCGCACTGACGTCGCAGCTACGCATTACCACGCCGTGAACTCGCAGTTGTAAAGGTCACATCACCACCACCACGTACTATAAAGTTGTGTAAACTCTCCTATCTCCCTCCTACTGTGTCTGTTTACTCCAAAGGGTTCGAACTACCCTCCACCGTCCCCAGCGGTGGTCACTCCTCCTTCGAGCGTTGCTCGGTAAGTTCGGGTCGAATTTCCTGGTCTTCCATTTCAGCTGAGTTTTGACTTCTTCCGGCAGCAGCAGGCAGCGAGCACAGCCCGCTGGTGCCTGGCTGGGAAGCGATGCAGTCATCCATACGCTGTTATAAAACTAGAAAAGGATAAAACACTCCTTAGAGAAAAGTCAATGACCTAAATCGGCGCCTTCAGCGCCTAGAAGCACAACGACAACAACCCACGCAGTCAGCTCAAAAACAAACACCAGGGACTCAAACTAGGGAAGTAAGACCCACTGCGCAAGTAGTGGCATCCCCGACAGAACCCTCTAGTATTGCAAGCTTACAAGCTGCAATTCAAACGCTCATCACCAAACAACAGCAGTTTCCCACCCAGATGCAAACTCAGACGCAGACCAGTACAGTGCTAGGGCATGCCGTAGCCGAGCTCCAGCGCAGCGTCCGCATCCTAGAACACGGCCCACCAACATCAACAACATAAATGAGGTCAGTGACGCAGAAAGCAGCCTCGAGGGGAGCAACTACTAATACCTTGAGAGACATCCCGAATAAATTGGAAATATGACAGTGAAACTCGATCGTTCCATAAAAAAGGACCCTCGTTACAACTCTCCATTCAGCCCTCCCCTAGTCCACCCGACATCATCTGCCTTCAAGAAATAGGAACGCAATCCGCCACCCTAAGAGGCTACTACAGAATTTTCAATCCGGATTCACCACGCGTCGCTTCGTATGCATCAAAATCCATAGCCTCTTTGGCCCTCTCCACCTCAGTCACCGGGATTAACCACATATTGCTGGAAGTCCTCCCATAAAAGCGGGGTAAACACAGCACCTTTATATTGAATCTATATACCTCGTGTGCGACAAGAACAGTTTGGAAACATACTCCATGAATACGCTCGAACAGCAGGCGAAAACCAGCTTGTAGTATTAGGCGACCTGAACGCGCCCCATACGGCCTGGAGGTATACAAAGGACATCAGAAAAGGCACCTCCCTGTTGGAAGCAGCGGATAGGGAAGGCCTCAGGCTAGCAGAGGACTTTACGACACCTACCAGAATCGGCAACAGCGTATGCAGACACACCACTACAGATCTATCTTTTACGAAGAACGCTGGTAATGAAACATGAACCAACCACGGTGAGACCCTAGGGAGTGATCATTACATCCTGAGTACAGCAATCCTCTTCACCGATATCTGATTCTCTACTCGCAGCGCTCACTACCATGGACATGCCCCTTCAACAACGCCAGGATTCTTGGATTTCATCCTTGCTTGATGTTCTTCGTGCACATTCTACGGCCTCATTCCCTCGGGCCCTTCATCGCCACGCTTTCCATTTTGCCCTCCGCGACGATCTTCTGTACCACCGCAACTAACGTCCGGACGGCCGAAAGTGGCTTCTCGTGATTCCTCGACACCTTCAGTCTAATATTTGTGCACGCCACCATACCGACCCTCAGAGCGCTCACGCTGGTTCGCTGAAAAACTACGAGTGACTACGCCAGAGGTACTATTGGAGGGGCATGTACAACTTCGTTCGTCGCTACGTTCACACAGCACAGCCTGTCAGCAGCAGAAGTCGCCACCTCGCCCCTCGACTGCCCCGTTAAAGCCAGTAACGTGCACGGCCAGCCCTTTCGATCGTGTAGGCATCGACCTATAGGCGCCGGTTCCCTTCACGACCGCCAGGACTCGATGGATTATAGTCGGCGTGGACCACCTCACTCGGTATGCTGAGACCGCTGCCCTACCTGCGGCTACTGCTCGCGACGTCACCTTCTTCCTTCTTCATCACTTCGTCCTGCGTCACGGCGCTACTCGAGAACTTCTCAGTGACCGCGGCCGTGATTTCTTGTCTGAAGTTGTTCACGAGCTTCTCGATGCCTGCCACTCAGTCCACCGCACCTCAACTGCTTAACACCCCCAAACCGACGGCCTAACCGAACGATTCAACCGGACTCTTGGGGACATGATCTCTATGTACATTCGCTCCGACAGCTCTCATTGGGATTAGGTTCTTCCGTTCTTGACCTATGCATATTACACCGCATCTCAAGCAGCCACGGGCTTTTCCCCATTATTTCTTTCATTCGGGAGCGAGCCTTCCTGTCTGCTGGAACAAATCCTTCACTACAAACCCGACAGCTCGGAGTACACTTCCCTTTCTGACATTACCCGTCATGCTGAGCAGTGCCGCTAGTTGGCTAGCTCCTTCACCGCAGAACGTCAAGCCCTCCGCAAACATGAGTCCGATCGAGACTGTTCACTTCTCCACTGCCTCATCGGTCTGGTTCTCTTTACCGGCTGCGTCTAAATTTTCCGCCAAGCACATCGGCCCTTACCGCATCTTAGAGCGTACGTCACCTGTGAACTACATCATCGAACCGGTGACACCTTCTTTGGACCATCGCCGCCGTGGCCGCGATGTAGTTCACATCAGCCGCTTGAAGCCCTATTACAGCCCCCTCGTCGTCTCCTCGCCTTGAGTCGCCAGGATGGCTCCCTCTTTCCGCCGGGGCAGTTGGAATGAAGATGATGATTCAGCACCGCCGCCAACGACAACGAAGCGATAGCGCCGCCTGTCGGATGCTCGTGCTGGAGAACTGCCGCTTGTGTGCCGGTCTCTCGCCTCGCTGGTTCTTCGACTACTTGCGCTAGGGTCTTCGTCGCCGGCGCTTTCAACGTGCCAGTTAAACCGCTCTACAATGCATTTAACTATTCGCAAGCCAAATTAATTGCTGATTTTCTCTGTAGCTATGTGTTCGTTGCTGAACTAATATGAATCAAGCCTCGTTTTCACGTGCTCCACTGTATCCATCGTTTGAAGGAATGTAGACAAATTATATTTTGTTGCTATATATGTAGCTTGCCATGCGATAATTAACTCGAAAAAGCTAAATATTCGAATCTTTTACAAAAGAGAAATTTAATTGCCGGTAGTGAATAGCAGGACCAGCGTGACAACAAGGCACAAAAATGACCCTCTGGCGAAAGTTTTCGCTCGAACCTTACAAGTGGGAAGCGAATGCATGCTGTTTTAGGGGAAAGCGGTTGAGGTTATACCAGAGAGAAAGAAAGAGAAAAAAGTTTTAATTAGCATATATTAATTCGCAAGAGCCGGATGGTCGGAACCCCCAGTCCAGGGATCCGCTGGCGGAAGCTGACTTGCGGACCAGCTGGACTATCCAGGCTTGCTGCTCCAGGCTGTCAGGGCCTCCTCCCACTGCTAGTGTTGGGTGTCGGGTGTGGCACTATTAACTTTCTGTCCGATCTGTCCTGGCATTCCCAAGATGTATCGTAGAGCGTGGTGCTTGCTTCGCGCAAAGGACAGTAACTTGGGTATTGTGTGGGTCGGATCTTGCGTAAAATGTGAAGACATGGATGTGTGTTTGTTTTTATTCTCCTCCAGTCAATGGCATCCGAGGAGGACAGTTGTTTGTGTGGCGATGAGAAATGTCTTGTTTCTAGCCTAAGGTGTTCCAGCCTTTCACCATATGGTCCTAGGATGGGGAAGGGTTCGGGATGGGGATCCGTCCGGTTTGTGAGAGCTCGGGCTAGATCATTCGCCACCTAGTTTCCGGCTAGGCCTTCGTGACCAGGTGTCTGTTATTCTGTGTGAGTGTGAATGTGCACTTAATAGTGTACTAGCCCTTCCGTTCCCAAATGACTAGGGCAAGTCATTTCTTTTCAAATTTTTGCATTTAAAGGGTAGGTACGTTCTCTTTGCCTGGCTCAGAGTGGCTTTCTCGGCGCAGTACGTGATGTACAGCCTGGAAAGGTTGCTATAGCTCGGTTCGACCAATAACAGCTTTTTCATAACACACAAGCATAATGATTAGAATCAGTTTAGATTCAGAAGTGCCGCAGTTACTCTGACTTCGGTTTAGAACTTTTTACTAATCATTTCTTCAAGGACTAGTTCGTAAAAATGTAGCAAGGGCTGTCTTTTTATTAACTATGGTCGCCAGTTAGTACCTAGTTATTAACCATTCCTCAAAGAAAATAACACACTGTCATGGGAATAAATTGGTTTTGTAATAAAATATTCCTACAGGGGCGTGCGGTTAGGTATACTAAGCTGTTTCTACAATCTCAAGTTCATAATTAACGCTGGTATGCTAAACTCAACTAGTTTCTTAGCTCAACCGGTAAGAGCCGCTAGCCCTTGACTGAGCGATTTACGGAGTATATAAAACAGAATTTTCTGTGCACGCGCATTGTGCGTATGTGAACCTTTGTTTTGCGGTTCTCTTGCAGTCTGACCCGTTGTGTGAACCCGTAAGGTTGTTTGATGCCATCATTGTCAGAAAGATTGAGCTACTCACATCATCCTGCATCCTCTGGCTCGGCTTCTCGCATCGAATTTTTTTTAAAGCGCACTTACGTCGAAAGGCGGGCGATCTGTTGCATTTGCGAACAGCAGGCCTATTTTGCATCTTGCGAGCCATGTAACGAGGCGACTACGTGTGTAAACGATCAGTGAATGTGGATGGGAGACAGAAATATACGAAAAACAATAAACACTACAGCGTGTAAATTGAACGCGACGGAAAACATTTTTCTGGTCAAACAGCCGCGATCTACCGCTGTCCAGGGAAAGGCGCTGTCGAGAGAAAGAAAAAATGCACATCATCCGAGCACCCTCAGTGAGCGTCCATCCTTGGCTGTACGGCAAATGCAATACACTGCAATGCTCTGTATTGGCTGTACATTGTAATAAAAGCTGGGTTCTGCATCGTGTTTTGAGAAATGAGATAATCCTTACACAAAACAAGGCCCACAAGGTTACGGTTGGCATCATAACCTCTGGATAACGTGGTAGGTCAGTGTCGGCTCAAAAGTTTGCTGTTGTCGTCATTCTCGCCTCCTATGTATTGGTCGCCGGTGATTGCGCTGAAGAAACCACCGACTTTCCCGCTGATTACATCGGCAACCCTCATGCCGACGGTGTCGACGATTCCGTCAACGCTTCCGTAAAATTTTGTCAGTGCTACCGTAATAGGTTCGGTGACCGATTCCGTCGAGGGTTCTGCCGTCGACTCGTTCAACGCTTCCGTAAAATTTTCTGCCAATTCTAATGTAAAATTTTCCGTGACCGATTCCGTCGACGGTTCTATCGTCGACTCGTTCAACGCTTCCGTAAAATTTTCTGTCAATTCTACCGTAAAACGTTCCGTGACCGATTCCGTCGACGGTTCTGTCGTCGACTCGTTCAACGCTTCCGTAAAATTTTCTGTCAATTCCACCGTAAAAGGTTCCGTCGACGGTTCTGTCGTCGACTCGTTCAACGCTTCCGTAAAATTTTCTGTCAATTCTAACGTAAAAGGTTCCGTGACCGATTCCGTCATTGGTTCTATCGTTGATTCGTTCAACGCTTCCGTAAAATTTTCTGTCAGTTCTACCGTAAAAGTTTCCGTGACCGATTCCGTCGACGGTTCTGTCGACTCGTTCAACGCTTCCGTAAAATTTTCTGTCAATTCCACCGTAAAAGGTTCCGTGACCGATTCCGTCGAGGGTTCTGCCGTCGACTCGTTCAACGCTTCCGTAAAATTTTCTGTCAATTCTACCGTAAAAGACTCCGTGACCGATTCCGTCGACGGTTCTGTCGTCGACTCGTTCAACGGTTCCGTAAAATTTTCTGTCAATTCTACCGTAAAAGGTTCCGTGACCGATTCCGTCGAGGGTTCTGCCGTCGACTCGTTCAACGCTTCCGTAAAATTTTCTGTCAATTCTACCGTAAAAGTTTCCGTGACCGATTCCGTCGAGGGTTCTGCCGTCGACTCGTTCAACGCTTCCGTAAAATTTTCTGTCAATTCTACCGTAAAAGTTTCCGTGACCGATTCCGTCGAGGGTTCTGCCGTCGACTCGTTCAACGCTTCCGTAAAATTTTCTGTCAATTCTACCGTAAAAGTTTCCGTGACCGATTCCGTCGATGGTTCTATCGTCGATTCGTTCAACGCTTCCGTAAAATTTTCTGTCAATTCTACCGTAAAACTTTCCGTGACCGATTCCGTCGACGGTTCTGTCGTCGATTCGTTGAACGCTTCCGTAAAATTGTCTGTCAATGTTTCAGTCAAAGATTCCGTTAACGATTCCGTCGATGGTTCTGACGACGACTCCTCCAACGTTTCCGTCAAATTTTCTGTCAGCGCTTCAGTCGAAGATTCCGTGAAAAATTCCGTCGACGGTTCTGACGACGACTCCTCCAATGTTTCCGTCAAATTTTCTGTCAACGTTTCAGTCAAAGATTCCGTGAATGATTCCGTCGATGGTTCTGACGACGGCACCTCCAACGTTTCCGTCAACTCTTTTGTCAAATCTTCCGTCAAAGATTCCGAAGGTGATCCTGTCCACCCAGGCTGCCGGCTCGTCTCATCGACACCAACCGACGAGTCTTCAGCCGGGACAGTGGTGGTAGGGTCCGCCTTTTCCGGTTCTGTTTCACTGGCTGCATCGCTGTGGACCAAAACGTTAAGAAAACGGGCTCATTATATACACCCAGTGTAGACGCGCATATAATGGGGTGCATATTACATCACGCAATTCCCATTTCCGACAGGCGCATGTCGGTTTTCACGGAAGCATTAAAGCTCAAATCCTAAAACAAAGTTCTCCTTCACTCCTAGCAGCATTGGAGAAGTCGCTTCTGACGGCTCTTAGGATGATGTCTGCATGACGTGCAACCTTTTTCAAACGTAGATATTCAAATGACTCGCTTCTAACCAGTGTATTGCGGCTTTTGTATCATCAGTGGAAGTCACAAAGCTGGCACTCTCACTATCGCTGTCACCCCTCCGGCCCTGAGAAGGGCGAAGATCCTATCAGTTTTTAGTCACGCTAATAAAGGCAAAATCAGCAGGGTTCACAATTCGACAAAGTTCAAGATCCGAACTACATTCCAAACAGAAAAGGCTAAAAATGGATTAAGCTGTCCTCTAGAGCAATCCGTTTTATAAAAGCAAGTGCGCTAGAGTATAGCTTATTCCCTTTCTACTCCCATATAGGTGTATTCGTGTTTGGAGTGCAGGCAAGCCTGTAGGTAAAGCAAGTTATTTTGCGCTAGCATTCGAAACTAGCGTCGTAATCGCCTAGTAAAGCAATGAATGCGTTCAGGTTTGTCCGCACAGCATGGCATGGCAGGGCGGGGCAGGAGCAGCGGAAATCTGACTGCCCCCGCAGTGACGTCATGATTTGATCTCAACCCGGCGTATCGCTGTGTGGAGAAGCCTGAACATCATCGCGTGGCTCGGCAGTAACGCTGCCGTTAGAAACGTTATCGCGAAAAAATTTTTGGTTCATGCATTTGAACCCTTGAAGCTCGCCCGGCTAGTAGAAAAACGGTTCGGCTTTAATTCATTCTGAAAATTGCCGCAAAACCATGAGGCGCAGGAAGCGCATGGCCAGCGTAATTCTTTTTTTTTTTCACATCAAAAGGGTTCAATATGAGAAGGCTTAAAAGAAAAGTAGAGAGAAGAGAAGTTGGTAGCATAGGTTTAACAGCTTGTGAGGGTTGACTTTACAACATGAAGGGGGCCACAGTTCTGGCTTCAAGAAATGTAGGAATAAAAGTTCAGGAACGTACAACCGCAATAGACTGGTTCTCAGGTCAATTCTTTTAGCTCTCTGCTCAGTTATTTTGACATTTCTGACGCCATTTTATGGATGTGCAGGTGCTGTGATTTGTGCACTCAATTTAGAAAAAAAAAGGCCGTTACAGTAGAAGTGGCTCGTGCTGCGCTTTCCGCTAGGAGCGCTGGGCTCGTGCTGCACTTGCCGCTAGGGGCGCTGGGGAGGTGAAATCACAGACAACGCTTCACGGCTAAGCCACCTTAGAACGGTGACTACGGCGAATGGAGTCCATAATAAAGCTGCATGAAAGATCATTTATATTGCTTTTAAGTGTTGGGGCTCCTTCCAAGTCTGTACTCGATCCGTTTCACAGGCTCCTGGCGAGCAAGCACAAAGGCTCAACTATCACTCCAACTATGTCTGTGCGCTTTGTAAGCCAATAAGTGATAGACGAATGATTTAACCGGTGGGGTGAGCTCAAGAAAACTGACAAGATTTCTGGCTGCAAAAGAATATACGGCTAACAGGGGCTACCGTTTTGCATGGTATGCATTGGGTTGCGCGCAGGGACCTATTTTCGCGCTCACCACATCAAGCATGATTCTGACCTGTCTCTGCTGCCTACCACTCAACTTGGGATATTTTGAGTTAGTTTAGTTTATTCAACTTTATTGTGACACCTATTCGGGCTCAGTTTCTTCCCGGTGACTTAAATTGGCAACTTGGAGTACCTTATCTAAACAGCCATCCATGAAATGTCTTCACATTAATGTTCGTTCTGTGTGTGGCAAGTCTGACGTTTTTCGTTAATAGGGTAGTTTTGATCTTCTCATGTAGTCGGAAATGCAGTTTACCGATAACGAACTTTCCACACTCCCTGCATATGACACGTGTAGTTTGCTAATCATCAATATGGCCGGAAGGTGGTGGAGTGTCTTTGCTAGCGGCTGCAGGCATCCAGTGTGAAGTGCTTATTGACTTCACATTCTTTTCGTATCACTGCGAGGTGTTAGTAGTCGTTGCCCCAATCTCGTTTTCTGCATGTTATACCGACCTATCTGCGCTTTCCTTACACTCTTAGAAAGGTTTTCGCATCTATAGTTACAGCAAACCATAACTGTTGTGCGAGGTGAGGGGGGGTTGATGATTTTAAAGTCAATAAATATGCTAGACGACAGGATAGGTTGCGACATGACTCTGAAGTGCTCTAACCTAAGTGGATGTTTCAACGTAATCATTGAGCCGACAAGGGTGTCTCATAGTCAGACCTACTTCTAGATCTATTCATTACCAATATCGACTTCTCCCTTAGAAAATCCGTTTTCGTATCGGCGAATTAAACAATATAATAACGAAATATTCATGTGTTTAAACAAGAGAATATCTACGCGGTCGCCGCAGCATACACATCCCTATCAATACATTACGCGAATTATGCTCCAACACTTGCGCGATGCAGTTGTTAGGAAGTTGTGGGATGAGTTGTATTCGCTAAAGAACACCAATATATCATGACATATTCATCCACAAATTAGACACCTATATACACTGCCTGCTTCCTCTGTAAGAAGGTTAGCAGACTCAAGCGGCAGACGAAACCGTGGATGAGTGCTTCGTTATTTGATAGTGTTCAGGTCAAATGCAAGCTATACGCGTAATTTGTTTAGACGAAAAACATTGATGTCGTTATCAGATACAAAGCTTAGCGATGTAAACTCAACTCTGACATCAGTGCAGTTGAAAGCCAGTACTACACTAACACACTTGAAAGCTGCTGTTCAAAGCGAAGTCCTCTCGTAGAAGCTTTCAACGTCCTTAGTGCTCAAAATGGACTGATATTTACTGATAAGTTGCATGTATGCGGCAATGAACTTAGCGGCTCGCAACTAACAAACAGTATAAATGGATTTTTCCTTCTTGGTCCCCCCCCCCCCCCCTGCCTAGTGTGGAAGCATGTAGGCATGTGCTAACGGTCAATTACCGATGCAATTGCACCAGTACTTCTCTATATCCTCAATATTTGTCTACCATCTGGCGTTCCTTCTTTCTTGCGTCCCCGCTTGTTTCCGCAGTGAAAGTACGCATTCCAATTCCAGCTAGCCCACCTGTTTGTGTCCGGAATATCTAGAGGTCAACGGGTTTTTGTCGCTGATGCAACGCAAGGCAGCACTTTAGAACCTTTATTTAATTTGTATGTTTATACAACAAAGGAAGCTTCTTTTTTAATTATGCATGCTATAGTGATGCAATGATATCGTTCAGTAGAGATGATCCTGATAAAATAAATGACAAAGTGAATGAAACGCTCTCGATCCTCCCCGTTCGAGTCACAGTAATGCGCTAAAGTAAAAGCAAATAAAATGAAGGCTATGTTCTTCCATCCGAAAGATAAACACGACTCGATCTGTTTGTTTAAACAAACAACAATAAAATTGGCATTACGTTCAAAACACTTGTAATGTGTTTTTACGAGCGAATTAATCTGAGATGAACATGTGAACTACGTATCGACATAGTAGTATCCTTCCACCTCTCGTAGACTACTCCTATTTAAATCTCTCATCTCACACCTAATTACTGTAATCTATGGGGGTACGCCAACATCAACTACACTTCAGAAACTTTTTCGTCTGCAAAAAACTTTCCGCGTCTCCAGTGTAATGAACGTATTTCATCTCTTATGTGAACTCTTCAGACACGAAATCAGACAAAGGAGATACTCTTTATGTACTTTGCCTGAACTTGTCACCTGCGTGTGGACGTACTCACTGCGTCGGATGAAGCTGTTTTCTGTGAAACTATGTTCTTCTGTTTTCTATAGCTACCCCACTAACTAACACTTCTGAGTAGTACTGATAATGGCCTTGAAATTGCCCCTGTTGCAAAGACGACTTACTGCGCTCTCTCAGTGGTTAGCAACTGTATCCCCCTGTTTATAATGTATTCAGTATTTTGCCCACATAGAGTGGCGCCTTTTATTACACTACTCCGTGTAAGCAGATTAATTTCGGTTTCACGGAAGTCGCCGTCGCGCGTTAATCACATAACTTTTGCGCGTTATTGTAAGGTCTGCATTGTTGACTGTTGTAAGTTCCTTCTCTTCCCATATTTTTCAGCTCTTGTGACTAATTTGGGATTGCATTTTTGTAGTTCTATTATTCTTGATTACCGCCAACATGTTGCGTTTAGTGTGTCTATTTTCTTCTCACCCTGCCTGTATTCTCATTTCTTTTTGCTATTTGTATTAATCTCGCCGCCGCTATCGTGCCTTTATTAGATAGGGCCACTTATCTTCTTCGAGGGAAATAGATTAATCTGACGCAGAGGCGTTGGAGAGCGTTGGAGGAAGAAGGACAAGGGAAGAGAGCTGTGCTGCGAAGCGTTGTTTCACTGGGCGTCTGGCCATTTGGAACGTCACTAAATTCCCGTCCATAAGTTTCACGCGGTTATCACGAATTTCTTTACAGTCGTGGAATATAGTTTGCAGGGTGCAGGTCTGGGGAAAAAAACTATTTCAGCGTTGCCTCGTCAGTCACTCAGGTGGTATTCGTTTAGAAGATGGAGCATGCGCGCCCTCTTATGCTCCGTTAACCTGCCTTACTTCCCTCTAGAGAAATAATTGTTTCGCCGCAAACCCGCGTCCCGCAAACTTCTGTCCATGACTGTACATTCGCACGTATTAGTAAGCTCAGCACTTTGCGCCTTTTAAGCAGGATGCGATCATGCTCCTAAGTTAACAGATTTTTTCTAATTGCACATGACTAGACTTGACGACTGCCTCTGGTTTCTGCGCTGCCTCATAACGAGGACGACCAAACAAAGCGCGCAACTAAGCAAGTGCTAACAGCTATTTTCTCGATCCTGCTGTCTACCTGTTGCACCTTCTTATACTTTGCAATGCTTCTATTGATTTTACTTACCAATCTACGCATTAGTTACCCACGGGTACTCAGGGACTAAAGTCTCCAGAACGCGCGAAAAGCGACATAGCATAACAGTACGATCGTATTATCTGACTCCCTCACATCAAAGCACATGAGCATCACCTTCCCATCCACCTGCGTGGTATCGAGCCCCTGGCTAACAACGGAACTTTCGTCCATGGTTGCCGCACAGGCTTCTTTGGCGCTTTTTTTCCCGACAGTATATTGTGGAGCTTGTTTTGTATTGGCACACTTTCGTAGCCGAAGAACAGTGCCAATTATTTTTTTTTTGAAAACCATTGTTGAACATTCGGCCGCATTCTGTTCACAAGCTGCTCTCTTATTTTTGTTCTCATTAGAGTATCTTGTATTGCACCCCAGCCTGTAGTGCTAATAAATAAATGGGCGACTGAATAAATGATAACAAAGCACCACATATCGTCGAATTGAAACCACCGAAACATCAGTACACCCCGAAATATTTTGGAGACATTTAAGCTTTTCCTTTAAGGCTATGACGGGATAGCTTTAATAGCCGCATTTACCCGAATGCGACAGAAGTCGACTGCAGTTACCTTCTTCAGAAAAAGAGAAGGCTTTGAGAAGGAGAGGCGCGACTCGTCCCCTGCTTTCTTCGATATTTTTGCACTTCCCTGAAAGAAGTGCACTGCAGTCGACTTCTGTCGCATTCACGTAACCGCGGCTAATGGGTTCCGTCAGCGGCTTCTCTTGCCCCTAGCGTGCCTGACTCTCAACCTAAAGGTCATGGACCCGATCCTCAATTTTTTACCTCAATTTTTTCTTTTACCTCAAATCACCTCATTTTTTTTTCTTTTCAGCGCAATTCGTTTCCTAATATACTCTTCTATGTCCTGATGACGTGTGAGTCCTCTTGTGACCTTCTAATCACCACTTTTTTAGCCATTCAATCACTATTCGTTCCTCAACTGTCAATGCATGACGTGGCCAGCCTCTCGACCAATCCGGCTTCTCCGCACACACCGGCGACGGTGGCCATACGCCGGGCTCTCCACTGAAGGGGTTAGAGCGAGTTACAGCGTTAGTATGACCTGCCGAGATATAGCGTTAGTATGACCGCATACTTTCAGTGTTACGTATGCGTACATACTGGCATAAAGCAATATCGCTAGGAGTTTTGTGCTTCTCGCTCAAACTCGAGTCCTCGAACACATCCCAAGCAGTACAGGTAATCGGCTCGATATTGCAAATAGATGGTTTCACTCTGATCCCTTCCAGGACCAGCCTTTGTCGTTACGTTTCCAATATGGGGCCAATCACTTCTTCTACTTGGGATCCTGAACGCTACGGTCGCCGCTCGGTCAACGGCTCTGCGGCGCACCTTTGCGATGACGTCGTCCTGTCGGAGGCGCCAACGCAGGTGTTATCCACCACCACTTTACCGGGTCCGCACCGGCAGACATTCTCCACACAAATCGCTTGGTGCCTGCAGGGCGTGAACTGGTCGCAGGGGCCGTTCAGTGATCCGGCTGCAAGCATATCACCAAAAAGCCATCACTATAGTCATGTACATGACGAAGCGCAGACTGATTTCCTCAAATTTATCACATCTATTTCATCACTGCTGCCGAACGTTTCCAAGAGACGTCATAGTTGTTTGGCCATTACCCTAAAGACTCTTGGTCGTCCCCATCCTGAGCCGCGCTAATCTGGCTAGGTGTAATTGGATACAACTCAAGGAGCGGGATTATTCCCCGCTAATTAACCCAGACTGTGCCCGCGACCATTTTCAATTTCGTTTGAAAACTCATGATATGGTAAACACTCTTCCAAGTGAGTTTCGGCGAAAAATAATTTATTCATGCCATGGCCGCCATTTTAAGCTCGAAAATGATAGCAGGATCCTTCGAACAAAAATTATATATAAAAGAAGTAGGGTTTTAACGTAGCTAAACCGAGTAGGCGCGCGAAAGCCTGGTTGGCTCATGGTTTTTATTTGTTGGGTCATCGGCAGGTCTGGTTCGATAACAGTCTGGTTCGATAGGTTAACTTTTGTAGTGGTTAGTTCGATAGTAGTTTTAGCGGATGAAAACGACGATATGCAATACCCAGTGCGAGAGTGTTTATATTATTTTGATAGTAGTGCCGGTTCCGAGCGTTCACGGAGCAGCTGCGCAAGGCCTCCGCCGCTGGCGCTCCGTCACAGGTCGAGGCTTCCCACATACCTCGGGTTTTTCAGCTTCCTAGTGAAGTACAGCTTCCGCGCTAAAACTAGACGCGGTAGTTCGCAGTGTCTGTTTAACCCTCAACGTATAGTGAAAATAAAACCTGATTTAAAAATTTAATAGATGCGTATGTTAAGAAAGGTCCTGTACGCATCAAATGCTTTCTTGCTTGTTTTCTTATAAAAATGTTGCGTTAGAAATCAGTATACCTGTATCACCCGCAATATTCGCCAACGACGCCTAAACAATTTAAAACTTAATTTCTTCTTTCAGCTGGTTCGGTTTTAGTGTCACCGATCAAACGGTAGTTGTGGCGTGTTGGTCTTTAGTTTACGTGAGGCAGACAAACAAAAAAAGGGTAATATAAGTGCTGATACATCGTTTCTTATCATTCCAGCTCGTGAAGCAGGCTGGTTTAAGTGCTGTAGGGAACCAAGACTACGGATCACCGTTTATACTGCAGTTTTTTCGTACCTGACGTGACCTAAAAGACAACTACACGTCACAACCATCATTCGGTTGACACCGAAATCGAAACAACAGAAGAGAAGAAATTTAGTTATAAACTAGATAGCGGTCGTAGGTGAATATCACGCGGTGGATCATGTATTCGAATATGTAACGCATCATTTGAAAGATGAAAACATGTAACTAAATTTTGGTGTCTATAGTCATTTAAGGGTGAGGAAGCGAAACGGCTGGACCTTCACACCGGGGTGTGACACTCACACAGAACACTTATGGTTTTGTAACGACTCTTTGACGTTTGCCTCAAGCCTTTCATAGTTCACCAAAAGAAAGCGCAAGGTAGAAAAAGGGTCGCTTACGCTCGTACTTAGGCGTGGCAGGTTTGATGGGTATCGTAGTATCTGCGTGAGAAGACAAGGCATTCGGCTGAAATCACAAAAATTAGGAGTCACTTTGGCGACTAAAGTGGTGCAAGGCGAAAGCCTTAGTACAGCATTCTGTCACGAATGTGGTTGTGCATGATGATTCAAGTGCTGCCAGCGAATGACGCGTCCATTGGCTGTCTGCGTGTGTTACTGATGTCTGGTTAACATGTTAAGCTTCGCCTGTAAGAGTGGAACGCGACAGCGTCTTGCAACGCTGCCAGGGAGTCCACAGAACGCCATCGCCAATTCGGCTGTACGCCTTGCTGGACGGTAAATTTATTTTTTGAGGAAAGGAAATGTATCTATCTCGCATATCTGGGTGGACACCTGCACCTCGCCGTAAGGGAAAGGGGGAAGATGGGAGTGAACGAAGACGCCGTATTAGCTAGACGCGCCTTTGTTCATTCCAAACCATTCAGCTGGCATTACGGAGTGGCTAGCGTGCTCGTATCGCACTCCGGAGACCCTGGTTCGATTCCCCAACTCGACCAATTTTGTTCTCGGTTTTATTGATTTATGCGGTCTAACTAGAAAGGTTAATTAGGCTATTTCACATTTATATTATTGCATTTCTATCCATCGTGTTCTGTCATTCACCTGTCAATTGTTGGAACTGTCTAGGATGTTCGACACAACGTATATGAAACGAGCAACGTCGAACTGAGTGGGGAAGTGCGTGGTGGTGGAGCGAACGTGGTTTCGTATTTATCTGTTTTTTTTCAGCAGCGTCTTCGCGGACGCTGTTGTCGCTGCGGCGCGCGTCTTTCTTTTCTTTTCCTCTTTCTTCTGACCTCTTCATTCTCCTCTATCTTAATTAGGCTAATTGATTAATTAAGCAATTAACTAAACTCAGTCCAACTTAGTTGGAGCATCACTATACGATCCCTTTGATTGGTTGCATGGTTACTAGCCAAAGTACAATTGGCCCCATTTGAAATTCGCGCACTGTGACGTCACGAGCATTTTGACCAATTGAAAAGCGTGACATTTCCTGTCGACAACTCCTGCTTACAACGATGAGGCATTAAAGGCTTCCGCCTTAAAAATCTATGAATGCCCCCATACTGAGAAATAAAAAGCAGCTATATGGTGGCAGCCGACGACATCACATGCAGTGAGAGAGGCCCGGGAAGATTTAAGCCCTTGAGATATACCGTGTACAGAACTGCGCACACAGTGAATCCGCAGCTTCATATGAAAGCGCGCCCTTTCCTAGAAGACATTCCAGACACAGTTCATAAACTGCATGAAGAAACCTCTGTAGGATACTACGCACAGTAATATTTTTTTTTTTGGTTTGAGGTGAATTCGAGACAGTTATAACGTGACTGGGCCATTTTTTTATATTAAATAGCGAATGCACTTATTCAATATTTCTCAAAGCAAGGAACTCGGGGCATGTGCATCAACATAATCACATAAAGCGGCCTCATACGAAAAATTGTTACCGACTTCTCACATTATGTGCGGCAAGAAAAAAAAAGTTGATCGCAAGGTGCCTCGAATCTCCACTTCCTTCACTCCTAAAAACGTTGCGATCTGGCAACTGTGTGGGAGATTTTAAACCAGGGTGTCGAACCGGAATTTTTTCGGGTTCGGTTCGGGTTCGGGTTCACGCCTTTCGGGTTCGGGTTCGGTTTCGGCTCCGGAGACACATTCCGTTCCGGTTCGAACCGGTTCGACCCAGCCCGAACCGGTTCAAACGGGTTCAAACGGCTCCGAAAAAAAAACGTGGGGTGCTTTTTTTACTACACTTTTTAATACTGAGTTTTATTTCTAGTTCCTTTCTATTATAAAAGTTAAATATTCATAAAGTAGTGTGTCTATTGTTTTGTACAGTCAGATGTGACGGGGCCCACTTGATTGTGCAGACCGCAGCAAAACGTGTATAATGAGTGACCGACAATTACAGTTGGATGGGCAATATATAATTGTGATTTTTTTCTTTGGCACATAATAACCGACTAGAGTTGTCACGTGCCAAAAGCAAGTGAAAACAATACAATGCTTCCTGCTACTCCTTTCGGGCACTTAATGGACAGGTTAGGCTCTGTACCTGACATATATTTTTATATACGTTTTGAGACCCTTTTTCTGGGCATCTACCAGGGTTACAGCAGTGACACTAGTATCATTGTAATTAGCTTTTTATTACTTTTTGCTGAAACAGAATAAATAGCTGTCTGCCATTTTTGGCTTGTTTTTTACAGGATCCTCGCTATCTTTCGGCCAAAATCGGCAATAAAAATTCTCTGAAACAAAATACCCTGCAGTAATTAACATAACTCTGGTTCAGTAGACTTTCCCTTGTCTTTCTTATATAAACTGGGCAAAATAGTGATTCTAGACCTTGCGGTTCCTGAGAAAAAGGATCAAATGCTGCAAAATTTGTTTCGAGATAATTGGCTATAAGTGAAAAAGAGAGCTCCATTACAAAACTGCCCTCAACAAATGCATTTTCATGTATGATTTCAACAGCCAGTAGCCTGAGAGTCATCCCAACAATCATTACTTTTCTCATTTATTTGCTGCCCTTTTTATGCGCCGTTTTTGTGATGTGCTGCGTACAACTTTCAGCGAAGTAGTAATTGCCAGTCGGACTTGCCACTGCCACTGGACACTGGACAGTATGTCATCCAGGTGAAACACCAGATGACATAAAAATGTCCCGGTGGGTAATACAGCCGTCATTAAAAGTAACAACTGCATTCATCAGGAATATTTTCAGCGCCTAAATGCAAGTAAGCGCATATTGCAGCGCCCTCCCAGACAAAACTGTGGGATACTCATTTGCGTTTTCTTCCTTTCCGTGGAGGCATTTCTTTTTTCTCCTCAACCAGTCTATAGCTGCGATCAGTAAGCACATTCATCTCGTCTGTGTGTGCTGCTGACAGCGAGAGCTTTGAAGAACAAGAATTTATAGTAGACTCTAGGTAACCTCCACACAGGCGCTGGGCCCTGCGCTGGACGGCACTGCCAGAATTCAACAGCATGATGGTAAACATACGCTGACTAGTGCCGATTCAATGCTCCTAGCACAAATTCTTCGGCGTTAGTCATTGCAGAAACTGTTCAATTCGAGACCCAGAGCCAAAAATAAATCTATAATGATCGTGAAATCGCATCAAATCAAATCTAGTCAGTGCACTTCACGGCAGTCGGATAGCGTGAGCTAAATCTGGCTCAAAAGAAAACGCTAGGTACCTTTTAGCTGGCGCCAGATAAGAAGTAATAATCATTCTAAGCCTGAAGAAAATCAGCATACCTGTTTTCTTATTTTCTCCCAACATAGAAGAACTCCATAACGCCCATGTGTGTAAAATGGGGCACGGTTCGCAGCGCATGTGTCTGTCCCGTCTCCTTCCGTCCCGTCCGTCAGCGCTGTTTTGCCGTACCATTCAACATGAACCAACTGTGTTTATAAAAATGTCATTTTGTATAAAAAAAATTGTTCTAACACGAGTGTGACAGTGAGTCTCGTTCAGAAAACTAGCGACAATTTCGTATGGTGAAAAAATAAAAAAAATCCAATTCAAAAAATTTTAGCTTGCCCTGTTTCTTTAAAAAATCACATCAATTTAATTAATTCTTTCATTTTAGTTTCTCCAACAATGTTTCATTATGGGACAGTTCCTCATGAAAATCTGTACATTAATGCAAGACGAGTACTAGACGAATAATTAGTAGTAGCGTCGGACGCTGGATCAAGAAAACAGCGCAACCCGTGCAAGTACGATATGTTATTTTTTTTTGTTGGGATGTCCTATCCTGGCAAGAAACAAGGGTTACTTTTTTTTATTGCGGATGTTTTTTCCTGAGATCTATTTGAACAATAAATAGGCCGATACATATGGAGACCCAGTAATCGGATTTAAAAATTCCTAATTGTGCGAAGCTTAAAATAAAAAAGAAAAATTGATGAGGCTCAAACTGTTCGCGATTTGGACGTTGTTTCCTATGAAATATCCTCAATCAGGTAGCTAGTTGTCCCAGCTTTATTAACTAGCATTTTACTTGACACAATCATGTGTTTAGCAGCAAGAGGGATAGAAGCCATACTCAAGGCCATGCCAGGTTTGTTTCTCAAGCGGCGAATGTGTCGTTTCCTGATGTTCTAGAGCGTGAGGAAATGCGGCCCTTTTTTCATCACAAAATAAAAACCGAGTGCACGAGACACGCAGGGAGCTCCGCGCAAACAGAATATTTGCTGACGACCTGCTACAGTAATTGCCGCGCAGGAATCCAATCAACCTATTCCTTTGTGCCATCAAATCCAGTTTCGTTTCCCTCGGTCGCTATCAAAAATAAAGACACGCAGCAAGCGCCGACTGCTCTTTTGCTCGCACCAAGCGCCGATGCTAAAAACTGTGCATGTCGTGGTACATTTGCGCAGGCAGTTTTACTTTGGCGTCGTGGGCGCCTAAATACATCATCAGCGAATGTTGCTTCTGCACAAAGGTTCTTGCGCACTTCGTGTACTCTGTCCCGATTTTTCTTGGAAAAAAATTAGATAATTTCCTCGTGCTTCACAGCTTTAGAAATGACTTTTCCCTCTTTTCAAAAACTGGTATTTCACTGTATTTTACATGGCTACCTCGTTTAGAGATACTTTCAAACTATTGCACTGCAACGGCTTGTAAAATACTCATTCGTATGTCTGCTAAGCTCACGACCTTTTATCGTTCGCACGCCTTTCGTGAGGGACAAACGAAATAGGAGACGAAGTGGGAAATCGACTAAAGGAATTATCTTCGAGGTATAGGTTGAGATACAAGCATATCATATCGGTTTGTCAGGCCATGATTGTATTAGCACAACCTCGGTGCGCTTACTCGAAAAAGAATTTGCCTTTTTAGGTCGTTCAAGATAGATGAGATTTCTTGTCTCTTGTCTCTTATGCTCAGTGATTTGTGATGATGCTGTTGCGCATGCTATGCTGGCCTTGCTCGGACTATGTATTTTCTAATAAACCTCAGTTGATAGTCCAGTCGTTGTGGCGTCTAAACTCCTCTTGTCCCTCGTCTTGTGTGACTGTTTTTTTTTTCTTTTACAATATACCAACTAGCCCGCATTTCAACCCTTCTGCATAGAACTCAAGAACGGACAGGCGAATTACTGCCCAAGGCGGCCTTCCCACCATCAGCGTCGACTTACCACTCTGACGTCTAAGTGGAACAAATTGCATCTGCTTGCGTCGCCTCGTATACGACTACTAAGCAAGTGCAATGCGACTCATTACGACGTCGTCAAACAATAGGCAAAAGAAATTCATTAGCGTGACTTTTTTTTTTGAGCACATTCAACATTTTGTTTTTCTTAGTTGTACATGAGTGCCATATTGTTGGCAACAGCAACAGACAATGCTGTTGCCACACTGCCCAAGGACAGTCATGTCATGCGCTATTGTCTAGTGATGCTCTATGAACTTTTCAATGCGCACATGTACAATGATTTTACGCATCCATTCCTTTTTTAAAATGATGCGGGTAGCATAATGTGAAGGTTATGCTACTGTACTGTCTGTGGCAACGATTTTATGTGCCTGTTCGTATTGCTCTCACTATTAAGCATCTTGTGAGAAGTAGCTATGTATTCTCTGTCTTGGTGTGAAAACACCACATGCTGTCTTGTGTTATGAACTTGAGGGAACATACATGGGTCACGTTGTGAGCCGGCATGGCATCCGTCCCGACCCGGAGAAGCTAAAAGCGCTTACGGCTTACGAAGCTCCCACCACTGCCAAGGAGCTCAAAAGTTTCCTCGGATTTGCTTCATACTTCCGTCGTTTTATACCCAACTTTGCCAAGCGAAGCGCTCCGTTGACCGCCCTACTGAAGAAGAATGCAGCGTGGAGTTGGACACCGGCCCAACAGCTCGCGTTCCTTGACGTCAAGCGCGCGCTCCTCGAGCCTCCTACGTTGGCCCATTACAACGAATCGGCCCCCATCGTCCTCCACACGGATGCCAGCCAAGATGGGCTCGGCGCTGTCCTTCTGCAGGAAGACGAGTCTGGTGACCATAAAGTCCTAGCTTATGCCAGCCGCCAGCTTTCCGACGTTGAGCGCCGCCGCCACTCTTCAGAACTCGAGTGCCTCGCCGTTGTCTGGGCCGTCGAGAAGTTCCGTCCCTACTTGTACGGCCGTCACTTTACCATCGTCACGGACAATAGCGCTCTGACTTGGCTGCAGTCTGCCAAACACTTAAATGCCAAGATTGCACGCTGGTCCATGCAACTTCAAGAGTATGATTTCACCATAGTGCATCGGCGCGGCTCTGCACATCAGGATGCCGATTTCCTTTCTCGCCACCCTTGTTCCGTGACAGCTTTGACGGACCTCAGGACTGCGCAAGCGCAAGATCCCGACGTTGCTGCCATAATCCACTCCCTTGGCACCGCCGTCGGCGCAGGTCTCCGCAAACTGCGCCGGGTCTATCAAATGAAGGATAACCTCTTGTGTCATGTGAAGTGGTCCCGTGGTCGACCACCCGTGTGGTTGCCAGTTGTGCCGGCAACACTGCGGTCGCAAATCTTGCGCGGCCTACACGACGCTCCCACGGCTGGTCACCTTGGTCGCAGCAAGACCTACGCACGAGTGGCGGAGCGCTTTTGGTGGCCTAATATTGATACAGCTCAGAAGTGGACGAAGAAGAAGTGCTTCGCCATCTCGCTTGTGACGAGGAAGAAGAAGTGGTTCGTCTTCTTGCTGGTGACCGCTCGGCAGACTGGAGCAGTTCTTGTGTCTCTGTGTGCTGTGTAATATTCGTGACAAATCTGGTGGAGGTGCTGGGTACGCTTCCAGACCCGCGTAGGCTACCGACCAATACGGATCTCACCCCAGTTCACCAGCGCCGCGGCCGCCGCCTCCGTGGAGCGTCCCCTGAATTTGGACTCCTTCCGGCTGCAACCAGGGCGACGCAACCCCGGCCTTCGGAGGCACCAGCTGCCATGGCAACTGAGACCACGCTCCCGGCGCACATCCTCTGTCATCAGCCACGAACACCCCCGTCGTTTCATGGCGACGTGTTCGAGGACGCCGAGGATTGGCTCGAGATATTCGAACGGGTTGCCCGTTACAACGGCTGGAGTGACAACCGTAAGCTCCACAATGTCTATTTTGCACTTGAAGAGTCGGCTCGGACATGGTTCGAAAATCATGAAGCTTCGTTTACGTCCTGGGAAGCTTTCTGCCGCAATCTTAAAGCCACTTTTCCGAATGCAGACCGTCGAGAGCGAGCAGAAGCTGCGTTACACTCGCGCAACCAGCGCCACAACGAGAGTGTACGCATGTACTACGAGGACATGACTCGCCTTTTTAAGCGCGCGGATCCCAACATGACAGAAGACAAGAAGCTTCGCCACCTCATGCGGGGTGTCAAGCAAGAGCTCTTCGCAGGACTCGTGCGCAGCCCACCAAGCACTGTGGCAGAGTTCCTCACCGAGGCGGCAACTATGGAGAAGACGCTGGAACAGCGAGCCCGCCAGTACAATCGCGACGTCAACACCTTCGGGCCTGATCCCATCTCCATGCCTCCCGGTATCGACGCGGCCTTTCTACGCGAGCTGGTCCGATCCGTCGTCAGAGAGGAACTGCAGGCCTTCCGTACGCCGTCCGAGACGCCATCTTTCACGCCACTGAGCGAAGTCATCCGGGACGAGGTGCGCCTGGCAGCACAACAGCACCAGATTTCCGAGGTTCCTCGCCAGCCTGATGCAAGGCCCACGTATGCGTCCGTCCTGCGCCAGGCCCCTGGGTACGACGTCACTGCCGCGACTCCAGCAGTGCTCTCGTCGAGCTCCCCTCGTGGTGACGCTCCGCCAGCCTATCAGCGGCCGCGAAAGAGTGAAGTGTGGCGTGCCCCGGATCGTCGGCCCCTCTGCTATCACTGTGGCGAGGCGGGTCACCTCTACAGGGCGTGCCCATACCGCCGCGTGGGCCTGCGTGGTTTCGCGCCGGACGACCCGTGCCCTCAGAACGGAGAACGACCGCAGGAGATAGCATTCCATCTGTCGTCGCGCCAGAACCACATCACGTCAGGCCACCAGGAGGCTCGATCACCGTCGCCGCGACGCTACCGTTCTCCAAGCCCCCGTCAAGCCGCAGGCTACTCCGGACGCCGTTCTCCCAGTTCACGCCGGGAAAACTGATTCCAGCGGCCTCTGGAGGCAAGGCCGCTGATGCCGGGACTTGTGAAGATCCTCCTGCGCCACTACCACGCGACGATGTTTCTCCGGGAGCGAGTAGCGACAGCATCCGAGGCGCTACCTCCGATTTGTGCGTCAAAATTGACGGAATCGACGTGACCGCTTTGCTGGATACTGGTGCCGACTATTCTGTCATGTGCCTGGCCCTTGCCGTACAACTGAAGAAAGTATTGACGGGGTGGTCGGGGCCTAGCATTCGCACTGCTGGGGGTCACCTGATTATCCCTGCCGGCAGGTGCACAGCTCGTGTCGATATCCATGGTTTTGTGTACGTCGGCGAGTTTGTAGTCCTCCGTGAGTGTTCGAGGGACTTGATCCTCGGTCTTGACTTTCTCCACACGAACGGTGCTGTCATTGACCTCCACGAATCACGGGTCACGTTCTCGACGAAACGGGCCGTGGCACGCACTGACACAGACGATTCACGCTTCACTGCTCTGCGACTTGTTGACGACGACGTAATGGTGCCACCCCGGTCCAGTGTGCTAGTTCTCGTGAGGAATGATTTATTCCACGACTACGAAGGTGTCGCTGATAGCCACGTACCCCTGCTGCTCGAGAAAGGAGTAGCCATCGCTCGCGGGCTCGTCCAACTACAAGACGGTTGTGCTAGTGTGCTCCTTACAAATTTTGCCAACGAGTTGCAGCACCTCGCCAAGGGCACGGCTGTCGCCTTCCTGCATGACTTCGCTGTGGTGCCTCAAGTGTGCGCCCTGGAGACAAGCCCTGAAGACCAGGCCCCACCATGCCCTGTCCTTCCGTCCGTCAGAATCAATCCCGATTTGGCGCCTGAGCAGAAGGCTCTTCTCTCGGCGCTTCTAACCGACTTCGCGGGTTGTTTTGCCACAAGCTCCAGGGTCGGTCATACGCCTGTCGCAAAGCATCGCATTATCACCGACGAGACTACACCACCCGTATGCCAGCGCCCATACCGCGTTTCTTCGACGGAACGCGAAGCGATTAAAAGGCAAGTGGACGAAATGCTCGCCGACGATGTCATTCAACCGTCGACAAGTCCATGGGCGTCACCGGTAGTCCTCGTGAAAAAGAAAGACAACACCCTGAGATTTTGTGTCGATTACCGCAAACTGAACAACGTGACGAAAAAGGACGTTTACCCGCTCCCCAGGATTGATGATGCACTCGACAGACTACGTGATGCCAGGTTCTTTTCCTCCTTGGATCTCAAAAGCGGCTACTGGCAGATAGAGGTGGACGAGCGAGACCGCGAGAAAACTGCTTTTGTGACGCCTGATGGTCTATACGAATTTAAGGTGCTCCCGTTTGGACTATGCTCAGCGCCGGCCACTTTCCAACGCATGATGGACACTGTCTTGTCTGGGCTCAAGTGGCAGACGTGCCTCGTATACCTGGACGATGTCGTCATTTTCTCGCCCACCTTCGAGCAACACTTGGAGCGGCTGCGCACAGTGCTCCGGGCGCTCCAATGTGCGCAACTTACGATCAAGCCCGAGAAATGCTATTTCGGTTTTGAGGAGCTTCGTTTCCTCGGCCATGTTGTCAGCGCGCGCGGTGTTCTCCCAGATCCCGACAAGACCGCTGCTGTCTCCAGTTTCCCGCGTCCCACTGACAAAAAGACCCTTCGACGTTTTTTGGGACTGTGCTCTTACTATCGACGATTCGTCCAAGATTTTTCCAAAATAGCTGAACCCTTAACAGCGCTGACCAGAGACGACACACCCTTCTTGTGGGGAAGCGACCAAGAAGATGCTTTCGTGGAGCTCCGCCACCGCCTGCAACGTCCACCGATACTCGCCCATTTCGATGACGCCGCAGCAACTGACATACACACTGATGCTAGCAACGTAGGCCTTGGGGCGGTCCTGGTGCAGTGGCAGGATGGCGCCGAACGAGTCATCGCATACGCAAGCCGTACACTTTCGCGCTCGGAATGCAACTATTCAACGACTGAGAAAGAATGTCTTGCGGTAGTCTGGGCCATCAGTAAGTTCCGCCCATACCTATACGGAAGACCATTTCGCGTTGTCAGTGATCACCACTCGTTATGCTGGCTGGCCAGCCTCAAAGATCCATCTGGGCGGTTGGCGAGGTGGAGCCTCCGTTTGCAGGAGTACGACGTAACGGTCGTGTACAAGTCGGGGCGGAAGCACCAAGATGCGGATTGTTTATCACGCGCGCCAGTGGACCTTGCTTCCCCGGAAATCACTGAAGACTTCTCTTTCCTTGGTGCTGTTAGCGCAACCGATATGGCGCAGCTTCAAAGGGAAGACCCAGAGTTAGCGCCGCTCATCGCGTACCTGGAAGGCTGCGACGGTCCCCGCATTCCTCGTGTTTTTCTTCGTGGACTCAAATCCTTCACTCTGCAGAACGGCGTCCTCTACAAGCGCAACTTTGAGAGCAACACTGCAACATTTCTGCTCGTAGTCCCGTCCGAGTTGCGACCTGATATCTTGAGCGCTTGCCACGACGAACCATCTGCCGGCCACCTGGGGGTCAGTCGTACCTTAGCGAGGATTCGGCAGAGGTACTACTGGCCAAGATTACTTCCATCAGTGCGGACATACGTCAAAACCTGTCGCGACTGCCAGCGCCGTAAGTCTCCTCCCTTCAAACCCGCAGGATTTCTTCATCCCATAGCGCCTCCGAAGACGCCTTTCCAACAAGTGGGAATGGACCTACTCGGCCCTTTCCCGAAGTCATCCACTGGAAAACGTTGGATTGCTGTCGCGACGGATTATTTGACGCGGTACGCTGAGACAACGGCGCTTGCAAACGGAACTGCTGTCGAAGTGGCTACGTTTTTTGTACACAACATCGTGCTGCGTCATGGCGCTCCTGCGGTTATAATTACTGACCGTGGAGCTGCTTTCACAGCCCGCTTGACTCAGGCAGTCCTAGATCTGACCCACACCAGCCATAGGCGTACAACAGCGTACCACCCACAGACAAATGGTTTGGTAGAGCGCCTTAACAGAACCCTGGCCGACATGCTCTCCATGTATGTGGATGTGGAGCATAAAACATGGGACCAAATTCTCCCATACGTAACGTTCGCTTACAATACGGCCCTGCAAGAGACAACGCGGCTCACGCCCTTCCAGCTTGTCTTCGGTCGTCCAGTTGTTACTTCTTTGGATGCCATGTTGCCCGTCGACCCTCAGTGTGACCTAGAGCCAGATCTTGACGTCGCCACTTTCGTTCAGCGGGCTGAAGAAGCACGTCAACTGGCCAGGCAGCGAATACACCGTCAGCAGCACGCCGACGCTGACCGCTACAATCTCGGACGGCGATTTGTTACGTACGAACCAGGCGACCACGTGTGGGTTTGGACACCAGTTCGTCGCCGTGGGTTGTCCGAAAAATTACTGCGCCGATACTTCGGACCTTACCGAGTTCTCCGCCGCATTAGCGACGTGACGTACGAAGTTTCACCGGCAACCCCCGGCCGCCCTTCGCGCAGACCACCGCATCCGGATGTTGTGCACGTCGTTCGTATGAAGCCGTACCACGACCGTCCTGCTGATTGTACTTGACGCTGAGTGCCGCCGGTTGTGTGTCGTGATAGCTGTGTCTCACTTTCCGTGTCTAACCCATTTTCCCCTCTGTGAAAGCGGCCCGCATCGAGGCGATGCTGCAGGGGAGGGAGCAATGATACAGCTCAGAAGTGGACGAAGAAGAAGTGCTTCGCCATCTCGCTTGTGACGAGGAAGAAGAAGTGGTTCGTCTTCTTGCTGGTGACCGCTCGGCAGACTGGAGCAGTTCTTGTGTCTCTGTGTGCTGTGTAATATTCGTGACAATATGTCCAGGGACGTCAAGGAACACGTGGCGTCTTGCCAGACGTGCCAGTTCAGGAAGTCATCCACACGAGTAACCAA
Source organism: Amblyomma mixtum (assembly GCF_055824585.1). Lineage (NCBI taxonomy): Eukaryota > Metazoa > Arthropoda > Arachnida > Ixodida > Ixodidae > Amblyomma > Amblyomma mixtum. The sequence goes on along the minus strand of NC_143021.1, from coordinate 176,084,065 downwards.
GCCACCCCCGCAGGCGTTTTCGCCGCCGAGTTCACCTTTCGAACTGGTTGGACTGGATCATTTGGGCCCGTTCCCGAAGACACGCGCCGGCAACCGGTATATTCTGGTTGCGGTCGACTACTTCTCCAAGTGGGTCGAAGCTCTGCCCGTTCCCGATACGTCGTCCGCTCATGCCGTCTTGTTTGTGGAACAACATCTTGTTCTTCGGCATGGTGTGCCACAACGCCTCATCACGGACCGCGGGAGCTGCTTTATGTCCCAAGAATTTGAGCGTGCCCTCCGCTCCTTCGGCATTGCGCATTCCACTACATCCGTCAATCATCCCCAGTGCAATGGCCTCGTGGAGCGTGTCAACCGCACCCTTACGGATATACTCGCCTCCTACGTCGCTCCGTCCCACACAAACTGGGATCGTTTTGTTTCTACTGCAGCTTTTGCACTCAACACTGCGGCTCAAGAAACAACGCATGTCACGCCGTTCTCAGTCGTCTATGGCAGAACGCCCTCCATCCCTCTCGACGCGCAGTTGGGTCTTCGCCATCCTACTGCGTCACCGACTGACTGCGCCCAACGACTTCGTTCCGCCCGCCTCGACGCTCAGCGCAACCTTCTCACGGCCCATGCGCGTGCGCAAGTGGCCAATGCTGCAGCACCACCACCTCCCTCCTTCCGGTCCGGTGACTTGGTCCTCGTTCGTCGCACCATCCGCGCGACTGGCCGTGCCGCGAAGCTCTTGCCCCGATACCGCGGCCCTTACCGTGTAGTTGCACGGCTCGGCCCCGTTACGTACCGTCTCGAAGACCTCCCCGAGCTTCGACCACGCGGTGTACACCATATTTTTCCGGAACATGTCTCCAACATGAAGCGCTATGTCTCCGGCACCCACCGTGATCCCGACTTGGCTCCCACGTCCTCCCTAGTGCCGCCCTCCCGTACCAGCACCAGGCCTCCCTTCCTGAATGCCGCCCCTTAAGTGGAGCGCTGCTCCGTGAACGCAATCCCAAGTCCCGCGGTGCGAGAAGCCCTCGCAGTTTTCGTACGGCGAGGAGTCGCCTAGAAGAAGCCCCGGGATCTACCGGGACCGTCTCGTGTCAGACGACACTGTCATCACAACGTGACGATGCCTCCTGCGCACCAAGCTGCGCCGGTGCGAAGAACCTCAGCCCGGGCTCATCGGGACGAGTTCGATGCCGCCTGCAAAGCGAAGCACGCGCTAGGGGACACCAGCGGTGTCTTCCCCCTCTTATCTTGGAGACTGGAAGAGACTCTTATCTTCCCCCTCTTCCCCCCCCCCCCCCCCCCCCCCCCCCCGGTGGAAAGATGTAACGGCATACGACCTTCGCAACCAAGAGCGCGCTGCGGTATACAAATAAAGAAGAGGCGCGGGGCGAGCGCGAGGGGAGAGCGCGCGGCGCTAGCGCGTGAGGTAGAGAATAAAGGAGAATCGCCGCGGCCGGTTATGTCTGGGTCTCCTGTGTCTGAGTCTCTGTGCCTTTCTCTGCGCGGGCCCGCCGTCCCGTAACAATATTTACTTACTTATTTATTCAGCTTCCCAATTAGATGCTGTCATCTACAGGACAGCACTCAAATGGTGGAACTTTTTCCATGGGCGGCACCATTGCGCAGTGCAGCGGCCACCCGTGTTCTCGATGAAGCGACAGCCCAATAACGAAGATTGGTGGGATGAATGGGGCAATATATTTGCCTTTGTTCTTTTCATTCTTTTGCAAGCGACAATTTAGCGAAATGGTTCTAATGTTTCCGCAGTGGCGCTTTTTAAATGAGCGAGAACAGCGCGTTATACGCAGTGGTAAAAGAAAATGAATACAAGTTGGCAGCAAAAGTGGGCCAGAACAGTGCCCCGAACCGGTTCGGAACGGTTCCTTCGATTCGTTCCGGTTCAGGTTCAGTTCCAAGATGGCGGAAAAAATTCGGGTTCGGTTCGGCTCCAGTTCCGGGCAAAAATTCGGGTTCGGTTCCGGTTTTCGGTTCGGTTCCGGTTCCGGTTCGACACCCTGTTTTAAACACATTTTAGATGTCTACACTGTTTCACGTTTCAATACAAATAATTGGTTTTCAATATGCTTGCAGATTACTTAGGTGCTAGAAAAAATTTTGGATACAAATGGGAAGTTGCGTCTGAGAGGGTTAAGTGGGAAGGGGGAGCAATTCCTCCTTCCCTCATGGAGCGAATTTTATTTATATTTAATAAGCTGACCCTCTCTTCTTTGCGTAGAACACAGTTCAAAAAATGACTCAGATAAAGTCACTTCGAAACTGCCCTCTGAGAGTCGCTAGCAGTTTGAGCATACTTCGATGCATTTCTAGAGGAATCAGCGTCTTGGGCATGGAATATGTTGTCAGCTCCAGTTCCCATTATGGGCAAACTATAAGGCGAATATCGTGCGAGAACAGAGGCGAACTTGAGGTCAAACCTGTGGTCGAACCTATCAAAAACGTCTCAAAATTACCCGTGCGATTGGTGTCCTGCAGGGAAAAAAAAAACATACCATAGCCCCGAGAAGAACTCGAACCAACGCTGGCCCAAATACCGCGGAATCTTTACACGCGATATCTTAGATCGTTCGGCCACCGCCAAAGCCTCATGTGTTTAATGTCAATGAAGTACGGAACCAAAAATTAGCCCTACACTTCGTTAGCTTTCGAGCTCCATACTTCGCTTCAAGAATAGTAAATTTCTCATTTTTACATATTTTGTCTTTTACTGTTATTCAATTTTAGATTTAAGGAGCGAGGAAAATAATTTCTTAATTATTCAATGCTCATCATCATAACAAAAAAGATTCGGTGACATTTTTAGCCTAAACTGAAGTTTAATCTCGAACGAGAGCGGTTACAAGTATCGTGGCCCAACAAAGCAGAAAAACCATTGCGCGTTGCATAAATATGCAGAAAAAAGTTATGAAGGAGACCAGGCCACCGCGAGTTCCACACAGTTGTAATTTGTAAGTTATTAGAAAGTGCGACATAACCGGCGTTGCTAAAATGCATACTTAGCGAAATAGTAGGACCACATTGCGAAAACTCAAAGTGTGCACTGAGGTGGTGTACTCGTTCAGTTTTCGAAAGCCAGCTTAAAGTACTCGCTCGCTTCGTGACGGTAGTTTGGAAACCTGGCGGCTCTCTTCAAAACTGGGGATCAATTAACACTCCGGTCGAATACATCGTCGCTACGCTTGCGGTCGGTGCATTTATCTAATGGGGACGTTGCCATCCGTTATGACTTACTTGGATTTGATGAAATGAGTTAATTCTCTCTATTTTAAATGAGATTAAAGAAACAATTATTGCGACAAGTTCAAGAAAACTCAATTTGTGCGCCTGCATTTGGACAAAAACGTAACGGCCGATTCTCACGCACGAATTCCAAAATATATAAAAACATAAATCAAGGGCCCTAACAGTGGTACGCATTTTTCGCTCAGGGCCTCCAAAGATACACCGAGCGATGTGCCCCTCAAGGGCTCACGCTTCTGGTCATGCCTCTGACCTTAATCATTACTGGTTAAGGCTAGCTTAACCAGAAACATTGGCAGTTATCTGCAAGTTATGGCACTAAAGCAGACCATAATGTGAGCTTAGCAAAATTCGGATTATTCTGCCTTTCTACTTCCCATACGACGGCACGGCGTTGAAAAGGGCTGTGGGTCACTTCGGAGGGAAGACCAGGGACTCACCCTCGTTCGGAAGCAGCACTGAAACGAGCAACACAACACCGATATCAGTAATCTGTTTGCTCTAAAAAGCGGATTTCGTATTTGGGATAGCATTCCTTTATGGGACAGCATCATCTCCTTGAGTAAAAGAAAATTCTTGTTTAGGTTGTGTGGCTATACATCAGTCACAGTGTCAAGCGCTTATCACAGCGACAGCTGTACAGGGTACATTGTTTAAAGAAAAAGTGGTGTCACCGTCGTAACGTTTCCTAACCGGTAACTCGAGATGACCTTGAGAATCTGTATTCTGGGGCCATACGCTTTTTTATGATTTTCAAAGACCAAAAGGCGCCGCAAAAAGCTAAGCCTCATCAGGGTGAAAACGTACTCTCGACCGTATAGTAGGCCTAAGTCTTTCCGACCTTATTCGCAACATAGAACATTTACTTATAGAGCCAGCTTTCACGTCATGATTACGCGGATCGGCCTGCTCAGTTAAACAAAGTGACCATGACATGTATGCATGTCAGGTGTGTCACGCTTCTATATATTTCTTGGTATACGAGATTCACGAGGAGGCAGTTACCGACAACTCCTGCAGGCTCTCTCACAAAACGTTATCAAGAGTGTTAAAAGGTCGTCATGTTTCCCGTCATCCAAATGCGATGCGCCATTATTCTCAAAGCAGTATTCTTGGAGGTCGCTTTCCCAACTCCTAGTGGCAACTGATTCACTGCTCAAAATAATGAATAACCTATTAACAGCAATATGTCCAGAGACGAAGAATAAAGGGGCTGAAATTTTTATTAGGCGAAACATATATCTTGCTAATATCTGTTATGCAGATGTTTTTCCACTTAACGGTAGTAAGTGACAGCAGCATTTCGTTCGACCTCCGATCCGGAAAAGCCCCGCGATGAGGCAGTGAAGCATATACTGAAGGATAGCAAAGCAACAACGACTCGAAAATCCTCGCGTTTGCTTCCGAAGTGTCTCTCAGTACTCGACGAAGCCGTCAACTGAGTGTTATCGCGATGCTCTCCGCACTATTTAGAGGTTTCTGCCCGTGAACAGGTGCGTAGGTGATGCGTCAACACCTCCTCGTAGAACTCACTATGCCGGAAGCCGATGAGGCAGGCAATGTAGACCGCCAGACCGGTGACGGCCATCCACATGACGAACAGCTGCCAGGTTTCGAAGATGGAGATTCTCTTCCGGAAGAACCTGTGGGAAAAACCACCCGTACACTCAAAATATAAATAAGAGGCTATCACTCTGAGGACTCTGAGGTTATTACTTTTTTACCCGACGTTTGACACGCGGGTAGATCACGGATTGCTATGGTGTCCGTAGAAGGGGCCAGTCCGGCACGGCATCTGACGTCACGTCCCGCGAGAGTGGGCACGTTTTTACTTTCTAAGCTGACCCCAAACTGGCACATACACTACAACAGAGCTCACAATATTAGTGCCAGTAAGCGGGTATGTGGTTACATATTCATTTGGTTTTATAGGGTTTAACTTCCGTAAGCGACTCAAGCTATGAGGAACGCCGTAGTGTAGTGCTTCGGATAATTTCGACCACCTGGGGTTCTTTAACGTGCATTGAAATCGCACAGTACACGAGCCTCAAGTATTTCGCCTCCATGGAAGTTCGACCGCCGCGGCCGGGAGCGAACCCGCGTCTTTCGGGCCAGCAGCCGAGCATCAAAACCACTGAGCCACTGCGGCGGCTTGTTACATATTGCTTTATGAGCACAAAAGGAGTTAATGCTGGCAAGATAAAAAAAAGTAGCGAATTAGAACTTTTTTTCCAATTATACTCGGATCTCACGGGAATAAACAAGAGCTTGTACATTCTACCTCCACATTTTATCTCTGTACGCCGCGATCATAACTTGAAAGTGCTTGTACCGCGATGCCGAACTGATGTGTTTCGTAATTCTTTTTTTTCCTCATACTTCGTCACATTGGAATAGGCTTCCCAAGAGCATAGAACAATGTAAAACGGATAAACATTTTCAGTCTTTCCTGGCGGCCAATCTGTCCTAGAGGCTTTCCACCCTTTCAAAACTTGTTTTCTCGAACTGACATTTCAGTGATGCGTTCTATTTTATTTCAGACAAATGTGCCTTATTGTTTATTTTCAATATTTGTGACATGCTCATTTTAGGTATATGTTTACTATTATTGTCCCCCCTGCTATAATGCCCCTGGGCGCTGCAGGTACTTGTATAAATAAATAAATAAAATTACGCCGTTCGGAATAAGCGAGGTTCTGCTTTGCCAGGATTCCGCCTCGCGAAACCACAGCATCCAATACTCTAATTTTTACAGCCTAAAAGATGTAAAAAAGATACTTTACAGTTACGAACACCTTTTAGGGTGTTTGTAAACACATTTATGGTGTCTATCGACACCCTAGCGCCATAAGGGTGTTCACGAACACCATCAAGGTGATGAACACCCTCAAAAGGTGCTCGCCCTAGGACAGGAGCATACGCCTTTAAGGATGTATAAAATTTTATAGTTAAAGAAGGAAGCGTGTAGATCGCTTTTGCAACTTTTTCATAGCTACGTCTTGATGCGCACAGTATACCGCGCTGAAGATGCGCACCCAGTAGCTTTAGGCGCCCTTTGACCCCAAGGAAGTCTATCAGATAATATCGCAAGTAAGATGTTCGCGCTACGACAAAACGCAGCAAATTTCTGGGCAGATCGCTGTGTGGAATGTTTACATGTACGTGAAGCATACTGGCTAATACGGAACACCGAAAAAAAATTCGCCAGAGACACTTCAAGCGGCTCCGAAAGCGACTCTCGAAAAGGTGCGGTATTCCAGGGATGTTGAAGGATGCCGCTTCAGTTCTATCCTCCACCAAAAGTTTTGTTGCGAAAGCAACACTATGCGAGTCACCGAGCCATTCCACGGAGCCGAGGAAAGGCCATACTGCGCATGCGCGTTGAGCAGTGGCTGGCGCGCCGCCGCCGTCGCTGCGCGGGTGACTCAGAGGTGGCGTCGCCGCGCTCGCCAGTTGCGCATGCCCAATCGCGGCGCATAGGTAGCGTGCCGGGGTTGCTGCCGCTGCCGCGCTCTCTCCACCGCCTCACTCTCTCCTCGTTGCTTTCGCAATCCTCCAGTTTTAACCAGAGCTAAACCACTCACCTATGGGGCAGAAACGTGGAGGCTAACAAAGAGGGTTCAGCTTAAGTTAAGGACAACGCAGCGAGCTATGGAAAGGAAAATGATAGGTGTAACGTTAAGAGATCGGAAGAGGGCGGAGTGGGCGAGGGAACAAACGCGGGTTAATGACATCTTAGTTGAAATCAAGAGGAAGAATTGGGCTTGGGCGGGGCATGTAATGCGAAGGCAGGATAACCGCTGGTCCTTAAGGGTAACGGAGTGGATTCCAAGAGAAAGCAAACGTAGCAGGGGACGGCAGAAAGTTAGGTTGGCGGATGAGATTAATAAGTTTGCGGGGATACAGTGGCGGCAACTGACAAAGGACAGGGTTAATTGGAGAGAGATGGGAGAGGCCTTTGCCCTGCAGTGGGTGTTGTCAGGCTGATGGTGATGATGAAACCACTGCCATTTTTTTTTTCAATGCATTTCGTAGAAGCTGAGTTACTTGCAGTCAAAATTTGAACTTAGCGTCTTCTCTGAGCTGCTTGCAGTCAAAATTTGAATCTCAGCGTCTTCGCGCCTTTTCCTCTCCCCTAGTCACATTTTGCATGCTCAAAGGTTGACGCTCCTCGCGCGGGCAATCCAGGCGGGAGGGGGTGAACCTTCCTGACCCGCGGGAGCGACACTGCTGATTGGCCACGGCCATGGTAGCTGCGGGACGCCTGAAGGAATCCAACCGATGGACATCTCTGAACAGAATTACGCAGGAGCGTGCGAGCGCGCGAGCATGGAAAAGCCGCCGGAAAAGACTCGCCAACTTCCGCCCGCGATTGTTAGTTCTCTGCTGCGTGTAGAAGTGTATTACTTGGCTTAGATGTTCATGACGAGAGTGTAGTGATTGAGCGAGTTTGTGCACTCTCCTCAGAAGGTGTTTCGGAGCCCCTTTAAGAATGTGTAGGAATGGGAAAGCATTATTACACTCACCCAAACACACACACACATACACACACACGCACGCATGCACGCACGCACGCACACACACGCACGCACGTACACACACGTGTGACACCTCTCGGAACGCAGACGACGAAGGACTGCACAATTTTGATAAGAAAGTGTGGGAAGGCATACAATTGAAGGCGCATATGTCCCGGTTCCAATCCCTGCTGCAAGCTAGCCTCAAACTTGATTAGCACATGTGAGCAACTTACACCCGGAACGCTGTACGTCAATCGGCTGCGTCACAATTTTGGTACGAATGTCGGGAAAACTGGCGCCACATGGTGGCGAGTGTGTATAGACAAACGACATGACTGTCTGAAGTGGCGGTGCTCGGCTTGCTGTGTGCGCCATAAGGCACACACTCCGCCGGCATTTCTCGTAATGGGAGTAGTTATGCTTTCGCATTAAAAACGTTTATTATATTAACGATGGCTAGTCTCTGCCTGCATACAGTGAAGCGAATCGCACGTTAAAGAAACGATGGAAGAACGGCGCTGCAGTGACGGAGGGCGTGCGCGTTATTTCGATGCTCCTCCTGAAACCCAACAAAAGACTACGGAGTAGCCTTCACAGAGTGACAGCACTGCGGCGACGCGCTGTCTTTGGGAATGACACGCAAGCGATATCTCCATGTCTACCACAGCTGCACAACGCAAGGGCGGTGACTATCCAGACCACCTCGACTTTCACTGGCCTGGCGGCGGTGGTTCAGACGGCGCTAAATACAATAACTTAGTTATGAGGAAATAAAAGGCAAAAAAATTACCGACGATTACGTTACTTCCTAATGCGAAATTTGAGCGCAGCAAATAAGCTGTTTCACCTTTTCGATAGTGAGTCAACCCCAGCTGCGGAGTTGGTTTCAGGGACAACGCCGCCGATGCCGACACAAACAATATGATACCCTCGCTTCCGCAGCGCTAAGAACCAGGTCTAGCCGTGGGAAGGCCCCGGCACGTCGGCAACTGAAGAGCACCCTATCCGCCACACAAGAACAGGGGGGGGGGGGGGGGGGGACCCTTTCCTCCTCTTTCTGCATGGCGGCGACGGTGTTCTATGCAGTCACGTTATCTTGACTCTCTAGCGGCGTCAGCGGCATCCAGCGGTATCAGTCGGTCGCTGCTAGCGCTGGGGGGATGAAAGGGGGGCGGAGCTGGTTACGAGGCCGACGACAACGCCGACGACGACGCGATACCCAGGAACGGACGCCAAAGAGCTGCGCTCTAAAAAGAGGGGACACATAATGGACTTACGCTGCAGTTGCATTAGCTTGACTGTTGGTGACTTTGAAGTGTTAAGGTGAAAGAATGCAAAGTCCGCTGATCCAACTTAATGCGTCCACAAATCCATCTTAATCTAATTAATCCACCCAATAATTCATGTCAATCCAACTTAATTCACCTCAACGCAGAACAGCGCAAGCTACACACCGACAAGAAAGCAGACGAGACACACACGGCGCTGACTTACAACTGAAGGCTTATTTTTCCAGCACCCCCTCCATAGCCCTTATAGATAAGGAATTGCTGTTCTTATCGGCAGCTGGATGATCAGAGTTCTCCTGTGTGATTTCTGGTGGTGGTGACTGTTTATCAGACTCGGTTGCTTTTATTTTCTTGATGCTGCTGTATATTTACGAAGTGTCTGAAAAAATAAACCTTAATTCAGTTGTAAGTCAGCGCTGTGTGTGTCTCGTCTACTTTCTTGTCCGTGTGTAGCTTGCGCTGTTCTGCTTTGTGATGAACCAACTAGCCCGCTATGTGTTATTTAATTCACCTACTAATCTATCTTAATCCGGCATACTCCATCGCTAATACACCTGAAACCAACTTAATCTATCCATTAATTCATGTTAATTCGATTTAATCCACCCACAAATTTATCTTAATCCGGCTTAAATCCACCTATTCATCCATCTGAGGTTTTGAAACTGCTTTTTGGGCGACGCCGGGTTTCCTGGTCTGTGTTTCGTTGGTTTCATGATCAAATGCTTTCGCAATAATAACTATCACTTCTCGACCGATGTCTCAACCGCGCCGTGGGGAAATGAACGAAGAGGTACTGAAAAAAGGGAGAGAGAAAGAGGAGCCCTGGTGGTGGGCTCCGGATGAATTTCGAGCAAGCAGAGAAATGCCTTACGGCGTTCGCTGGAGTTCTTCCTTTGGCTCCTTGTTGTTCCCCGACTCCTCTCCGGCTACCGGGTAGTAGGAGCCGGAAGGCGCGTACCCTCCCGGCATCGCGGCACCGCCACCAGCCATGGGCATGGCAGCGCCGGGGGCCGGAGTGCCGCCTCCAGGAGGGAAGCCCGATGGAGTGTACTGCGGATACCGAGGCGGGGGCTGCATCGCTCCGGGAGCGTAGGGTGTCGCTTGTGCTCCTTGGCGCAGTGTGGCACCCCTCGGACGCACGTCGTAGATGGGCGCCGCGAACTCGCCCGACTTTGGATAATCTGCCATGGAGTAGTTCTTCGTCTTTTTCTGTGCGATGCGCGGACGCGTGCCCACCAGTATGGATATATTTTTCGTCGTTGTCCTTTTGCAACCAAGACTGACCACAACATAGGACATGAACAGCCCAAGCTTCAGCAGTGCGTGAATAAGAATTTACAAGACATTTCTGCCGTTGTTCTTCTGCGGCCATTGTCCCTTTACTGAAGACTGACCTCAACGCGGGGAGTTTCAGCAGTGCTGGACAAAAGTACAGAAATGGGCAGAACAAATAAGGCCAGAACAAATAAGGCGCATCATTTACGGGACAGAGTTAAAGAGCTCGTGTCGCAGAAAATCCGACGTCGCTGTCGGCGTGACCTGGCGTCATCACTGCCCGGCGGGTTATGAGAAAATTTGTGCCCATCGTGGCAGGTGGCAGTTAAATTAATGATTGGTCGCTCGGGAAGAGCAGCCTGGGTTGCACAAGGCCCACAGGTGGCAGCACCTGCCAACCCAAGCAGTGGTTCATCTCTTAACCGCTGCACCACTGCGCCACGAGTGGTGAGGGACTCCCAGTCCTTTATTAATTTAAAGTACAAAATGCCCAATTCTGCATATATATGGTACTTAACCCACTGCGCTATCACGTCATACCCTTAAGACGGAGCTTGAGAGTCCCCTCCAGTTTAGTACGATAGCACTAATGCCCCCCCCCCCCCCCCCCCCCCCCCCCCGAAACGATTTCGCCGATCTTTGCCTGCAGACCTTGAAAACCAAGTCTGGAAGCGAAACTGCTAAAGCACCTAATTCGCATTGGGCCTAACCACACTAAATCATCAGTCATTTTTTTCTTCGTGGACACATAGCTCCTGTATATACGTGATCTCCGACTAAAATGTATCGTTTTCGCTGTTTTCAATTAGCAGCAGCGCGACGACGAGTCGAAACTAGGAAATTATAATTGACACGAGTGCTGATAAAAATTGTCCCCTATTCGGCTGTCTCGACCATAGAGTTGATATAGGTAATATTTAATAATGGCGGTACGAAGCAGTTAACACCTTTGTCACGCATGCTGCTTCATTTATGCTCCCTGCACAAACGGACGCATAAAAATGCGCGCGTAGTGTTGCCGCAAGATGCTGCGCGTCTTCGTGCGTAGCAGACGATGCTTTTGACCGGAGATGCCGGAGCTGACGGATTACAGCGCCTACTGCCACTACGACCATTTTTCTCAAGCTGTCGAACGTTGGCGTGCTGGGGCTTTAACGTTACTGTTGCACGTCAAATTGGTAAATTGGTTTTTGAGGAAAGGAAATGGAGCAGTATCTGTATTAGAGCACTGGACGGGCCTAAATCTGAGGCCCGAGCCCGGCCCAGGCCCGCAAAGTTATCGCTGTAGCGAGCCCGGCCCGGCCCGTGAATCCTCGAGTGAAGCCCAGCCCAGCCCGGGCCCGGCCCGGCCCGTTTCAGAGTTACGCTTGAGATATACTGCTCACTCTGAGCAAGTAGACTGCTACTAGACCGATAAGAAACTGGCCGACAAAGGTTCTGAAAACAGTTTGCCTTGCAGAAAGTTCGTTCTTTTTAACCCAGAAGGAAGTGATTAAGAGTAGTGCTCGCCATGCCCGTCTTTTGGACAGTGATCTCGTGCTGGTGCGCAAAGATAAACTAGGAAGTTTCGAGAGCCAAATAAAAAGGGCTGCATACGCGCGTAACAGACTACTTTGCATTTCCCCATGATTTTAATCAGTTATAGTTTGTCGTCCGGAAGTATAAACATTAAAGCTGTCTAGCAAGCAGTGGGATGACAATTTTAGTGAACGCGATCTCACAGGTTGAGCTTAATTATAGCCGAACTGGTCGCCTTTCAGCAGAAACGAAATGCTAAAAGGCTTGAGTATTTCACGGTGTGTGCTTTGAAGACTATAAGCGTCGTAAACTATGTTCCTCACGAATGCATTTATAATAGTGTATAGGTATGTTTTGGGGTGACGAACGATCAATGGCCAATTAAGACCGGTTGAATTTTACTCTTACTGGTGGAGCAGAAGACAACGCGCGAACCACGTGATAACTTACAGGGCAGAACACTTGTCATGACAACCAGGCTGAAGAAGCGAGGAGGGATAGATGTGGTTATGAGATTAGATTTACAAACTGTGGCGAGTTTTTGTGGGTATTTCATTTACGAGACGTTCCGGTCAGCTGATCAATATAGAAACCAAATGCGCTTTACTTTGTGAATTTTCTCACATGAGAAAAATATAGCTATAACATAAACGCTATTTTTGGGGGGCTTAAGGGCCCAAGGGGAGGCAGGCTGTGAGAGAAACCGAAGCAGAGGGCTCCGGATCATTTCGACCACCTGGGTTTCTTCAACGAGTAGTGATACTGCAAAGTACGTAGCTTTCATGCTAGCCGCCAAGGTGGAAAGGCGGCCGCCGAGGCTAGGAACAAACCCTGGTTCCCCGGCTCAGTAATCAAGCTCCTTGACCTAAGCCACCGCTGCGTGGAAATAAGGAAACAAATAAGTCAAGTAGTAAAGCTTAATTAGTTTTTTTTTTTCTCAGCGCGTACTATAACCCATAGCTCATCCGTGATGCTGCTCCAATGCCGCAGTTGTGTACTTCACTCTGCAATAGTGAATGAATAGTCGGACAACAGCCGTTTCTTTACGGACCCAAGCCCGACTCGGGTCCGCCGCTTTAAGCCCGAGCCCGGCCCGGGCCCGCAACTTCAGGCCCGGGCCCGGCCCAGGCCCGGCAAAACAAATCATGTCCCGGCCCGGCCCGGCCCGCGGGCCGGGCCGGGCCCGGGCTTTCGGGCCGGCCCGAGCCCGTGCAGTGCACTAATCTGTATCACATATCTCGGCGGACACCTGAACCGCGCCGTAAGGGAAGGGAGGAAGGTTGGAGTGAAAGAAGAGAGAAAGAGGTGCCGTAGTGGAGGTCTCCAGAATAATTTCGACCACCTGGGGATCTTTACGTGCGCTGACATAGCACAGCACGCAGGCGCCTCTTGCTTTTGCACGTTGCTACAAACTTGTATGCCTAGAACCATGCCTAGAACCATCCTCCATGCCTAGAACGGACTTTTGACGTCATCTTTGCACTAGGCTGTGCCTCTTTAGACGAGGTCCGACCAGAAAGTAAACAGCATTGTAGTGGCTTGACGAAGGCAGCTTCGAGCCTTTTTGTTTTAGTTCCTATGCGGCAAAGTTTGGCTCAAGTTATGACAAAACCGAAAGAACAAGTGCGAAACTGGCAACAGAAAGTGGATTTATGGCTAGTAAACTTTTCAGTAGCCACTCTCCGGATTGCAGCCGAGTCGAGCCAACATGGCGCCGTCCACATCTGTCGACTTTGCGCGACGGTTTTCAGTTCGGTTGAATGTAATTCGTGCTGTGCTGTGATTGTGCATCAAATCATGAGGCCTCAAAGTGGGCGAAAACTGTGAACGACACTAGCCGCTTTTTTATTTTAATCGGCTTATCATTTTCTCCTGAGGGAGTTCGTAAGCAGGACCTAAGGATGAACACCTAACGTGAACGATGAGAATGTTTCGGCGGGCCTGGAGCATGAGGATTGCCAGACTTCGAAAGTAGCCTCAATCTCGAGACTTATATATTCGCCCTGGATTTTCAGTCTGTTAATCAAAAACACTGAGACCAATATCCATCACTTCCTGTGGGTTTGTACGACGCTGAAGCCGACGAGAGTCCGGCACCTGACGGCAGCGAGTCTGTCCGAACAGTCCATAGATTAGTGTCCGCATCAGCGCTCACTCCTCGACTTCATTAGATCGGCCAACCGATTTTCATTCATTTAACCATCCTTTTTTGTGACACTGAGACCAATATCCACCACTTGCTGTGAGTTTGTACGGCGCTGAAGCGGACGAAAGTCCGGCACCTGGCAGCGGCGAATCTCTGTCCGAACAGTCCATTAATCATTTACCGCTTGGATGCAGTGTACGCATCATCGCTCACTCCTCGACTTCATTAGATCAGCCAACCTATTTTCATTCATTTCACTATCCTTTTTTTTTAGCCATCATTACATACACCCTTTATGCCCGTGGGCAGTAAATATCCCTTAAAACAAAACGAGAGGCACCTACCCACGAAGGGGAATTGGCCAGGGTTCAGTGAGGAGGGCCAAGAGAAGAGGATAAACTGGTTGCAAGCTAATGAATGTGCTTAGTGTAACAAATCAAAGATTTAACAAATCGAAGAAGCGTGTTCTGAGCGACGGCACTTTTCCTTCATCATCATAAGGCACGGGGCTTTTGGTGCCCACCAAGGCACAGCAGTGTGGTTGGAATGCATGAGCAACGTGAGACGACTGGAGTGAGTGTGAAGAGCGGGTCGCATTCAGCTCTTTGTTGCGGCACCTCGATTGTGGACTACGGAATGATGCCCATGACTGTGAGACCGTGCGGTGGGTGCTCCATCTTCGCGTCTTGCAATTGCCACTGGGAACAGAGCGACTCATTGGCAGCTTTGTGTAACTGGGCTACGCCGTGGTTATCGAAGTAGGTAAACTATGGTGCAAAGGTCCTGAAGCAAACACTGTTGTGCTCGTTTTATGCATCGAAGGTTACACCACAGGCTTGTTTCATTATGCAGCCATCTCCATGCTGTTGCAGCCTTGGCGACGGCTATGGTCTGACTGTGTGTGGTGCTCCTATCTTTACATGAAAGTGCTGCCATGGGATTGAGCAGCCTCTCGGACAGAGAGGCCAGGAGCAATCGGTCCTGCACAGCTGTTGATACCTTGTCTCTTCGACAGTGTCACATCCATTGCTGCACATTCTCACTCCGATTATGTTATGTGAAACTGTGATCAACCTTTTCAGTTCACTTCCTACCTCACCAGAATCAAAGCTCTATCTAAAGTAAAGGGAGCATAGAAAGAGGTAGCAAAATCTCAGAATTTTGTGGCTGTGGGCACGCACATGACACACTGCCCACAAACCCTTATGCTGTCAACAGCAGGCACCTTGCCAAGAGGCACAATGCAACTCACTTAGGCCGCCACCATTGGGCCTACAATCTGTCCCTATATTGTTGCAGCACGTCATCTCATGCTATTTACAGGCAACTCTCGGAGGAGAGAAGTGGGTAGGGGCAGTCCTATTGTCCTTTGGTTTGGTTTGGTTTATTGGGGTTTAACGTCCCAAAGCACCTCAGGCTATGAGGGACGCCGTAGTGGAGGGCTCCGGGAATTTCGACCACCTGGGGTTCTTTAACGTGCACTGACATCGCACAGTACACGGGCCTCTAGAATTTCGCCTTCATCGATATTCAGCCGCCGCGGCCGGGATCGAACCCGCGACTTTTGGGTCAGCAGCTGAGCGCCGTAACCACTGAGCCACCGCGGCGGGGCTATTGCCCTTTGGAGGGACCAGGAAGCGGCATTTACAAAGCTTAATTAACGCAGACAAGTCATAGGTATTCCATCACTCGTTACCCGACCGCAGTAAATTTTGAGCTAGCTTCAACTCCAAAAATATCTGCTTGTAAAAATTGTGGTCCTCCTCTCTCCGTCAACTCATGGGTGCCGAGACACCAGAAAAAAAAAAAAATTGTAACCTGGCAACCACGCCTCACCCATGAATACATCATCATTGCCGACTTCTGGTTGTCGTGCCTGTATTTCCAAACGTGGGTCTTTGCCTTCCCGCAGATATATCAGTCATTGCCTTTCTCTTTCTTCTTGTCGGTCATTGTCAGCAGTAACGGTCCTGCAGTGGGCGTGGCAGTGGCAAATTGGATCCGTGTGTGCGAAGGCATTGACCTAGCTCACGCACACTGGAGGTGTTCCTGCTGCAGCACAAACAGACGACTTTTCTGGCTACTGGAAGTGTGCCCAGGACGTGGCTGTCATCACTGCAGTGAATGACATCATCTAGTGGCCTAATGCTCACCATGACATCACTATAGTCATGACATATACTGTTTAGAAAAGCAGTTCCCAATAACCGTCACTACATGCTGATCAGTGGCCTGTGAATTTAAAAAAACACAGTTTTTAAAATTGATAATGTTGTCCAAAAAACTGCTGCACCGATATTTCAGACCTTATGAGGTACTCCATCGTGTTGGCAATGTGGATTATGAGGATGTTCCACGTGGAACTGTGGCTATCGGTTGTCGGCAACCACGGATTGACATTGTGCATGTAATGCGACTTAAGCCATACTTCTCACGTGAGAGCGATGACGCTCCCCTTTAAACTGTTCGGGTTCTGCGTTTTAATTTTTTTTTTTCATTTTTTTTTAGCATTGTCTTCCTGCTTTTACTGTTCGTTTACTCTATCCAGCGGCATTCCCTTTCGATTTTCTACATTTTGTTTCTTTTTACTTCTATTTCTGCTTTGTACATACCCTCGCATCGGAACGATATTTTTCTTTTTCGGGGGACTAATGTCACGAACCTGGCTCGAGCTACCTGCGCACTAAGCTGTGATGAGGACGAAGCGGTCACGTTCGCGTGAGGCGTGCTCGAGCTAGCTCTGGTCTGGGCGATTAAAACCTCAGCCGTTCTACGGTTCCCCTCTACATCTACGACTGTGCTCCGTCTGGCCTGTGACAATATATTGCCAGCACTGTTCTAAAGATTTACTTACTGAAAATGATCAAAAGTATCCATTCTACCCACTAAACACACTTGTCAACAATCTTCGTACCCATTTCCTAGTCCCTTTTCCCATTTCCTAGGGACAGCGCCCGTGTTTGTCTGTTACTGTTCCTGTCCCTCGTCTTTGCCTTGCTCTGTGTATTCATCAGCTATGCTGATGTCTAACGCATTGAACGAAGAAAACACGCATGCAAAAATTTAGTGTTCATTGTCCTTTAATCGTGATGTCATGCTACTACCTTCTTGACTTCCAAGCCACTCATGTTTTCGTTCAGGGCACAGATTTTAACGGAATTATCGCTACCTGTTCACCTTTAGTACAGGAGAAGGTCCTCCTGTTTGAAAGTGTAAAGGTGGCCTTCTGTTAGTAATGAATGAAATTAACTTAAAATGCAGCCATTTTAGTTGTTATAGTTTAATGATTACATATAAAAAATGTCATATTGTGTGGAAATGGGTTTAGCAGCCCACTTATGCATTAGTCTCTGTTCGTAGAGAGTTCATAATCCATGATCAGTGACTGCGTGTGCATGACAGTGAAAACAAATTGAAAGAAAATACAGTCGAGATTTTTGTATCTCTGCTGCGTTAAAACTCTAAGAAAAATGTTGCTTCATATTTGCCCTTCCGGAAGCATTCCCAGGCTGGTAGTTGAGAAACAGGCTGTCCCATCATCGTGTTGCTGGCTCACTGTGTTCAAGGACACAGTTCTAAGAGCATCCACTACTCGGCAATGAGGCGTGGACCACTTATTCAGCCCAGCTGGCAAAGCAATTACCTTGGGGTGATGGCAGATGTAGTCCCCACTTTGCAGCCTCGAACCAGCATAGCTCCTTCCATTGCAGCGATTGTACCAAGGTGTACAGATTCTCTTCATTGCCATCTAACGGATGTGAACCTTGTGACATTTTCTGCTGCTAGACGTCCTTACATGTCTTAAATGAAGCATCTTGAATGAGATTGGACCACACAGCTGACATATCCATGCTTTTCTCGCTCGTTGTGTGTGACCCCCAGATTCCGTAGTGTTTAAGTGGCAAGGCTGGTGGCCATCTTGTCTGAGCTAAGCTGTATGGAGAAGTCGAGGTTGCAGGTTTTCATACAGAATCTATTTCGCATATGTTAGATGAGTACTGGTGCAAGTTTGTCTTTGTGTGTCTACATTAATTAGTATCTACTCACATAGAGAGAGGCACGGGGCATTAAAGGGGCCCAGAAACACAATCTTAGTTGACTGTGTTGCCTGTTGATCGCATACAGTGAGTTACAATGGTGCTATTAGCGTCGGTAATACCACGTGTATTCCGTTTTTTAATATTTTAATGTCCTCCCAAAAACAAATTCATGGCTCTGATGGTGTCCCCACACAGTGCAGGTTTTAGCAGCGGATATGACATCACCTGGCGCGAGCTTAATGATTGAACAAACAGTAAATATACTGACACATTTCGTCACCTGTCGGTGTTTTGTATTAGATCAACAAAAACAACTTATTTGTCTTAGATAAAAGCCCTGCAAAGCAAGTAAAATAAACCTACACCACCAGGGGCTCTGGCATTGAAACGACGCTGCCAGTCTCGGCAAGAACGAGTTGCAGAGATCAGGCAACCATGGAGTGCAAACTTCCGCGACGTGCTCTGGCAAGCTGTTTTGATTGGTTGCGCCAGGTGCCGTCATTGGGAGAGCGAAATAGGAGTGGGAAGCCCCGCCAAAATCGAGTTGAGGGCAGCGTTTTGTTTGCTTGCGTTTTGAAATTTCGTCATTGAATAACTCCCGTTCCTGTGCATCGATTCCTGTCATTCTTTTTAAGTCAGCATCTGTGTGACATAAAGAATCCACCTGAAGTATAGCCGGTATCCCCCCAAGCAGTGTTTCGCAACCCCTTTAATTGTTCAGTGCCTTGAGAGCTGTATTAACAATTATTGGGGTCATTTTGAGTTGTGGCTGTATACATCAGGCACACTGTGGCATCCAGTGACACCTCAGGAACTTGAGCAATGAGGGATAAGGGTATAGCAGCAACATGACTGGAAATTATCTCTCCAATGCCGCCTTTCTTATGATTCTTGATGACAAGTCATTTTAATGTGCACACTCAGTGTTTCAATGCAGTTTGTGAAGTATGGTAAATGAGGGTATGAAAATGAATGTTCGGATTAGCTTTCATTATATGCTGTAAGTGGAAAACAGAGAGATTTTTTAATATGAAAGCACTCTATGGCTCATTTCCAACGGAACCCAGTGTTGTTGTCCAGACAAAACAGTCCAAAAACTCCAATGACGTCACCATGGTCCTAGAGACCAGAAGTGCCGTCAACAAAACCGGAAGTTAAAACAGAATTGACGTCGTTAATCCTGAAGTGGGGTCAGCTAAACCGCAAGGGAAAACTGGAAGCGATGTGGCTTCTGACCCTTGAGTTGTGAGTCAGACACACAAACCCTAGGCCATGCAGGCCCGTTTGTACGGCTTGGTTAAAGCGCTGCTTTAAATGTATGCATACGTCGTGTGATCTTTATTAAAGGGGTCTTTGACCTAAAGGCCCCTGAGACATTAGTACTAACTAGTAAACAAACATAGTTAACTGGTAGCCCACGATGCGACACACATGCTTTTGTATTCAGTGCGCATAAGCAGTCTTAAGTGCCCTCCGTAATTATTTTGTTAAGAAGTAAAAGCGTTCATTTCTAATGACTTTAATAAGTTTATTGTTCATAATTTAATCTCTTTCTGCAGTTATACCTGCCCAGAATGACTGTTGCATTTGCTCCTTCTCTTTCGTCCTCAAATTTTGGCTTCATGGCATGAGACAAGAATGCTGAAACTGACATTGACAGTGCTTAGTGGCGTCATTCCGACGCTGTGGATTGTAGTGACAGTATAAAATGATCATATGGGATAGCGGGCTTTAAAGTGCACATGTCCCAAACGCTATTTCAAATCAAACCTTACTGTATGCGTGCGTTATGTACGCTATTTTCACAGTTTACCTTGCAAGACTCTTGCATACGCAATTCTCGCTCATGCTAAAAAAGTGTTTCCAACATGGCAGTGTGCTTCGAAGCAGGGCCCCTTGCTTTGAAGTGAATTTGTCTTGTTACTGGGTTTTTTTAGTGTGTTCACTGGCCATAACTGGCGCATCAAGCTTTTACTTTGTCTCGTCTCACCTGCAGCAAAACTCGTGAGCAATAAATTTCCTTTATTTCTTATTTCGAGCAATGATTCTGCTGCATCAGGGCCTAAAGAAGGATGTCAGTTTGTTGACAAAAATGGTTTCTGTTCTCAAAACCAGATGTCGCCGATGGACGGAAGTTATCCCCAGTGCCCCTGACGGTGACAGATGGCGCCACCTTTCCACAGGGGCTCTGGTTACACGGCCCTGGAGTGAACGATGAAGATGGCAGCTACCGTGACAAGAATGAGGCGGTACTGTGACTCGAAGCGTCAACTGATGGAGCATTGTGTCTAACTGTGCGAAGCCACAGGGTTGGATGTGAATGAAGCCGATGTTTCCCTGCAACTTTTTCTTTTGTTCTTTCATTTTTGTTTTGCCTTTTTTTCTCTTTTTCATCACTCCATTTTGGCTCCCAACTTAGCATTGTCCACCTATTACAAAGGGTATGGCCTCAAGTAGCTGTCTATCTCTCTATCTGTCGTAGCCGCCGCGGTGGCTCAGTGGTTATGGTGCTCGGCTGCTGATCCGAAAAACGCAGGTTCGATCCCGGCCGCGGTGGTTGAATTTCTTTGGAGGAGAAATTCGAGGCCCGTGTACTGTGCGATGTCAGTGCACGTTAAAGAACCCCAGGTGGTCGAAATTTCCGGAGCCCTCCACTACGGTGTCTCTCATAGCCTTAGTCGCTTTGGGACGTTAAACTCCATAAAACCAAACCAAACCAATCTATCTGTCATTGCATCTCCACTTGCATATGTGGCAAGCAGCATAACACCCTATGGAATGCTTGCGGTTAGTGTTCATAAGCATGCATACGCTATTCCAAAACTGCCTAATTTTCCTTCAGTGTCTGGCACGTAGACAGTGTCTATGTGATTTCCAATCATATCTGCATACACTGCGAACAGAAGACAAGCAGAGGACGAAGCACGGAGGAACATTTTCAACGCATTCTCCTGAGTGACTGAGGAGGTCTCTAGTGTCAATAGTGCTGCAAGAGAGTTATGAGATAGAATGCAGTTGCATTAAATAGCTTATTTATTCTCTAATGGCAAAACACTTCAACCTTTTAAGGTGCAGTTTATCATTTTCATTGAGAACCAATATTTTTTTCGCCTAAATAGTATATCCAGCCCTAGAAAGCCAGTTCTTCAGTTTTTTTGAAGGAAAACATCAATAAAAAATGTTTTACACGAATGTTCAACATTTTAGTGTGATAGCATTTAAAAGTCGTTTTTTACGAAATGCCCTGATTGGTTGAGAGGGTCGTGAGGTGATCAGCACCAACAAATTTAAAAATCTGAGTACTAGAATGTTTAAGTACCTTCCATTGGATTAACACATGAGATTATGCTAACTTTACCCACTCCTCCACTCTAATCCATCCACTGATCCTCCCTAATCCGCACCAACCCACCCGCTAATCCCCAGGAATCTACCTTAATCCATGAACTAATGCACCTTATTTCATTTTCTAAGGTGGACTTGCTTCCAAAATTTGGGGGGTCATTTGGAACAATTGGGGTGGACCAACTTCCAAATGTTATCCCATTTTCTTCATTTAGAATAAGGTTCAGGACGCACTCCCAAGTTATTATTTACAATCTGTCATAATAATTTGAAACCCCAATATTAAAATACCATTTATGAAATTAAAATCACCGGGTTTGGTATTTATTTTTTGTTTCGAAGGCACACATAGGCATGAAACTCGGGAAATAAATTGACATTGGTGCTGGTGGCAAAATCTGCTGGCACGTCCTGCCAAGCTTATTATTTGCTGCTTTTCTAGGTGGCACAAGAAAGCACCCTTTTGAAGAATGCGAATGGAAGAAGCGCAGCGGTTCAAGCATCCCACCTTAAGCTGACTCTGCTTTTCAAGTCCGCACTTCAGGCAATCAAGTACAGTGACTGCCCTCATGATCATTTGATCATATACTGAAATCACATTGCCTGATTTTGCTGTGGCTGATTCTGGTTGTGTGTAGCTCTTGTTGAAATTCCGTTATTGCAACCCATGTGGTTTACAGTTTTTGTGCTGTTTTGAAGCGCGTAAAATGTTGTAAGATGACAAAACATGTAAAAGTAGCGTGTGTGAAGGATTCTGGCTTAAATTTCTGTCCTTCAAACAACTTTCTTTAGTGTAGCATTAGAGGCCTAAGTCCAAGAAGAAACGTCTGTTGACAGTGCTCACTAAAGCCTCTCTCTCCACTTTCAGAGGAAAGGAGGAGAGAGAGGGAAGACAAAGAGAGGGTGGGAGGCGATGGGTGGTGGTTGAGAAAGGCCTTTAATAAATGTCTCTATGTCACTCAGTCGCTGCGCAACGAGAGTACATAAATGCATATAAGAGAACCCAAAGCGAATATGCCTAATGGTAACGGATTCCTGCCGCATCAGTTGTAGTGTATCGATTGTGCGCACTTTTTTGTCAACTGTTAAGCAGGTGATCTTTGGTAAGTAGAGTATCTGAAATGCTTTAAAGGACAACTGAAGTGGTTTTAGAATTCGATAAGTTTAAGGTTGCCGAATGAGTGAAATGTGCTAGTAAAGCCTGCGAAACCGTTTTGCTCTAGCATTTGAAATGATGGCGTAATCACCGAATAAAGTCGTCGTCGGCGTTCAGCTTCTCTGGAGTGCACAGCGATAGGCAGAGGCCCCGATAATGACGTCACGTATGACGGCACTACGTTTCCAGCGAAGAAAGGGTTATTCCATGGAAGAAAACCGACGCCATCGAAGGTGAAGCTCACAATGCATTGTTTGCCGCCATCTGACGACGCACAGCAGCATGTAGGTGTAAGCAGTGGACATTGAAATTTCGGAAACAATGACGTCATTGCTGAGTTTCCTCGCACTCCTCCAAAGTAGTGAGGAGAAGCCTAAACAATGTCGCGGTTTAATTCGACGATTATGTCACCGATTTAAATGCTAGTGCAAAAATACTTTGCATGCTTTACCTAGAAGTGTGATAGATTCGAATTCTTAAATAATCTCGAATTCTCAAAAAACCGTTTCAGCTTCCCTTTAAGCTTGTATTTCAGCTCCAGCTTAGTTTAGTTTTGGCTGCCCCAACTTTGTGAATGTAGATCAATGCTTGTTATACCTGTTGATTTTTCACCACAACTAGTGAACTTATTCGGTTATTTGAACGTGAGGCAGTCACTTTGCAGTGGTATAGTTGCCTGGCATTTTTATTTCTTTCTTTTTTTTTGGGGGGGGGGGGGGGGGGGAGGTGCTGAAAGAGAAAATTGGCGGACGAGGCCTGTCTGCACACAAACATTTAATTTCTGTTGGATGTAAGTTGGTGTTGCTCGCAGATTGCTCTTTGACATGGAGGTGATTGAATGATAAACAGTTTTTAACAGTTTGTCATTAGTCCCTAAGTGTTTTGCCATTGAAAAATGCTCATTAACAGATGACACGATTGTTGAACCCAGAGTTGTTATTTTATTTAAATTTCTTGTTCTGTTTAAATTATTCTGGACAAACTGAAAATGTACCTCAGTGCAACTGAATGACCAGGATTGGTGTCGACAATTATTTTTGTCTCGCTAAATGTCCAACATTGTTCGACTAAATTGTGGATGCTCTGGTTGGTTGTTATGAGGATTGATTTTATCCACGTACTTTCTGGCTATTGTATGTGTTTTTCAGTACTGCAAACATTGCTGTCAAGGTACAATGTTTTCCATTGCACGTGGTTAAGGTTGTGTGTATTTGTGATGGTTGACAATTATGCTCGTTTGTACCTTTATTGCAGTTTAATAGTTCTTGGGTTGTTTCTGTGGTCATGTGGGTGCTATAATTACATTCGTGCATCATAGATCTTAGTATTACTAATGGCAAAAGTTGCAGTATTGTTTTCTTACAGGCTTTACATGTTTAAGGATTATAACCAGAGTTGTAGATATGTGCCATATGGATACCAGTGTCTCTATTTACATTATTTCTGTTTCTTCATGTAAAGTCACGAGAATGAGAGACAGGGTGTAACTCTTGTTGACATTGTCATATTTAATTGGTGTTGTAATATATATATACGAGGTGTTTCCATAACTTGAGCCAAAGATTAACAACAGTGCTGCACCACAGCTGTGTGAGACCAACAACATACTGTTTCCAGTTGTGTGGTGCTCGTCTGGGTATTTTTTATATTCCACTTAATTAGTTTACTAAATAAAAAATTATGCAAAATTTTTAATATTCTTTTAAGGGTAGAGTGCCTTGCTTTAAGTTGTAGAGGGAGTTAAGAAGCAGCTGATCCAGATTTTCGTAGCAGCGTATCTCCTATGTGGCCCTTTTTTCAAACGTCTATAGAAAGCCCGTGAAATATGAAAAAAAAATTACTTGACTCTGCACTTCCGCTACCATATTGTAGTGCTGCCAAATGCGTTCTGAGTGGACGTAACCCGCATTATCGTTGTCTTGGAGTGATCGACTGACGCTTTTGTTGGCAGTCTTGAAAGTGCGTCAGCACATTTTTATAGAACATGGCACGTGGCATGCTGTGATACGTGATATATGATAGGCAGGCTGCCAACAATGAATAGTTTGGGGCGACCTAAATGGAAATAAAAATAATAAGCCCCTGCCTGCACCTAATACATACAACAGGCTTAACCCAATTCGAAAATAAAAGAATAGGCCCGTGGGCAACTGCTAATTTTACCACCGGTAGGTGGAAAGGAAAAAGGAAAAGGGAAAAGCTACTGTAGCGACCCACAGCCGGGGGAGCGGGCCCGGGGAGACTCCCCTGATCTCCCCTGGGAAGTAGCGGGAAGGATGGGTAAAAGGGATGGGTTGAATGGTTGTCACGAATGGGTTAGGAATTGTGAATGGGAATGGGGACAGCGAGGTTTTTGCTCTGATCCTTCGATTATCTCGACTCCATTTCTAGCCTGCCTGGCCAGGGCAGGGAGAGCATCGAGACTGCCCAATGGTGCGGCCCCACTCACGGGATGCCCGACCACCCACCATACGCAGCGGGCTCCGACTGCCAGAGACAGGAGAACCTAACACGGGGTCAGCTACCTGGGGCCCTCCACGACCCCAGGGGGAGTTTCCGACCAGCCAGCTACTTACCGTTGAGTGCTTTTCGCGGTTTTTCAGACACCGGAAGTATGTGTGATGTGATCCAGCCAATAGAGGCTTAGGTCGTCTGCCTAACGGCCCCCCGGCCCTCGGCATCATGACCTAACACCTCCGTGGGGACCCATCTGTGCTTCCAACCAACCAACCGTGCACTTATTTTCTCCCCTAGCTTGCTCTTCTCCTACTGAGGAGGGAGTGTTCAAGGCCGGGCGACCGGGCCACAAACCAAGAACGTGGCTGAGGGTGAGATGGCCCGGGCCTACTCTATCGGTACTTCACAACATCGACGGTTTTTGCTGGACGCTTTCGAGGTCGTACTACGCTCCCATCCTCCGGCGACCCGCAAAGGCCATTACAGCCCTGTGGCCGGCCGTAAGGCCACTTCCCCAAGGCGCTGTTTCAGAGCCTGGCTACTGTGAATCCCCGTGCGGACCTGGTTTCTCCGTAACCAGAAACCGACGCGTCGGTAGCCAGACTTGCACGCCCCCGCGTGCGAAGGGAAGTAGCATGTATCTGAAAACCTTTGGATCTTTTGACATGCCTTCCGTGACGGATTTCATGGGTCCAACCTGACTATAAACCCAAGCCTGCCTTCGCTCATGCATCGGATCTCACACGCGCGACTCTGCCCTCACAGTCGCCTGGGAGTCGCTGCCACTCCCATGGGGTTTTGCATCCCCGGAGGATGGGTCCCGGCCGTCCCATCCCCACCGCTGGCATTGCACCGGAACAAAGCCTAGTAGCCGAAACTACACCGGCCCGTATCCGTTGGCAGGGGGGGTTGGGGGCACGAGCAGGCTGCACAGTCAGATTTCATATTTGATTGATCCTGAGCTCCTTTTCAGGCCTCCTTAGAGGGCGAGCACTCAGCTCCACCAATAGTAGGCCCTCGGCGTCGAGCGCACTCCCACACCACAGAGAACGTTTTGCCGGGATCTCCGACCGTCCGAGACAGGGAAACCTACGGGGGCTCGACAAGGATCTCCTCCCCCAAGCCAGGTTCCGCCACCCCGACCGTCCGACACTACTAAGATGATGAAGTTTTCACACCACTCGTTCAGTGCTTCGGCTCTTACTCCAAGGTAGTCACACACACAGCGGGAACCCTTTCACGGTTTTCACAAACGATGCTCCACCGGCGATCGACCCTGACATAGTATGTGAGACTCCTGCATTTGCCTGGAGTCTCAGTTGATGTCCGCAGTTCTCATCGCATGCTACCACGAGATAGCACGCTCAATGTCTCCCTGCGATTTCGTCAGGTCTACTAATCGTTGTTCAGTATAACTGCCGGGCTTTCCCAAGTTTCTGGGCTTACTGGCCTCCCGAATGGGCTACTAACTCCATCACTTTTCGAGCCTAAGGGTGACTTCCCCAAAACCCAAGCTTGGTTCGCCCAGCCGCATGCCCCCGTGAGGCACCGAGCTCTTCGGAATCGGAAACCAACGTGTCCACGGCTGGGTGGTACACCCTCGTA
Organism: Amblyomma mixtum; assembly: GCF_055824585.1. Classification (NCBI taxonomy): domain Eukaryota; kingdom Metazoa; phylum Arthropoda; class Arachnida; order Ixodida; family Ixodidae; genus Amblyomma; species Amblyomma mixtum. The sequence continues at coordinate 176,057,453 of NC_143021.1, read as the reverse complement.
CCGAGAGGGAACCGTGTGGCTTTAATTTTGACATTTGAAACGACCGCGTCTACCCACGCCAAAAAGCAAACAAGTCGTTCTAGCCACCAGTTCTGCTTTTTTAGCCGGATTCCCCGTACCCAGTCCGTACCAAGAATTCGGACCTGCCCCCCCACTGCAGCAACGGGCATCGTGGGCGCGACACGCTCACAATGTCACGGAAAGACTGCTGTACCCTTTCCTGGGGACTCACAACCCCTAGAGTGGGTTCCGGCGGCTCCACTCACCGCTGTGCGTTGCACCGAAACAAAGCCTAGCAGCCGAAACCGCACCGGTCCATATTTGGTGGCAGGGGGGGCCACGAGCAGACCGCACAGTCGGATCCCCCCCCCCCCCCAACAATCAGAACAAAAAAAAAGAAAGAAAAGGAAAGCAGTGAGGATATCTTTATTTGTATCGTTGTGCAGTCCGTTGAACTGAGTGATGGCCACTCACTGGGGCATGGTCCGCACTCATGTTTTGTTTGTTCAAAACGTGGTTGGCAGCACTGCAGCAGAATAGTGCATGAGCGCAGTCATGTGATTCTTTTTCATATTTCATGGCTTTCTTTAAATGCCAGAAAAAAGGACCATGCAAAAGGCATGTTGCAACAAAAAACTGGATCGGTTGTTTCTAAACCCCTCCACAACGTAATGAAATGCACTATGGCCCTAAAATGAATAACAAAAATTTTCCACAATTCATCTCAGCAAAATAATTTATTAAATAGAATGAAATATATACTCAGAGAAGTGCCATTTGATAGCAAACAATATTTTGTTGGTCTCGCCCAGCTGCTGTTTCCTGCTGTTTTAATTCTCGGCTCAAGTTATGTGAAACACCCTGTATAACAAAAGCATTTTGTAGCCCCTTCGGTCCTAGCTTATCTTGCTTCTGTTGGAACTGAAAACATTGTACTACATTTGTTTGCCTTTTCTATCTTCGTTCTTTCACTGTTGTGTTCCAGTCAATGTTTTATAAAGTGTGCTATGCACGCTTGTTTGTCGTCTGCAGGATTAATAGTCGTTTTGCGCCACAAACTTCTGTTGCTCTAAGGCCACTGCTTTATCTTACTGGTACTCACCCGTAGGGCAAAAACATGGAAACTAACAAAAAGGGTTCAGCTTTAATTGAGTACAATACAGCAGGGCATGTAATGCGAAGGCAAGATAACCGCTGGTCCTTAAGGGTAACGGAGTGGATTCCAAGAGAAGGCAAGCGTAGCAGGGGGCGGCAGAAAGTTAGGTGGGCGGATGAGATTAAGAAGTTTGCTTGGATACAGTGGCCACGGCTGGCGCAGGACAGGGTTAATAGGAGAGACATGGGAGAGGCCTTTGCCCTGCAGTGGGCGTAGTCCGGCTGATGATGATGATGATGAATACAGCAAGCAAAATGATAGATATGACATTAAGAGACAGGAAGAGGGGTCAGGTAGGCGGTGCAGCTAGCTCTGAACTGGGTTAATTAGAGAGACATGGGAGAGGCCCTTTTCCTGCAGCGGGCGTAGTCAGGATGATGATGATGATGATGATGAAGCCACTGCTGGATGGCTGTAGCAAGTAAGTTCCTGTGACAAATCGCAATGCATCAAAGATACGGTTTTCTTAAATGCAATGCAAGGCCTAGCAGGGCTGGAGGCAGACAAAATACCTGCCACCATAGCCTTGTGGCTGAGGCATTGTGTTGCCGAGCATAGGTGTTATGGTTTCACTTTCTTACCATTTACATTTCACCAGGAACAAAGATCTAAAACGGCCCTCTGCTGCGACCTTGATACACCAAGTCGTGATGCAGTCAGAATCAGTTTAAGAATGTCCCGCAGTGGCTTCCATCGTAGCTTCAGTGAAGCTGCAGATTATAAGGTCCTGTTAGTTGTTAAAGGATTATAAGGCGTACATTTATTCTCTACCTTAGCCTTCCCTTATGGAGTAAATTCTGCTTGATAACCGTACTTTAGCTGTAGTCATTCTTCAGTCACTTCAGTAAATTTCTGCACATAAAAATGCATTTAAAGTGTAGCATTTAGTGGCAGATGCAATAGCTAGAGTGGATGAAGATTCCAGTGTTGTCTTACAGTTTTTCTGGAGCACATATATTGGTATTTAGAATCTACTGTTACATTCGTGCACTTGGAACACTTTTTTTATATAAGTTTGCACTATATAGAACACTTTTTTGCAGACATGTTAAGAAGGGGCGAGTAACACTTTGCGGTGCGTGCCTCACTGTGTTGCTCATTCCTTCCGAACCTGCATGCAGAAAAGTGCTACTTTGCAGCACGCAAATATATAGGTGCCATCAAAAGTAAATGGAAGGCAATATTAACAAAAAAGTTTAATCATTGCCTCCCCTATTCTTGCATCCTTGAATACATATGTGCAGCCTAATTGTGATTGTGCGAATTGCACTGTGCACCAACAAACATGGACCATTATGCTTTAGGTTTAAAGAAATTCAATTTTTTTTGACAAAGTCGCCTTCCATTTACTTTTGACGGCGAGTGTACAGTGGTGAGCAGCCTTGTCTAGAGCGCTTGAGCAGTGCGCACTTGGTAACAAAAACCGAAATTAGAGAGCAGCCCCTCATTACAGGGCAAAGTTTTTGTGCCTGCTTTGTTTACGAGGCTATCTGGCGCTACTTCCGTGCAAGCGTTGCAGCTGGACCCTAGAGGCTGCCACAAAATCTGGATTTGTTTGCAAGGAAGTGCACCGCCCGAGCGCTCTAGACAAGGCTGCTCACCACTGTACATGCAGTGTTTAGCCAAGTGCTTCAATCTCAAGCAATACTTTCTCTTTTTTTTTCCTCTCCCAGGGGAATTTTTAATAGTGGCAAGTTTTGGAGCAAATGGTGCCAGTGATGCAACGCTTCCTGGCCAGGAGTACGATATATCCGCTTCTACTGCAAGCACAGCCACCTTTGGCAAAGAGATAGGAGCCAACGCCGTCAAGGACCGGACTGTCAGTTTTGAAACCTCTGATGCCTCCGCAGATACAGCGGTGACGTTTGACGGTGTCAACCAGGAGACGCGGCTGTGGTGCTGTCAGGTCTGTTCGTTCACCACGAGCAGCGAGGCATCGCTCACTCAGCACCTTTGGAATCACACCAGCAAGAAGTCACATAAGTGTGGCCTTTGCTGGCACACATTCTCGAAAAAAGGCCATCTGCAGGACCACATGCGAACCCACACGGGAGAGAGGCCTTTCAGGTGCAGCATCTGTTCCCGACAGTTCACCCAGAAATCAGCCTTGGAACGTCACAAGATGTGTGTGCACAAACTATTCAAGGGCACCTGAAATTAAGCACCGTCTCTTGCTTCTTTATTTTCATATCTGAATGGATGGATGGATGATAATGGCTTTACCCTTTGTACCGGGCGCTAGCTTTCGCCACCTAGCCTATACTTCCCCCATTGTTAATTTATTTTTCTTTTCCCTTTCTTTCCCTTTCGCTCCTACAATATCTAGTCTGTCTATCCTTTTCCCCTCCAAATTCACCCCTCTCTTGATTTCCGCCACCAATCCTGCAACCTCCCCTTCGTCAATGTCACGCTTTTCCCATCCACTCGCCTGTCCTCCCCAGCAAATCCCAGCGCTATCTCTATGGCTGTTGCTGCCCCCTCTAGGAGGGCTGGGCGGAGTTCTGCGCACCTCAGAACCAAGTGCTCTATGGTCTCCGTTTCCGTTTTACAAGCAGAGCACAAAATATCCACTTCTTCAAATTTGGACCTATACGTTTTTGTTCTCAGAGTCCCTGTCCTAGCCTCAAAAAGCAGTGAACTGCCCCGCGAATTATTGAATAATCGCTCTTTTTTGATGTCCTGTTTTCGTGTCCTATATATACCTAGCGCCGATTTTTCCTGCATTCTTTCTTTCCACATCTTTCTTTCCGTCTCCTTTACCTCCGCTTTCACGTTAATATTTTGTTGCGTCCCATCCTTCACACGTAAATACTTCGTTCTTAGCTTTTGGGTTCTATTAGTCTAATTTGTGTTAATACTTTTCATGTACATATACTTGTACACCTTTTTTGCCCACCTTGTTAAAGACTCGGCAAGGTTGCCAACTGGGTTTATTACATGACTATTACTGCTGTGTCATTGTGACCTGCATCTTATCTGGTCGGGGGGCTCAAAGGCGAGTGCCCCCCCCCCCCCCCCCCCTTCTCTTTTCTGTGCTGCTCTTAATGTGCACATACTATTCAGGTATCGCCTTCTCTAGTCACTGGTACTCACTGCTTTTTTTCTATGCCATTTGGAAAGGATGTTTGATGTGAGGATGTAAACTGCAGTAGTGACCTGATGCGGTAGCAATGAAGTGCATGTCTTCTTAGCGATGCATGACAGCATATAAATAGCGACTACTGCATACACGATTCCATAAATGCAGCTTCTGAAAAATTTACTTTGTTTCTATGCCTGGTCTACCTGTAGAAAGTGTGGGTTTGCCAAGATGGCTGAATTTTAAGTCAGCTCTCTTTGGGACTCATGGGTGCCCTCAAGTGGAATTCATTGATGACCTGTGCATTTCTCTTGTGCATCATTCAATAATAAAGGACACTAATTGGCGAGGGCAAGTTTTTTTTTTATTTCGCACAAAAAATCTGGCGGTCACGGCAGATGAGTATGGCCTATAAAACTGTGGTCAAATATTGGTCTAGCTTCTGCAACCTGAGATAGACATGCTTCTAAACAATCACGGCTGTGCAAGAATACTGTTGCCATGCATAAGTCGACGTTTTTTTTAAATTTCCTTCCAAAGTTGGGGGTCGACTTATAATCGGAGTCGACGTATATGCGGAGTCTTAAAGGTGCAGTGAAGAGGAATCTGAACTCGTCTTCTTGCTGCGGGAGCTCAATCTACACGTTCCGAGCATTCTTTGAAACTTTGACTTATTGCCTTGTGTGGCCGATTTCCTTAATTAAATCGAATTAACATCCGGCTTCCGCCTTTTTTTTTCGAATTCTCCCCGTATGGTGGGCGGAGTCGACCAACGCATGGAGTGCCTTTCATCCAGTCCCATGGCGGCTTGCCACTCTGCCATCGGCGGAGTAATATGTAGTAATCCATAGTAGCAAATAGTCCGCGTGTATTTTTATTTCTGTGGGCTTATTTTGCGGCTATATTGTCTGCGAATGAAACTATTTATTCACGGAAACCTAAGAAACAAAACAAAGCGAAAACAGAGCCTCCACGGAGCTGGCAGAAAGGCTCTCCACGCGTTTGTCGACTCCGCCCACCATATGGGGAGATTTAAAAAAATAAAGGCGGGAGCCGCACGTTAATTCGATTTAATTAGGAAAATCGGCCACACAGGGCAATAAGTCGAAGTTTCTAAGAATGCTCGGAACGTGTAGATCGAATTCCCACGGCAAAAAGACAAGTTCAGATTCCTCTTCAGTGCACCTTTTAAGTCGGCCTATATGCGGGGTCAAAAGTACTTTCGACCGAGTCACGTATAATATCTCGCCCAGTGCGCTCGTAATTCCATAATAGTTGTCAGACAAGGCGCAAAAGTGGATCTGCTTAAAAAAACTTGAATTTGAGATATGCGCCAAAGGTTTGTTTTAATACGATAGCAACTTGTTATCGACAAACCAGCGGCAGCAGTGGCTCATAAGATGATGACCGCGACTGTGTCCTCACAAGCGACGACGACGTCAGAGATGTCTCGTGAACGAATAAATGTTTCTTTATGTCTCGGCCTTCTGAAAAACTTTTTGGCCGAGCCAGGACCGCAGGGTGCGGCAGCGTTGAGCTAAATTCGGAGTATAACTTTTTTTGCCCAAAGGGGGTCGCAAGTTGGGGGGTCGACTTATAATCGAAGGCGACGTATAATCGGCAATATGCGGTAGTTTGATGCTGATATTTAGATGGTCACCTGCCTACTGCATGCACTAAAAAAATGTATGTAAATGAAATGAGCAGCAGCTTCCTTCATACGGTCTGTGCCTTTCACGGCAGGGAAAATATACATAAAAGGCAGGCATCGCTGGTAAAACCATATGGCTTAACTGGCTAGTGTGTTATTTTGCTTACCTTTCCACTAATATGAGGTCTCATTGATTGTTGGATGATATTGTCCTTCACTGCAAGAGAAAAGTATACAACAGCTGTTTCTTACCAGTACTCACCTATGGCGCAGAAACGTGGAGGCTAACAAAGAGGGTTCAGCTTAAGTTAAGGACAACGCAGCGAGCTATGGAAAGGAAAATGATAGGTGTAACGTTAAGAGATCAGAAGAGGGCGGAGTGGGTGAGGGAACAAACACGGGTTATTGACATCTTAGTTGAAATAAAGAGGAATAAATGGGCTTGGGCAGGGCATGTAATGCGAATGCAAAATAACCACTGGTCCTTAAGGGTAACGAAGTGGATTTCAAGAGAAAGCAAACGTAGCAGGGGACGGCAGAAAGTTAGGTGGGTGGATGAGATTAAGAAGTTTGCTGGGATACAGTGGCGGTAACTGACAAAAGACAGGGTTAATTGGAGAGTCATGGGAGAGGCCTTTGCCCTGCAGTGGGTGTAGTCAGGCTGATGATGATGATGCAGTCTTCAGCAGCATGTCATGACTGCATCGCAATCACATTTATGTGCAAGTTCATATTGAGTGTTTGCAGGTACAAGGCTACTTGTAATGCTCTATGCTTTCTTTTATAATTTCACGCTTTTGTACAGATGGTCCGTCTCACTCTGGCATATTCAGCGTCATATGTATAAAGTTTACATTGCACACTGTAAATATCTAGGATCATTGTTTCTTTTGGTGCTGGTAACAGTAAGCCTGTACAGCGCTGTTCTGATGAAGTAGGGTGCATTGTCTCAGTGTGCTCTGCAGAGCTAACAACTTAACCTGGCTGTATTTGCTTAGTGTTTCACTTGGCTGGCGTGCCCTGAAATTTTGTATCTGCAAAATTTGTGCTTTGTTCTATGGTTAGTGTTGTCTCTTGCTAAAAGTACCTTGCCTTGCTGCATGCAAGTGTGAGAGATGTTATGGCTAGTCATGGAGTTGAATCTTTGCTCTGTGCCTTTAATGCCTGTGTTAAGTTGAAGGAAAGGCAATAAGTACAAAGTCCTACTAACTCGGGCTTTGTTGGTTCGACGATTGCTAGTGAACGTGTTCGTATTACTCTGGCTGTAGCTATCATTATTTAAATGATGCGCTTATGCATGTTGATCTTTCAGCTGCCCTATGTATAATGCCGACAGGCTATGCTCTTAGTATATCGTGCATTTGTTTTGATTCTAGTGCACATAACATCGAAATAGAGGTGGTGGTCATCAGGCAAACACATATTTATAGAGGCATTGCAACTTTTCTGCAGCAAAGCGTTTGGTTGCAAGGAAGCACTTCTATCAGTTTTGTTAATGCCTAACCTTTGATCTGATCTGTCTTTGCTGTCTCTGTTCGGTACCTTTTGGCGAGGGCAAGTACCTTTTAGGTACTGAACAGAGACCTAAATATTTGTTGTACAGAGTTTTTGTACAGTTTTTTGTACAGTATTTGTTGCACAGAGATCTAAATGTTTGTTGTAAACTTTTTTCTTAAACGCACATTTTTTTTTCATTGCTTAATAAATGAACTGCTCCAAATTACTGTGCTCTCTGTCCACCTTGAGTGGATTTCCTTTGTTTAATTTGTTGTCAGTGTTCGTTGTGTACCAAGTTGTTCAATTTGTTGCATTTGTTCTAGAAGCTGTTAAAGGTGCACTGAAGAGGAATCTGAACTCGTCTTTTTGCCACCGGAACTCAATCTACACGTTCCGAGCATTCTTAGAAACTTCGATTTATTGCCCTGTGTGGCCGATTTCCCTAATGAAATCGAATTAACGCCCGGTTCCCGCCTTTTTTTTTTAATTCTCCCTCGTACTGTGGGCGGAGTCGACCAACGCAAGGAGTGCCTTTCACCCAGTCCCGTGGCGGCTTGCCGCTCTGCCATCGGCGGAGTAATACATAGTAGTCCGTAGAAGCAAATAGTCCGCGCGTATTTTTATTTCTGCAGGCTTATTTTGCAGTTATATTATCTGCAAATGAAACTATTTATTCGCGGAAACCTAGAAAACAAAATGAAGCGAAAGCAAAGCCTCCACGGAGCTGGCTGAAGGGCACTCCACGCGTTGGTCGACTCCGCCCACCATACGATGGAGAATTAAAAAAAAAAGGTGAGAGCCGGGCATTAATTCGATTTACTTAGGGAAATCGGCCACACAGGGCAATAAGTCGCAGTTCATAAGAATGCTAGGAACGTGTAGATGGAGTTCTCGCGGCAGAAAGACGAGTTCAGATTCCTCTTCAGTGCACCTTTAAGTATATACAGCATGTGTTAAGAGGAATGATTTGCAAATAACAATGAGACTTTTATGATTGTACTGCAAGAATCTAATGAGATAGGCAAACAATCCTGCCAGTTTTTCTTGATATGCGTTACCACTTCAAACTGCATAGAAACCATGGCACAATTGTATGGGCCGGTTCAAATCGAAGTAATGATCTGTTCTTCATTTCACTTTGGGAATTTGTCAAGCGGCATACTTTTAGCTCCTTATACTCTCTCGTGTTCATCTTGTGTATTCTTGCACATTCTACTGGTCTTATCTCTCACCGCTATTGTTATCCAACAGCTGTTTCAACTGTGCATGGTTCAAAGAAAGCACGAGTCGCAAAAATGTATATGAAGCGACCGTACAAATTTCCAGAACATGTTGGAAGGTGGCTTGCTGGCATTTCAACTCACCTTCCCTACTTGAAAATGTTTGAGCCCAGGTATTGTTAGAGTGCGTAGTTGTTCTATTCTGGCAGTTTCCCAGCTTTTTCTTTGTTCATCGCCTCATATGTTCTGAAAACAAGAATTTTCATTTCGTTGTTCAGGTTTTGTAACTGTAGTAGATGCAGCTGCTTTTGTGTGTGATTGCTACAGAAATGAGCGGTGAAAATAAAAGAAAATTAACAATTGTTTTTAGTTCCACTTAATGTTACCTGGCTAGAAGTTGCCCTATCCTTTCCTACACACCTTGCTCGGCGTTAATGTACACTGTAAGTTTTCTTTTTTAATCGTTTTGCAATGTGTGCTTATGGATTTTCATTCGTAAGACTTTCCAAACTGATTGTTGCTGCTAATCTAATAGCATGTGCCATTTTATTCATTTCAATTTAAAGCTTGATCTGTACTGTTCCTGTATACATTTTTGTGAGCCAGGAGAAATGTTCTCTGAATTCACTTTAAGCTTTTTTTTTTAATTAAAAGCTATTGCACATGTTTACAGTGAGTGCAAGTAAGAGGGGCACACAAAAAACATTTATCAGAAAAACGAAAACAAAATAAACCACACAACGCATCTTCTGTGCCATGCCAAAAACACTGTTCACGCAGTTTGTCTTATTTACCTTTCAGTTACCTTGTGACTATTAACTTCATCATTGCTGTGCATGAATTCTTAGAATAGCTTCCTTAGATGTAAAGTTTTGGCCTGTTTTTTAGTCACTGCTTAGTGCCGTGACTTGTGAGCTTGCATCTTGTGTCTTTCATTTTGCGTCTTTCATTTATTTTGGTGTTCCAATTTGATCCAAGCAGATAATTTTCCACTTTCTGTAGAAGATATTTGTATTTAAGTTATTCGCTGAGGACACCAAAGGGCACAAGGTGAACGACAGTATGCTGCTTTTCTATCTAATAAGGGAGTAATTATTCATTGGCATCCACCCGAGCGCAGCCATACGGCTACAAAGGAAAGCTATACAGCTTTCTCAGAAACTTCGCAGTTAAAGAAAAATTCGTCCTGGTCCGGGGTTCAAACCCGGGACCAACGCTACACCGGAGCAGTCACTCTACCAACTGAGCTAACCGGGACGGCAAGCTTATGGTAGGGCGAGAGCGAATTGATCAATATCTCGAAGTGGGAACAGTGTTGGTCAAATGTTTAGGGGAGTCCCCCAAGGTGGAGTAGAACTACTACACCTTGGGGGATTCCCCTAAACATTCTGCTTTTCTGTCTTTTCTTTTGTATCCAGTGCTCAAGTATGTCTCATAGCACCTGTATCAGTGCTCTGTTATTTTCTTTTCAGATGGGTTTGCTGTGCAGCAAGGGCTTTATGGGCGTGAAACTTTCCACCAGCCATTTCCTGACCACAGTGAAGGCATTGTAAATGCGGAGGTGATGAATGGTGGCACCGAGCAAGCTGTTAGCAGTGTTAGCTTCAACCCTGTTGCTAATGTTGCTCAGAACACTCGCAAGAGGCCTGAGCTGTCATGTAGATTCTGTCCATTCACCACCATATTCCATACCAGCTTGACCCACCATGTTCGCACGCATACGGGCGAGAAGCCGTTCAGTTGTAGCCTTTGCCAACGTGCGTTTACTCAAAAGCAGCATGCTATTGATCACATGCGCACGCACACAGGCGATGTGTTTAAGTGCAGTCTCTGTTCACGTCGATTTGTTAACAAATATAAATTACGCACTCACATTGTCAACAAACACTAGAACGGGTGCTGAAATTTGGCTTTCCAAGTGGAGCAAAATTTGTTGTAGTTTAAACTGACGTGCAAGTTTGAATAAAATTTTGTCATCAGATTTTTCAAGTGTGTACACTGTGCTGAAAGTAAACTAATCTAGTTTTATGTTGCAAATGAAAGCTCCCATTTGTATGATTTACTTCATCTACATATGTACGTACAGTCGCGAGCAATGTGAGAGGGAACAAAGTTTGAGCATTCATTTACTCATTTCTTCATATATAGGTATGTGTGAAAAGCACAGTTTTTGTGTTTTATGACTAGTTGTCCTGTTGGTGTACAATGCAAAAAAGTCATTCGCAAATTTGGCAGAGAAATAACCAGATGATCTGCAATTAGTATGTGAAAAAGTTTGTTTCCTGTCGCATTGCTCACGACTATATGTATGTTTGTGTGCATGTATGTTTACATATGTGTGCATGTATGTTTACATGTGCGTGCATGTATACTTCATCTCATAAGTAGCTTGCAGCACTACCATAAGCATATGCACACTTACATACGCTAAATGCAAGCATTTTGCTGGCTGTTACGCCATTTGTACAGTCGCGAGCAAAAAATATTAGCACAGATCATTGGGGATTAGAATTTGTATATCTCACCACGCGGCGCTGCGGTACGCAGACCTGCCTAACGGGCCGTTTCCATGTTTGCAGCGTAGGGGGGGACGGCATGAAGTAAGCTTTATCAAGCGTGCACCGCCCGAGCGTTGAAGTGCCGACCCTACGTGACTGTGCTTGCGGCATTTATTTTGGCTCGGTTATCATAAGCAAAGATCGCCTCTTTTTATTACCCTTTTTTTATGTCCGCGATGGTTTATCAAAAGGAACTCGCGGGAACAATAGATGATAGCGCTGCTTTTAGCCAGTAATTTTGCTGTCCGTGGCAGTCCGCTGAACCCCCCTAATACTGTAGAATGGGAACGGCCCGGCACTCTCGTTATCAGCCTCTTCGCCACCCGCAGCGCCACGCGTTGTCATTCCGGCGCTCCGGTGTTCTGTCGTGTGTGATAATCTTTTTTACCCGTGACTGTACACATTCGCACATTTAGTTCAGCGTATGCAAACAGAGGCACTACAGTAAGCTTAGCCTAGTGGCAACATATCTGGTTGTTAGGTCGAGAATCATTTCAATGATGCCACCAGTTAGAGGGCCTGCTGCTATGGTTTTTAGTTGTATATGAATATACCTCTTTACTCGCACTGTCACCATATATGTAGTCTGCGTCATGTGGATAATATGGATACACCTAACTGCAGCCACGCACAAATCGACAAAGCAGTTTTGAAAGGGGTGTTGAAATGATCTAAAACACGACTTCGTATATCCTGCCAAGACGTCTTCAAGAACAGATTGTGGGGTGTATTAGCCAAGCTGCAGCCGAGTTCAAGCTATCGTCAGCTACCAGCTTATGCAAGGTGGCTTGTAGAAGTGTTGGTGGGCTTGACAAGCTTAGAACTAGATGTCTTCAAGATGGGTTTGCGTTCCATGGGTATGGAGCATTTGTCCTATATATATGATAAATGAGTCAAGGCCACAGTGTGGCAGCCTTAAAAAGTGGTTTATTGTTTAAAGGCTCTTTCCTGAGCCTATTTAGAACCTGTGCTGCTGTCTAATGAGTTTGGTCAAATTTGTATTGGTTTCCTCCTTTTCTAGATAGGTGTCTTCAAGAAGGGTTTGTGCTTCCTGATACGGTGGAAGGGAGGTTTCAATAAGTCATGTTTGGAATCATGCTGAAACACGAACATGCTAGTGCATGACACGGAGAACAGTTTGTATGTCACCAGGTAGTGGCATATAGACACTTGGAGAGTTATTTTCAACCAAGAAACCAAAGGCAATTGTGCTAGTGCATTTCCAAAGCAGATGCATGACATTTTAACCAAGCAAGAATTTTATCTGCAGCCCATTCTTCTCACACAGTGAAGCCATCAACCATACTAAGCATAACTCAGCCATAATATACAAGCATAGTATCATTCATCCAAAAATTGAATGTCAGCAACCAGCCACCAAAGCTATGAAAATTCATAATCTTAGGTTACTGGATGCCTCAAATGACCAGGCAGATTTAGGGGTAACACATTTTATTGTAAACAACAAATGAGACTATACAAATAGTGCAGCTTTTACTAGGAAAAGATAAAATGCTTAAGCAATGCATCAGTTGTTGCCAGCAAGCACTGCTTAAATGTCTCCATATTAGGATGAAAATATAAACAATGATCTTTTGCTCGCTCATCATATTCAAGGATCCAGATATTTGAACAGGAAGTACTGCAGGAACAGCTGCCTTTTGTTTAGATTAAAATGCTTATTTAAGCTAAGAATTGAGGTAACTTGCCACAGCTGTAGTATCCAATTTGAAGGAAGCTCCTATCTGCAATGCGAGACCCTTGCCCTGCAGCAAAACAAATCAAACAGCCCAGATTAAAAATGTAGCTGAAAACCACGACACTGAACCAACATTTGTGTTACAGTTGACCACATTCAGCATGAAACAGAGTGGTGGCTAAATACATTTGGACCAATGTTTATTTGGAACAGCACATTAACGCCAGGTCCATTTTGGAAACACGCAAAATAATTCTTGCCTTTTTAAAACTTAACCTTAAATAAAAAGCGGTGCAGGTGGCAGCACAACAATGCAAGGAATGAATGCCCTCACAGAACAGCGTAGTGAAAAAATGTAGGAGTAATCAGTTGGACTGATGGGGAGGAAATGCGACAGCATGTTTCTTTCACTCGTTAGACTATTCCAGTTCTGATTCTATTCCAATTCTGAGTTCGTCGTCTTTCACTCCCCATTCAATTCCATTTCTAATCCCGTTTCAATTCCGACTACGCAAAATGTCGCATTGGTAGACTGCGGCAGTGGGGCTCATGGAACCTAGCTTGCTCTTCCCAAACAACACAAGAATAATTCCTGCGCGTCTCATTTTTGCAGATAGTTCTTTGGGAGGCTGTATATTTTACATGTAGGCTTGCTGTTGTCCGAGCTATTTTCTTAGCCATTTTCATATTTGCTGAGTCATTACTCGCCGGTGTCTCCCTCCTCTCACTGCAACTGGAGAAGGTTGACGGGTGGAGAGAGGCAAATCCCTGAAGCACTGCCCTGCACATGGAGGCCACAGATATGCTGTTGGACAGTTTTCGTCTTCATCGCCGTTGTGATGGTAGCAGATTAAAAATAAACTCTTGAAATTACCGTTTTATTTCAGTTGCGAGGCCCAAACTGCAATATTTAGTGAAACTCCAGCTACTTGTATGCTGAATGTCGCAGCGCTACAACACAGGTTCAAATGAATGGCTTTTGAAAACTAACAACGTTACAGAGACATAAGAAAAACCTACCCTTTCAAGCCACGTCTAGTAGACTGGACTTTGCATCTCCATGACTAAAGACGTAAACGAAGTCCCATGACTACTGCCAGGCTGCATGCATGCTTTTGACACCAAGCTGGATGGCATGAGTGAAGAGAACTGATTGCAGGGCAGTACAAACGCTCAGGCATAGGGAGAGAAAAAAAATTTGTGATCAAACCCGAACTCTACGAAATGCAGGTGCAATTTTAATTTAGTTTTGCAACATGAAGGCTGCACATAGAAATAGCTTTATGCAGATAAATAGACTCCACGAAAATGACCCCGATTTTTCTCAGTGAGGACAGGAAGTGCTGATGTTTCTGTCATCAAAACGATTCACGAGATTTTGTGCATCCCGTCAATGTTCCTTGAATGTAAAAGCAGAAGCTTGGATTAGAGCGTCCCCCGTCACCAGTACACACTGCAGTGAAAAGCGCAAAGTAAAGAACAAGAGAAGACCAGAATTACAAGGCTTATATGATGCCACCAGCAACAGTACCACCCCTGGAGCACCATAAAATACTCCATGCTTCCATGGTCAGAACCTATGAGGCCAAGTGGGAGAGTTCCTTAACCGGCGAAAGAGGGGCACAAGCGAGCATGTACAGTGTTCGACCAGCCGGCCCACAAGCGTCATCAACAACAATTTTGAATTCACCCTGAGCTTTTGAAAGAACAAGGGCCAGCCTGATATCGTTAACGGCACGGAGAAAATAGTTGACATGTACGCACGCCTTGTTATTAAGAACACCGTCGTCTGCGGTATTCGACACCACCACGACTGGTTTAGAGTGTTCATGCATATATTGTGAGTGGGAAAAGATTGAATGTTCACCAGATTACGATGAGCACTACACAACACATACGCTTGCACTGGGCTTCAGTGTCGCATGACTATAGTGTCTACCCTAGGTCCAGAGTTTACACATTACTCTCACTCTAGATATCTGTGGCGGAGCAGCAGATATCTGTGGCGGAGTGGGCTTGATAGTAGAATTTTCACACACGTGTATGTTTTTCACCCCGAGGCGTCAGCGCTCTCCCAGAGAGTGACGCAGGCACGACCGGCACCTCTGTCTCCACCGCAGCGAGCAGAGCTGGTCCGCAGGGCGCCGGGCGTCCGCGCCGAAGACGAGTCCCGCGGACTGGCCGTGCAAAGCAGGTTCCTTTACCACGCACAGCAATGCCGCGGACTTCGTGGCGAGCAGCGTGCGGAAGCTCCGCCAGCGGCCAATATGCGCTTTTACCATTCCGGAGACGTTATACGTCTACGCGTCTCCGTTAGGCTAAAAGTATATATCTGGCGGAGGAGCGTGGACCGTGGCCGGACATCCTGACGGTCCGCGTCAACACGCGGTGCAACGTAATGGCCGTGGACACCTTCTGCACATTTTTGGCATAATGGTCGAGATATGTTTCTTAATCTACAGATTTACTAAAGGCGCGCGTCTAAAAGACTTATGCTACAAGACGTATTCAAAACGTTGATGAAAGTGCAGATTAGCCCTAGCCGCCTCAAGCCCGGTAAAGATGGGTCAAGTCCTCGTGTAGCCTAGTTTCGTTTCCTGCAGGTCTGAGGAGGTCTGAGGTAGCTATGAGTCCACGAAAAATAAATGACTGATGATTTAGTGTGGTTAGGCCCAATGCGAATTAGGTGCCTTAGCAGTTTCGCTTCCAGACTTAAGTGGTTTTCAAGGTTTGCAGGCTTCAGGCAAAGATCGGCGAAATCGTTTAGAGGGGGGCATTAGTGCTAGCGTACTAAACTAGAGGGGACCCTTAAGCTCCGCCTTAAGGGTATGACGTGATAGCGTAGTGGGTTAAGTCCAGTATGCATGCAGAATTAGTCATTTTATACTTTACATTAATAAAGGGCTGGGAGTCCCTCTCCACTCCTGGCGCAGTTTAAGAGATGAACCACTGCTTGGGATGGCAGGTGCTGCCACGGGTGGGCCTTGTGCAACCCAGGTTGCTCTGCCCGAGCGACCAATCATTAATTTAAATGGCACTTGCCACGATGGGCACAAATTTTCTCACAATCCGGAGGGCAGTGATGATGCCAGGTCACGCCGACAGCGGCGTCCGATTTTCTCCGACACGAGCTCTTTAACTCTGTCCCTTAACTGGCGCGCCTTATTTGTTCTGCCCATTTCTGTACTTTTGTCCAGCACTGCTGAAACTCCCCACGTTGAGATCAGTCTTCAGTAAAGGGACAATGGCCGCAGAAGAACAACGGCAGAAAGGTCTTGTGAATTCTTATCCACGCACTGCTGAAGCTTGGACTGTTCATGACCCATGTTGTGGTCAGTCTTGGTTGCAAGAGGAAAACGACGAAAGGTATATCCATACTGGTGGGCACGCGTCCGCGCATCGCACAGAAGAAGACGAAGACCTCCATGGCAGAGTATCCAAAGACGGGGGAGTTCGCGGCGCCCATCTACGACGTGCGTCCGAGGGGTGCCACACTACGCCAAGGAGCACAAGCGACACCCTACGCTCCCGGAGCGATGCAGCCCCCGCCTCGGTATCCGCAGTACACTCCGTCGGGCTTCCCTCCTGGAGGCGGCACTCCAGCCCCCGCCGCTGCCGTGCCCATGGCTGGTGGCGGCGCCGCGATGCCGGGAGGGTACGGGCCTTCCGACTCCTATTACCCGGTAGCCGCAGAGGAGTCGGGGAACAACAAGGAGCCAAAGGAAGAACTCCAGCGTACGCCGTAAGGCATTTCTCTGCTAGCTCGAAATTCATCCGGAGCCCACCACTAGGGTTCCTCTTTCTCTCTCCCTTTCTTCAGTACCTCTTCGTTCATTTCCCCACGGCGCGGCTGAGACGTCGGTCGAGAAGTGATAGTCATTATTGCGAAAGCATTTGATCATGAAACCAACGAAACACAGACCAGGAAACCCGGCGTCAAAGAGCCGTTTCGAAACCTCAGATAGATAAATAGGTGGATTTATATGGTAAATAGGTGGATTTCATATGTTTTAGCGATGGAGTACGCCAGATGAAGATAGATTAATGGGTGAATAATTTGGATTGAGATGGCAATATAGAATTGCGATAGGAAAACGCCGGATTAAGTTACATTAGTGGGTGAATTAATTTGCATTGAGATGGATTATTGGGTGGATTAAGTCAGATTAAGATGAATTGGTGGACGCATTACGTTGGATTAGCGGACTTTGCATTCTTTCACAAAATACTTCAAGTTCACAAACACTCCCGCTAATGTTTTTGCATTTGCGGCACGTAAGTCTATTAAGTCTTCCCTGTTTTTTTTCCCCTTTTATTTCCTCATAACTTAGTTATTGCACTCTGCGGCGTCTGAACCACCGCCGCCAGGCAGCTGAAAGTCAACGTGGCTTGGATAGTCACTGCCCTTGCATTTGCTCAACTGTACAGCTGTGGTAGACATGGAGATATTGCGGACGTGTCATCCCCCATTACAGCGCGCAGCTGCAGAACTGTCACTCTGTGCAGGTTACTCCGCAGTAATTTGCTCAGTTTCAGGCGGAGTAGAATTAAGAGCATCGAAAAAACGCGCTCGCCCTCCGTCACTGCAGCTCTGTTATATCGTTGCTGAAACGTGCAATTCGCTTCATTGTATGCAGGCGGAGACTAGCCATCGCTAATATAATAAAGGTTTTAATCTGATAGGTTTTAATTCGGCGTGTATGTGCACTTGCAGATGGCACAGAAAATCCTAGCGATGGCAAGAAGAAGAAGTTTATTTTCCACCGATGTAGGTGGCCGCCTACTAAAGACAGGCGAACTTGCAGTTTCTTCGCGGCTTCGGTCGCCAGGCGGATGACTTGTTGCTGTTCGGTGGGGGATTTGCTTCAAAGAAAGGCCTCCCAGGCATCTCTACTTTTAATGTTATTCCTGATGATTGGGGAGTGAGGACATTGCCAGACTATGATCAAGAGGGCCCCTTTCTCCGCAGATTGTACATTGATCATCAGGACTATCGTCTAATCGCGTGAGGAACAACCAGACTGGATTTGGGAAATTCCCAGCTTGCAGGCGTCGCCAAGCGACAGCCTCTCTGTTGCTTAAAGTTCGGTCCGGTGGTGGCAGAGACCTTCTTCCAACTTCCTTCTTCCAACAGCGTTTCGTGTGGAGTCATACGATTTTATGCGAAGCATACTAGCCGCACAACCGAGCTCTTCCTTGCTGCGCCGCGCGCGGCCGCGTAGCTACCACTTGACCTACATCGGCGCACCACGTGATATGACGTCACAACAGCTGTGAAAGCTGGGGCTCAACTCGTGCGCTCGCTTGCGGACGCGCAGCCTCCACCGGCGGCCTAACTCCCGCTCCTTCCGCTAGGGGCGCTGACGTCACAACAGCTGTGAAAGCTGGGGCCGGCGGTATGCTTCGCATCCTAGGCTTAACCATAAGCTAAGCCAGGCCATTTTTTCGTTGCATATAGCTGACATGTGCTAGTCGAGTTGGAGACTAGCCTGCCACAGAATTAGAACCGGCCAATTGCATGCCTTCCACACTTTCGTATCAAAATTGTGCAATCGTTAGTCGTGCTGCGTTCCGAGTGGTGTCACACGTGTGTGTGTGTGTGTGTATGTGTGCGTGCGTGTGCGTGCGTGCGTGTGCGTGCGTGTGTGTGCGCGCGCATGTGTATGTTGTTTGGGTGAGTGATAATGCTTTCGTATTCCCGCACGTAAGCATTCTTAAAGGGGCTCTGAAACAGGCCTTCTGAGGAGAGTACACAAACTCGCTCAATCAC
This sequence comes from Amblyomma mixtum, assembly GCF_055824585.1. Taxonomy (NCBI): domain Eukaryota; kingdom Metazoa; phylum Arthropoda; class Arachnida; order Ixodida; family Ixodidae; genus Amblyomma; species Amblyomma mixtum. The sequence continues at coordinate 176,038,823 of NC_143021.1, read as the reverse complement.
TACACTCTCTCGTCATGAACAACTAAGCCAAATAATACACTTCTACATGCAGCAGAGAACCAACAATCGCACGCGAAAGTTGGCGAGTCCTTTCCGGCGGCTTTTCCATGCTCGCGCGCTGCTACGTAATTCTTTTCAGAGATGACCATTGGTTGGATTCTGTCAGGCGTCACGCAGCTACCATGGCCCTGGCCAATCAGCAGTGTCGCTCCCGCGGGTCAAAAACGTTCCCCCCCCCCTCTCCCCCCTGGAATGCCCACGCCAGGACAACCTTTGAGCGTGCAACAAGTGACGAGGAGGGAGGGAAAGTCGCGAAGGCGCTGAGATTCAAATTTTGATTGCAAGTAACTCAGCTTCCACAAAATACATTGAAAAAACTTTTGGTGGAGGATATTCGTGAAGCGGCGTCCTTCAACATCCCAGGAATACCACCATTTCGAGAGTCACTTTCGGAGCCGCTTGAAGTGTTTCTGGCGAATTTTTTTTCGGTGAGCCAGTATGCTTCCCGTACATGTAAACATTCCACACAGCGATCTGCCCAGAAATTTGCTGCGTTTTGTCGTAGCGCGAACATCTTACTAGCGATATTATCTGATAGACTTCCTTTGAGCCGATGGGCGTCTAAAATTACTGGGTGCGCATCTTCATGGCGGTATACTGCGCGCATCAAGATGGTGCACCGAAAAATATGCAAAAGCGATCTAAAATTATAAAATTATAAAATTTTATACATCCTTAAAGGTGTATGCTGCTGTCCCAGGGCCAGCATCTTTTGAGGGTGTTCGTGAACACCCTTATGGAGCTAGGGTGTCCATAGACACCATAAATCTGTTTACGAACAGCCTAAAATGTGTTCATAACTGTAAAGTATCTTTTTTACACCTTTTAAGCTGTAAAAATTAATGTATTGAATGTTGTGGTTTCGCGAGGAGGAATCCTGCCAAAGCAGAACCTCGCTTATTCCAAAGGGCGTAATATCGCTGCTTTTTCCCTTGCCAGCATTAACTCCTTTTGTGCTCATAAACCAATATGTAACAAGCCGCCGCGGTGGCTCAGTGGTTATGGTTCTCGGCTGCTGGCCCGAAAGACGCGGGTTCGATCCCAGCCACGGCGGTAGAACTTCGATGGAGGCGAAATACTTTAGGCTCATGTACTATATGCGATTTCAGTGCACATTAAGGAACACCAGGTGATAGGAATTAGCCACAGCCCTCCATTATGTCGTCCCTCATAGCCTGAGTCGCTTTCGGAAGTTAAACCCTATAAAACTAAATCAATATGTAACCATATATGCGCCAGCTTCGGGTCAGCTTAGTAGGTCACAACGTGCCCACTCTCGGGGGGCGTGACGTCAGGTGCCGTGCCGGACTGGCCCCTTCTACGGACACCATAGCAATCCGTGAACTACCCGCGTGCCAAACGTGGACTAAAAAAAATTCGCTGTGGCTTAGCTTGGTTAAGTCCGGTAATTGCGAAAGCAATATCCGTACCTACGCCATGGTACAGCTGGTGGTGGTGCTTGTGGTTAGACTTGTGGTGATGCATCGGTTATACAATCCAATCCAATCCAATACATGCATATCCAGTCCAATCCAATGCAATCGTATCCAATCCAATCCACTCCAATCCAATACACGCATATCCAGTCCAATCCAATGCAATCGAATCCAATCCAATGTAATCTACTCTAATCTAATGTAATCTAATCCAGTCAAATCCAATCCAGTCCAATCCAATCTAAAGTAATCCAATCTAATCCAACTAATGCAATCAAGGTAAAATGAAGGTCAATGGTGGTCACCGCCGCGGCACGATGGTGGTCACGTGGAAAGTGCAAGTAGTATTGCTTTCGCAATAAAAGTTATAACCTCAGTTTTCAGAGTGATAACCTTTTATTTATATTTTGAATGCATGTGTGGTTTTCCCCACAGGTTCTTCCGGCAGAGAATATCCATCTTCGAAAACTGGCAGGCGTTCGTCATGTGGATGGCCGTCACCGGACTGCTGGTGTACATTGGCAGCCTCATCGGCTTCCGGCATAGTGAGTTCTACGAGGAGGTTTTGGCGCATCGCCTACGCACCTGTTCACGGGCAGAAGCCTCTAAACAGTGTGAGAGCATTGCGGTAACACTCGGTCGACGGCTTCGTCGAGTACTGAAAGACACTACGGCAGTAACCGCGAGGATTTTCGAGTCGATGTTGCTATGCTTCAGTATATGCTTCACTGCCGCATCGCGGAGCTTTTCCGGATCGGAGGTCGAAGGAAATGGTGCTGTCACTTACTACTGTTAAGTGGAAAAACATCTGCGTAACAGATATTAGCAAGATATGTTTCGCCTAATAAAAATTTCAGCCCCTTTATTCTTCGTCTCTGGACATATATCTGTTAATAGGTTATTCATTATTTTGAGCACTGAATCAGTTGTCACCAGATGCTGTGAAAGCTGCCTCCAAGAATACTGCTTTAAGAATAATGGCGCATCGCATTATGATAACGGAAAACTTACGACCTTTTAAAACTCTTGATAACATTTTGTGAGAGAGCCTGCAGGAGTAGTCGGTGAACCTCGTATAGAAGCCTAAGATGTATAGAAGCGTAACATACCTGACATGTATACATGTTATGGTCGCTTTGGGTGAATACAAGGGGGGTACTGCGCACAAAAAGACAAGGACAAGAAGATAACACAACAAGCGCAGTTGTAACTTGGGTAACTGAACAGGGAAATCCGCGTAATCATGACTTGAAAGCTGGCTGTATGCAGTAAATGTTCTGTGTTGCGAATAAGGTCGGAAAGACTTAGGCCTACTATACGGTCGAGAGTACGTTTTCACCCTGACGAGGCTTAGCTTTTTACGGCGCCTTGTGGTCTTTGAAAATAATAAAAAAGCGTATGGCCCCAAAATACAGATTCTCAAGGTCACCTCGAGTTACCGGTTAAGAAACGTTACGACGGCGACACCACTTTTTCTTTAAACAATGTACCCTGTACAGCTGTCGCTGTGATAGCTTGACACCGTGACTGATGTATACTCGCAGAACCTAAACACGAATTTTCTTTGAGTATTGCTCAAAGAGATAATGCTGTCCTATAAACGAATGCTATCCCAAATACTAAATCCGCTGTTTAGAGCAAACAGATTACTGATATCGGTGTTGTGTTGCTCGTTTCAGTGCTGCTTCCGAACGAGGGTGAGTCCATGGTCTTCCCTCCGAAGTGACCCACAGCCCTTTTCAACGCCGTGCCGTCGTATGGGAAGTAGATAGGCAGAATGTTCCGAATTTCGCTAAGCTCAGATTACCGCCTGCTTCAGTGCCATAGCTTGCAGATAACTGCCAACGTTTCTGGTTAAGCTAGTCCTAACCACTAATGATTAAGGCCAGAAGCATAGCCAGAAGTGTGGGCCCCTGAGGGGCACATAGCTCGGCCTATTTTGGACGCTCTGCGCCGAAGATGCGGACAACTGTTAGGGCTCTTGGTTTCTGTTTTTGTATATTTTGAAATTCTTGCGTGGTAATCGGGCGTTGCGTTTCTGTTCAAAGGTAGGCGCACAGATTGAGTGTCCTTGACCTTATCACAATTAATGTTTTTTTAATCGCATTTAAAATAAAATTAACTCATTTCATCAAATCGAAGTAAGTGATAACGGAAGCCAACGTTACCTTTAGATAAATGCACCGACCGCAAGCGTAGCGACGATGTATTCGACCGGAGTGTTAATTGATCCCCAGTTTTGAAGAGAGCCGCCAGGTTTTCAAACTACCTGCACGAATCGAGCAAGTACGTTAGGCTGGCTTTCGAAAACTGAACGAGTACACCACCTCACTACATACTATGACTTTGCGCAATGTGGACCCACTATTTCGCTAAGTATGCATTTTAGCAACGCCGGTTATGTCACACTTTCTAATAACTTACAAACTACAACTGTGGGGAAGTCACGGTGGCCTAGTCTCCTTCATAACTTATTTCTGCATATTTATGCAACGCCCAATGGTGTTTCAGCTTTGTTGGGCTACGATACTTCTAACCGCTCTCGTTCAAGATTAAACTTCAGTTTAGGCTAAAAATGCCACCGACCCTTTTTGTTATGATGATAAGTATTGAATAATTAAGAAATTATTTTCCTCTCTCGTTTAATCTAAAACTGAATAACAATCAAAGACAAAATATGCAAAAATTAGAAATTTATTATTCTTGAAGCGAAGTAGGGAGCTTTAAAGCGAATGAAGTATGGGGCTAATTTTTGGTTCCGTACTTCATTAACATTACTATATTGACATTAAACACATGAGGCTGTGGTGGGGGCCTAATGATCTAAGGTATCGCGTGTAAAGATTCCGCTGTCTTTGGGCCAGCGTTGGTTCGAGTCCTTCTCGGGGCTATGGTATGTTTTTTTTTTCCCGCAGGACACCAATCGCACGGATAATTTTGAGACGTTTTTGATAGGTCGACCACAGGTTTGACCTCAAGTTCGCCTCTGTTCTCGCACGATATTCGCCTTATAGTTTGCCTATAATTGGAGCTGGAGCTAACAACATATTCCATGCCCAAGACGCTGATTCCTCCACAAATGCATCGAAGTATGCTCAAATTGCTAGCGACTCTTAGAGGGCCGTTTCGAAGTGATCTTATCTGAGTCATTTTTTGAACTGTGTTCTCCGCAAAGAAGTGAGGGTCAGTTTATTAAATATAAATATAATTCTCACCATGAGGGAAGGAGGAATTGCTCCCCCTTCCCACTTTACCCTCTCAGACGCAACTTCCCATTTGTATCCAAAATTTTTTTACCACCTAAATAATCTGCAAGCATATTGAAAACCAATTATTTGTATTGAAACGTGAAACAGTGTAGACATCTAAAATGTGTTTAAAATCTCCCACATAGTTGCCAGACCGCAACATTCATTAGGAGTGAAGGAAGTGGAGATTCGGGGCACCTTGCGATCAACTTTTCTTTTCTTGCAGCACATAATTTGAGAAGCCCGTAACAAATTTTCGTATGAGGCCGCTTTATGTGATTATGTGATGCACATGCCCTGAGTTCCCTGCTTTGAGAAATATTGAATAAGTGCATAATTCGCTATTTTATATAATAAATGGCCCAGTCACGTTATAACTGTCTCGAATTCACCTCAAACAAAAAAAAAGTTTTACTGGGCGTATACAAAAGTTTCTTCACGCAGTTTATGGACTGTGTCTGGAATGTCTTCTAGGAAAGGGCGCGCTATCATATGAAGCTGCGGATTCACTGTGTGCACAATTGTGTACACGGTATATCTCAAGGACTTCAATCTTCCCGGGGCTCTCTCACTGCATGTCATGTCGTCGGCTGCCACCATATCGCTGCTTTTTATTTCTCAGTAATGCGGCACTCACAGATTTTTGTGATTTCAACCGAATGCCTTGCGTTCTCACGCAGATACTACGATCCCCACCGCAACTACCAACCCTGCCAGGCCTACGTACGAGCGTAAGCGACCTTCTTTCTACCTTGCGCTTTCTTTTGGTGAACTATGAAAGGCTTAAGGCAAACGTCAAATAGTCGTTACAAAACCATAAGTGTTCTGTGTGAGTGTCACACCCCGGTGTGAAGGTCAAGCCGTTTCGCTTCCTCACCCTTAAATGACTACAGACACCAAAATTTAGTTACATGTTTTCTTCTTTCAAATGATGCGTTAGATATTCGAATACATGATCCACCGCGTGATATTCACCTACGACCGCTATCTAGTTTATAACTAAATTTCTTCTCTCCTGATGTTTCGATTTCGGTGTCATCAACCGAATGATGGTTGTTACGTGTAGTTGTCTTCTAGGTCACGTGAGGTACGAAAAAACTGCAGTATAAACTGTGATACGTAGTCCTGTTCCCTACAGCACTTAAACCAGCCTGCTTCACGAGCTGGAATGATAAGAAATGATGTATCAGCACTTATATTACCCTTTTTTGTTTGTCTGCCTCACGTGAACTAAAGACCAACTGCGCGCCACAACTACCCTTTCATCGATTACACTGAAACCGAACCAGCTTAAAGAAGAAATTAAGTTTTAAGTTATTTACGGGTCGTTGCCGAATATCGCGGGTGATACAGGTATATTAATTTTTAGCGCATCACTTTTTATAAGAAAACTCGCAAGAAAGCACTTGATGCTTACAGTCCTTTGAGAATGAAAACCTTTCTTAACATACGCATCAATAAAATTTTTAAATCAGGTTTTATTGACACTATACATTGAGGGTTAAACAGACACTGAGAACTACCCCGTCTAGTTTTAGCGCGGAAGCTGTACTTCACTAGAAAGCTGAAAAACCCGAGGTATGTGTGAAGCCTCGACCTTTGACGGAGCGCCAGCGGCGGAGGCCTTGCGCTGCACCTCCGTCAACGCTCGGAACCGGCACTACTATCAAAATAAAGTAAACACTCTCGCGCTGTGTTTTGCATATCGTCGTATTCATCCACTGACACTACTATCGAACCACTACTATAATAAGGGAGTAATTACTCATTGACATCAGCCCAAGTGCAGCCAAGCGGCTACAAAGGAAAGCTGTACAGCTTTCTCAGTAGTCGCTGTACCAACAGAGCTAACCGGGACGGCAACGACATTTAACTAGCCACTACAATAGTTAACCTATTGAACCAGTCTGCTATCGAACCAGACGTGCCGACGACCCAGCGAATCAATGCCATGAGCCAACCAGGCCTTCGCACGCCTACTTGGTTTAGCTACGTTAAAACCCTAACCCTTTTATATATCGTTTTGTTCGAAGGATCCTGCTATCATTTTCGAACTTAAAATGGCGGCCATGGCATGAATAAATTATTTCTCGCTGAAACTCACTTGGAAGAGTGTTTACCATATCATTAGTTTTCAAAAGAAATTGAAAATGGTCGAGGGTGTAGTCTGGGTTATTTAGCGTGGAATAATCCCGCTCTTTGAGTTGTATCCGATTACACCTAGCCAGCCTAGCGCGGCTCAGGGTGGTGACGACCAAGGGTCTTTAGGATAATGGCCAAACAAATGGTTTGGTTTGGTTTATGGGGTTTAACGTCCCAGAGCAACTCAGGCTATGAGAGACGCCGTAGTGAAGGAAGCGCTTTGGAAATTTCGACCACTTGTGGTTCTTTAATGTGCTCGACATCGCACAGTACACCGGCCTCTGGAACTTCGCCTCTATTGAAATTTGACCGCCGCGGCTGGGATCGAACCCGCGTCCTTCGGGTCAGTAGTAGAGCACCATAACCACTGAGCCACCGCGGCGGATTTTGGGCAAACAACTGTGACGTCACTTGGAAACATTCGAGTGATGAGATAGCTGTGATAAACTTGAGGAAGTCAGTCTCCGCTTCGTCCTGTACAGGAATAGTAATGACTTTTTGTTGATATGCTTGCAGCCGGATCACTGAACGGTACTTGCGACCAGTTTACGCCCTGCAGGCACCAAGCGATTTGTATGGAGAATGTCTGCCGGTGCGGACCCGGTAACGTGGTGGTGGATAACACCTGCGTTGCCGCCTCCGACAGGACGACGTCATCGCAAAGGTGTGCCGCAGAGCCCTTGACCGAGCGGCGACCGTAGCGTTCAGGATCCCGAGTTGAAGAAGTAATTGGCCCAATATTGGAAACATATTGGGAAATGTCGGTCCCACAAAGGGCCATAGTGAAACCATCCATATTGGGCCGATTACCTGTGCTTCTTGGGATGTGCTCGAGGACTAGAGTTTGAGCTAGAAGCACGAAACTCGTAGCCGATATTGCTTAACGCGTTTGTGTCCACATAAGTAACATCGAAAGTATGTGGTCATACTAACGCTGTAACTCGCTCTAACCCCTTCAGTGGAGAGCCCGGCGTGTGGCCATCGTCGCCGGTGTGTGCGGAGAAGCCGGATGGGTCGAGAGGCTGGCCACGTCATAGATTGACAGTTGAGGAATGAATAGTGATTAAATGACTAGAAAAGTGGTGATTAGAAGGTCGCAAGAGGACTCACTCGTCATCAGGACATAAAAGTGTATATTAAGGAAACGAATTGCGCTGAAAAGGAAAGAAATTGAGGCAATTTTTCGTGGATCGGGCCCGTGACCTTTAGGTTCAGAGTCATGGCACGCTAGCCGTAGATTACGCAGGCACATTCGTATGGATTGGTTAAAGCGAGGATTTGCATGTTTGTCGTATTGTCTTTCACATAAAAACAGTGTCCGTGCGTCCGTGCCTGCTAGGGGCAAGAGAAGCCGCTGACCGAACCCATTAGCCGCGGTTACATGAATGCGACAAAAGTCGAGTGCAGTGCACTTTTTTGAGGGAAGCGCATAAACATCGGGGAAGAAAGTAGATTATGGGTCACGCCTCTCTTCTCAAAACCTCCGCTTTTTCTCAAAAGAAAGACTGGAGTCGACTTCTGTCGCATTCATGTAAATACGGCTATTAAAGCTATCGCGTCGTACCCTTAAAGGAAAAGCTTAAATGTCCCCCAAAATTTTTTGTGTTGTACTGAGGTTTCGGTGCTTTGAAATCGACGATATTTGGTGCATTGTTATCTATTTATTCAGTAATCCATTTATTTATTAGCGCTGCAGGCAGGGGTGCAATACAAAATACTCTAATGAGAACAAAAATAAGAGAGCAGCTTGTGAACAGAATGCGGCCGAATGTTCAACAACGGTTTTCTAAAAAAATACTTGACAGTTCTTCGGTTACGAAAGTGTGCCAATACAAAACAAGCTCCACAATATACTGTCGGGGAAAAAAGCGCCAAGGAAGCCTGTGCGGTAACCATGGACGAAAGGTCTGTTGTTAGCCAGGGGCTCGATACAGCACAGGTGGATGGGAAAGTCATGCTTATGTGCTTTGATGTGAGGGAGTCAGATGAGACGATCGTACTGTTTTGCGCCTATGTCGCTTTAGCCACTTCTTCTGTAACGGCCTTTTTTTTTTCTAAATTGAGTGCACAAATCACAGCACCTGCGCATCCATAAAATGGCGTCAGAAATGTCAAAATAACTGAGCAGAGAGCTAAAAGAATTGACCTGAGAACCAGTCTAATGCGGTTGTTCGTTCCTGAACTTTTATCCCTACGTTTCTTGAAGCCAAAACTGTGGTCCCCTTCATGTTACAAAGTCAGTCCTCATAAGCTGTTAAACCTATGCTACCAATTTCTCTTCTCTCTATACTCTTCTTTTAATCCTTCTCATATTGAGCCTTTTAATGTGAAAGAAAAAAAAATTACGCTGGTCATGCGCTTCCTGTGCCTCATGTGTTCGCGGCAATTTTCAAAATGAATCAAATCTGAACCGTTTTTCTACTAGCCGACGAGTCTCAAAGGTTCAAAATGCATGAACCTTGCATGTAAACCCTGTAATTCTTTTTTTTTTTTTTTGCGATAACGTTTCTGAGGCGGCGTCATTGTCGAGCCGCGCGATGATGTTCAGGCTTCTCCACGCAGCGCTACACCGGGTTGGGATCAAATCATGACGTCACCGCGGGAGCAGTCAAATTTCCGCTGCTTCTGCCCCGCCCTTGCCTCGCCGAATGTTGGCAACAAACGCAGAGCAGGCTTTGCCTAGGGGGCACCCGTATCCTTCATTCGAGCGTCTCTGCAACTATTAATGCGTTGAAAATGTATCACAGCTACATAAGACGTCATCATACGACCCTCAGCCGATTCCATGCTGTGCGGAGAAGCCTGAATGCAGTCACCACCTTACTAAGCGATTACGACGCCCGTTTCGAATGCTAGCGCAAAATAACTTGCTTTACCTGCAGGCTTGCCTTACACTCTGAACACGAATACGCCTCTATGGGAGTAGAAAGGGAATAAGCTGTCTTCTAGCGCACTTCCTTTTATAAAACGGATTGCTGTAGAGGACAGCTTAATCCATTTTTAGTCCTTTGTGTTTAAGATGTAGTTCGGATCTTGAACTTCGTCGAATTGTGAACCATGCTGATTTTGCCTTTATTAGCGTGACTAAAAACTGATAGGATCTTCACCCTTCTCAGGGCCGCAGTGGTGACAGCGATAGTGAGAGTGTCAATTTTGGGATTTCCACTGATGATACAAGAGCTGCAATACACTGGTTAGAAGCGAGTCATTTGAATATCTACATTTGAAAAAGGTTGCACGTCATGCAGACATCGTCCTAAGAGCAAAAAGCAGCGACTTCTCCAATGCTGGTAGGAGTGAGCAAGAAGTTTGTGTTAGGATTTGAACTTTAATGCTTCCGTGAAAACCGACATGCATCTTTCGGAAATGTGAATTGCGTAACGTAATATGCATCCTATTATATACGCGCCTACGCTGGGTATATATAATGAGCCCGATTTCTTAACGTTTTGGTACAGCGATGCAGCCAGTGAAACAGAACCGGGAAAGGCGGACCCTACCACCACTGTCCCAGCTGAAGACTCGTCGGTTGGTGTCGATGAGACGAGCCAGCAACCTGGGTTGACAGAACCACCTTCGGAATCTTTGACGGAGGATTTGACAAGAGAGTTGACGGAAACGTTGGAGGTGCCGTCGTCAGAACCGTCGACGGAATCATTCACGGAATCTTTGACTGAAGCGTTGACAGAAAATTTTACGGAAACGATGGGGGAGCCGTCGCCAGGACCGCTGACGGAACCGTTAACGGAATCTTTTACGGTGGAACTGACAGAAAATTTTACGGAAGCGTTGACAGGATCGTCGACACCGTCGGCATGACGGTTGTCGATGTAATCAGCGGGAAAGTCGGTGGTTTCTTCAGCGAATCACCAACGACGTATACATAGGAAGCGAGCATGACGACAACAGCAAGCTTTTGAGCCGACACTGACCTACCACGTTATCCAGCGGTTATATGAGGCCAACCGTAACATTGTGGGCCTTGTTTTGTGTAAGGATTATCTCATTTCTCAAAGCACGATGCAGAACCCAGCTGTTATTACAATGTACAGCCAATACACAGCATTGCAGTGTATTGCATTTGCCGTACAGCCAAGGATGGACGCTCACTGAGGGTGCTCGGATGATGTGCATTTTTTCTTTCTCTCGACAGCGCCTTTCCCTGGACGGCGGTAGATCGCGGCTGTTTGACCAGAAAAATAAGTTTTCCGTCGCGTTCAATTTACACGTTGTAGTGTTCATTGTTTTTCGTATATTTCTGTCTCCCCTTCACATTCACTGATCGTTTACACACGTAGTCGCCTCGTTACATGGCTCGCAAGATGCAAAATAGGCCTGGTGTTCGCAAATGCAACAGATCGCCCGCTTTTCGACGTAATTGCGCTTTTAAAAAACAAAGTCGATGCGAGAAGCCGAGCCGGAGGACGCAGGGTGTTGCGAGTGGCTGACTGTTTCTGACAATGCGTTGGCTGTGTAGAGAAGCTGATGACGGCTTAAAATAATGCACCACACAAGACTGCGTACGTGTCCGCGCCTATCGTGGGACCCACGGTCGCTCCACACTTAAGGTACACCTAGAAAAAAGTTGGTAGTACTTACTGAGTTTGGGGTAACAACTGGTTGTGATATGTATTACTACCCTCTTCGTAACTGCAGTTAGTAACTGGAAGGTTAGTAACAGTTACTAACCCATTGAGCTAGTAACGGCTTCGACCCGCAGTTAGTAACGCGAAGCTAGTAGTATTTACTAAGAAAATCAGTAGAAACTTTCGCAAATGTCGCTAGGTTCTTCGTACGGTGTGCTGGCCTGGCTTGTTAAATTTGTGCCTTTTAGAGAAATAAAAAAGCTACGTAGTCTATTTGACTAATTCCTGAAATTGGTCAGAGCTATCAGATAGTGGTGGCCGCAAATCGCACTTACGTTAAGGCTTATTGGGCCTTACATTTACAAATTAAGCGAGATGATGGCATCAAACAACCTTACCGGGTTCACACAATGGGTCAGACTACAAGAGAAGCGCAAAACAAAAGGTCACATATGCACACTGCGCATAGTTCTTTGTTGGTTTTATATACTCCGTAAATCAGACTCTCAGTCAAGGGCTAGTGGCTCTCATCCGTTGAGCTAAGATAGCGTTAATTATGAAGTTGAGATTAGAATACCAGCGTTAATTATGAAATTGAAATTGTAGAAACAGCTTATAGTCTACCTAACCGCACGCCACTGCAGAAATATTTAATTACAAAACCAATTTATTCGCTCGACACTGTGTTATATTTTTGAGGAGCGGTTAATAACTAGGTACTAACTGGCGACCGTAGTTAGTAAAAAGGTATTGCTACTTTTTTACTAACTAGTCCTTGACGAGGATAGTAAAAGGCTAGTAAAAAGTAGTAAAATGAAGTCCGGACCCTTCTGACTCTAATCTGATTCTAATACTTATGCATGTGCGTTATGAAAAAGCTGTTCCTATAACAGCCTGACCTAGAAAGGCACCCTAAGCCAGGCGAAGAGAACGTACCTACCCTTTCCGTGCAAACATGCAAAAAGAAATGGCTTGCCCTACTCATTTGGGCACGGAAAGGCTAGCACGCTATTAAGTGCACATTCACACTCACACAGAACAGCAGACACCTGGTCACGAAGATCTCAAAAAATGGGTGGATCCCCATCCCTACCCCACCCCTTCCTAGGACCGTATGGTAACAGGTTAGAACACCTTAGGCTAGAAAGAAGACATTTCTCATTGCCACACAAGCAACTGTCCTCCTCGCATGCTATTGACCGGAGGAGAATAAAAACAAACACACATCCATGTCTTCACATTTTAGAGAAGATCCGACCCACACAATACCCAAGTTAGTGTCCTTGGTGCGGAGCAAGCACCACGCTCTACGATACGTCTTGGGAATACCAGGACAGATCGGACAGAAAGTTTATAGTGCCACACCCGACACACCGATCGATACGCAACACGAGCAGTGGGAGGAGGCCCTGACAACCTGGACCAGCAAGCCTCTATCATCCAGCTAGTCCGCAAGTCAGCTGCCGCCAGCGGAGCCCTGGACTGGGGGTCCCGACCATCCGGCTCTTGCGAATTAATCTACGCTAATTAAAACTTTTCTCTCTCTCTGGTACAACCTCAACCGCTTGCCCCGAAAAGAGCATACATTCGCTTCCCACTTGTAAGGTTCGATTGAAAACTTTCGTCAGAGGGTCCATTTTTATGCCTTGTTGTCACGCAGGTCCTACTATTCACTACCGGCAATTAAATTTCTCTTTTGTGAAAGATTTGAATATTTAGTTTTTTCGAGTTAAATATCGTATAGCAAGCTACATATTTATTTATTTATTTATTTATTTATTGATACTGTTAGCCCTTTTTGGGCCGATACAGGGTGGGAATTCAATGACTTTTTTTATATATATACAACACAAACACAGTGCAGTAAATACGACATAAGTGCACAATTCAAGCCAGCGCCAGTTTTCTATATACACAATTTTCTTCATGGATACACTTCCAGTCCGCTCGCCGTACAAGAACACAATGGTAGAAAGGTAACACCAAAAATTGGGGAATGCTACATACATAATACATAATATAATTTGTCTACATTCCTTCAAACGATGGATACAGTGGAGCACGTGAAAGCGAGGCATGATTCATTTTAGTTCAGCAACGAACACATAGTTGCGGAGAAAATCGGCAATTAATTTGGCTTGCGAATAGTTAAATGCATTGTAGAGCCGCTTAATTGGCACGTTGATAGCGCCGGTGACGAAGACCCTATAGCAAGTAGTCTAAGAACCAGCGAGGCGAGAGACCGAGACACAAACCATACGTGGGGAAACCGAACACCCACCTAGACAGGCCGATCACCAGGGAAGAAGTGTTCGCTGCCATAAAGGCATGCACGCGCAACACTGCGGCGGGAGCAGTCAAGATCCAGAACGCACTCATTCGCAACCTCTGCGACGAGGCGGTCGACCAACTGACCACCTTCCTCAACGGGCACTGGGCCGCAGGAACGGTTCCTGAAGAGTGGAAGCACGCAGAGGTCGTAATGATCCCCAAACCGGTTAAGAAACTTGTCATAATTTAGTGAGCGTTGAAATATGCACCGCTTGCTCGACTTGTTTAAAGCTCGCCGCGGTCTGCAAGGTTTCCCCGTAATGACACGGTTTTTTTATCTTACTAATAAAAACAGTATGACCAACGAAGCACAGAAATGAGACGATTCCCTTCTGTCGGCAGAACACCGTGACATCTGTTTTTTAAATTTACGCGGGCAGTATATGAGTCGCAACGATGTCCGCGAGATGGCGGCAGAAAAGCAACGCATTGTGGTGAAGCCATTAAGAAGCTTTCTTCTCTGTTTGAAACATTCAAAACATAAATAAAGCAAAGATATTGAGTGTAATCGAAAAAATTCATGAACAATTCGATGTGCACGAAGCCATAATTGTCAAATATTTTGTACTGAATGCTAGATTTTGAGGCGTTATTTTCAAATTTCAAAATATTCACCAAAGCCAACTGTTACAGGTTGGTCTCTACTTATGGTCGCTATATATACCCGAAGGAAAAACACCGGGTTGTACTTCCAAAGTACATATACTAAAATTGGAACGATACAGAGAAGATTAGCATGGCCCCTGCGCAAGGATGACACGCAAAATCGTGAAGCGTTCCACATTTTTTTTTTCTTTACCATCCCTTGGCACCACGATTAAATCGCAAATTTCGAATGTCTTGCCCCATGTGCTCGAATCTGAGATAGAGAATAAACTTTATTATAGAGTTTCTGAGGATTAAGGCTCCCTTCTGGCGCAGGCGGGCTAGTGTCGCTTGGTGGCCTTGATTTTTTTATTGATTTTTAGGGCACGGTGGCATTTCAGGGATGCGGTCACCTAATCCGTTCCTCTTCATTCCGCAGTTGTGGATCGGTGTGCTGTTGGCCACCGCCAGCTGCTTCGCCGGGCCGCCTGTGCATGAAAAGCAGTTCGTCATCCAGAACATCACCGCCTTTCACGTAGATCCTGTGCTTCATCCGACGCCCTGGAATTTCATGATAAGACAGTCAGCGGCTACACGCACCGATGACAGCGTGCATGACCCAGGAACAGCGCCACCACATCACCAGCCTATAAATGACCCACTCGGGACCGGCGCGCCCACTGGGCACGGTGGCATTCCAGGGATGCGGTCACCTAATCCGTTCCTCTTCATTCCGCAGGTGAGGAAACGCTACGCAAAATGTATTCGTTCTAGTGATCCCTTTCTATTTCTGCTGCCGTGCCCACGGATATGTTGGTTCTTCTATCGAGTTGCTCTGTGCTTGAAAGAATTGTTAGTGCTGGATGGTGATATTGAGACAAATCCGGGTCCCAATAATGCACAACTTTCAAAACAACTGGAAGATATAGCTGCAGACATCAAAGAGATAAAAGAAAAACGGTTGCGTTAACACGTTTTGGCGGGCTAGTTGGTTAAGCATCTTGAATAAACAGCGCGAACGAAGACGAGCACAAAAGACAAGAAAATGGACGACACAGCGCTGTGTCGGTGCGTGTAGCCGCTGACTGTCTTATCATGAAATTCCAGGGCGTCGGATGAAGCACAGGATCTACGTGAAAGGCGGTGATGTTCTGGATGACGAACTGCTTTTCATGCACAGGCGGCCCGGCGAAGCAGCTGGCGGTGGCCAACAGCACACCGATCCACAACTGCGGAATGAAGAGGAACGGATTAGGTGACCGCATCCCTGAAATGCCACCGTGCCCTAAAAATCAATAAAAAAATCAAGGCCACCAAGCGACACTAGCCCGCCAGCGCCAGAAGGGAGCCTTAATCCTCAGAAACTCTATAATAAAGTTTATTCTCTATCTCAGATTCGAGCACATGGGGCAAGACATTCGAAATGTGCGATTTAATCGTGGTGCCAAGGGATGGTAAAGAAAAAAAAAAATGTGGAACGCTTCACGATTTTGCGTGTCATCCTTGCGCAGGGGCCATGCTAATCTTCTCTGTATCGTTCCAATTTTAGTATATGTACTTTGGAAGTACAACCCGGTGTCTTTCCTTCGGGTATATATAGCGACCATAAGTAGAGACCAACCTGTAACAGTTGGCTTTGGTGAATATTTTGAAATTTGAAAATAACGCCTCAAAATCTAGCATTCAGTACAAAATATTTGACAATTATGGCTTCGTGCACATCGAATTGTTCATGAATTTTTTCGATTACACTCAATATCTTTGCTTTATTTATGTTTTGAATGTTTCAAACAGAGAAGAAAGCTTCTTAATGGCTTCACCACAATGCATTGCTTTTCTGCCGCCATCTCGCGGACATCGTTGCGACTCATATACTGCCCGCGTAAATTTAAAAACAGATGTCACGGTGTTCTGCCGACAGAAGGGAATCATCTCATTTCTGTGCTTCGTTGGTCATACTGTTTTTATTAGTAAGATAAAAAAACCGTGTCATTACGGGGAAACCTTGCAGACCGCGGCGAGCTTTAAACAAGTCGAGCAAGCGGTGCATTTTAACGCTCACTAAATCATGACAACTGGGGTTGTCGTTTAGCCAATTGGGTCAAAACAAGGGTACAGCTCTACCCCGTCGGAATTAAAACTGCCTTTCAACCTAAATATAAGTGTCAGCCTCGCCAGATGAGTCGATAACCGGGTGCCGATCTGCCGTGCGGTTAATGTAGCAGGTTTTGCTCACAGATCGGCACTCACACGTATTGTTCGTCTATATTTAATAGCTCATAGTTTCAACATCTCCCGGTTCAGCGGCTTAGCGAATGCTGCCAAATTCTTGCGACGGTGCAGATATTGAAGCATTCAGTGCCTGCGCATTATACCGAACATTTTTGAAACTGCTTTTAGCCAAGTTCTTGTTTTCTGGGTGGCAGGCAACAACACCGGACAAAATGGCCACCCCAATTCCTAAAATACAGCATATAACGCGTATAACGGTATTTGTTAATTTTTAGCATTACAATAACGTTCAATTGCAGCATATGCAACATTGCTGCGACTCACGTAACAATTTTATGACATTATTTTAATGTTCGGTGCTATCTCGGTTGTTACGCTAGGTGTAATTAAACTGCTTCGTACCGCCATTATTCTGACTAAAATGTATCGTTTTCGCTGTTTGCAATTAGCAGCAGCGCGACGACAAGTCGAAACTAGGAAATTATAATTGACACGAGTGCTGATAAAAATTGTCCCCTATTCGGCTGTCTCGACCATAGAAAATCGATTTATTTGGATGCTAAAGTTTGTGCCCACTACGATTTCAGACAACCGCTAGCATGTGAAGAGACAAGTTGTACTAACTTGTAAAAGAAAAGAAAATAACGTTCCTCCGGCCTCTTAGGATTTGTTAAATCATGCACATAAACGTGTCTAAGGCCACCAGAGCATGAAAGAATTAATCTGGTTTTATTCAACAGATAAAGAACACCTAAATTCCACTTTCCCGTGACTTACGCGAATTTTTCGAAAGAGAATGTATAAATCTCAAGCACCGAAATCAAAATGGTAAAAAAGTGCAAAGAAAACGGGGGGGAAAGAGCGGAAAGTCTTCGGGATAAGGGAAGGCCGGCACCTGGGTTATTATGCTAGGGATGGCTACGTGTAAGTGATGTCAGAGTGACGTCACTCCACGGCCACATGAGTGGGCCTTGAAAAAAAATTCTCTCCCGCTGCGATTTGATTGGCGTTGCTGGATGTTCACCGCTTGGTTTGCTGAACTGTGCTCATCCGGTCGTTTCTTTCCTTCCCGCATACTAGGGTCCCTACGCATACCAAGACGAAGAACAACGCCAAGTGCTGGTCCTACGTCACTGCGCCCGTCTTTTTTCGACACTACTGTTGCAAGTCGGCTATCCAGCTTTTCGCCAGCAGTCACTTTGCAGGACAGTCGCCATCAAAAAGGTGATGGACCTTTTATTGTCGAGCATTTGATGCTGGTCTTTTTGGTGTGTATGCACGGTTTTCAAAGCTCCGCTCAAAAGAAGACGGGAGACAGATATATGTACGGGCAGAATTAATCAGTATTAACTTCATTCGAAGGGTCGTTTTAATTTGGAAAACGCGTTTGCACGGGTGCAGCCCGGTCACAGTTAACAAAGAGCGCAGAAGAAAGAGCGTGCAGTCTTGGTGCAGGCCATTCCAAAAACTTGAAGCTCGCGAACAAGCGAGGACGAAGAAAGAGACTTGACACACATGAGCTCTAACTTGCTGCACCTTTGCTTGGTGCAGATTTTAACGAGCTGTCTGCATGAATTCTTTGTTTTGGAAAACGTGCCTTTCATCCACGCATGCATTGTCTTGTGTTTCTTTTTTTTAATTTTTGCATGATGGTTTATTGGTTTATTGGGGTTTAACGTCCCGAAGCAACTTAGGCTATTTTTGCATGAGTTCTCATGCAACCGTATGGGATCCCTTTTTGTCGACTAGTTTTTGTTGCTTGAATCTTGGCTGATGGTCAAGGCAAGGCGGCTGAACAGTCAAAATGTGTTGCTCAATCATTCTGATAGACATCTCATGTTCGAGCGCCGTATCGATCGTTATCCCACCCGTCCCTTCCCCTGATAAGGGCTGCTTGGGCGTCGCCATGCATGTTGCTCATTTTGACTGTTGTGTGCGCCCATGACCGGCATTATTACCGGTGCGGTCGTGTCAGTTGTTTTTTTTCTTCCTCCGTGTATGGGTGCCTGAAATGGCGCCGGACGTAACCACAATGGATAGATGTAATTTCATGAGTATGTGAGGCCTGGTGCCATAATTCCTTGCCATACAGGCCTCTAACAGCCTCATACCAATTATAGTTCCATAGTGTTCTATGCTTCATAATGTCTGAATTCCTTTTCCTTTTGACCTTCATCATCCTTTTGTGCTCTTCCAGTATTTTTTCCTTTCATTTAGTCATATGCCTAGATACTTAGTTTTTCACATGGTCGCTCTTAATGTCTTTTATTTCTATTGGGTATTCCCTCTCATCATTATATACCATTATCCCAGACTTTTCTCCACTGAAATGTAGTCCTTACTTTTCACTCTGCCCTCCACAGATCATAACTAGTTCCTGCAACCTATCCCACTTCTCTGCTAGCAGTACGTTGTCTGCATACATCAGTCCGGCAAGCAGTTGATTAACTTTCCGGCCTCCCTGCATATAACTCTCATCGACTGCTACCTTACTCTCTTCTAGCCTCTTTTCCATTTGACTCGCGTCTTATCACGAAATGTGAGGGTGATAGTGGACAGCCCACCTTTAACTTTAGCTGGTTTCGCAGTTTCTGCCTTCCATGTTAACACAACCTCATTATGTGTATATACACTTAGAAACAACCACATTTCCATCTAAACCATATCCCTTTAATTAGTCCCAAAGCTTTTTCCTATTGCTCCCTTAATATCTAACAATGCTATCCGTAGAGGCCTCAGCTTTGTCTCTGCTATATCTTCACACTTAGTTGTATCGAAAGATTGTCCTCCAACCTTCTGTCCTTTCGGAAACCATTCTGCAGCTCTCCTAAGACCTCCTCATATTCTGCCCATTCTTCCATTCCCATTTTTACTATCTGCAGTAGTTGCTAGCCTGTATATAACTGATATAACCATAATTGGTCAATAGGATTTAATGTTGTCCTTGTTTCCCTTATCTTTGCGTATTAGTGTCTATTATCCTTTCAGTGGTCTGTCTTGCAATTTGCTTTTTTTGGCTTAGTATGTTGATTAACCTCGTAGGTATACCATCTGGTCCTGCTGCTGTTCCAATGGGAACCTTTTCTTTTATTCTGTCCCATTCCCTTGCAGTCGTCTCCCTGAGCTCTTCCTCCCATGTCCTGTTGCCGTCATTGCTCTTCTCTATTTTGTTCACCTGGGGCTCTGCAAATGCTGCCTCGATTGTTTGGTATATTCCTGTGCTTCCTTTCCCTCTACTCTTTTCCCCTCCTGTGCTGTCTATGAGTGTTGGATCCCCTCTGTTCTCTTCCCCTGTAACCCTATGTGCTGCAAAAAACTTATTTGCAGCATTTCTACCTTTTTTATTTATCTCCATTGTCCACTGGACCCCTGATTTTCCTATTTTGGCTTGAATTAATATTGATGCCTCCCTTTGCTCTCAAGGTACTCACTCCATTTTGAATCCACTTCACCTGGTGTGGCCCTGCTTTTCTTTGCTAATCTGTGTTCCCTAGATGCTTCTTTGCATTGTGCCATTCCTTAACTTCCTTCTTCCCTTTTTTATATGGCTTTCTTTAGCTGCCTCTGAAAAATCCCCACTAGGTCATCAAATGTCTACACCCTATTTGGCTGCTTGAATACTATGTCTTCAATATGTTTCTACACTTAATTCCTGCAGCTGTGCTTTGGTGATGTCATTTCTACCTTGCTTCCCTTGAGTTTCTACTGCTGATTTTGCAGTACCAAATGTAAAATGAAATGTAATTTCAAATTCTTCTTGATCAGTCCCTATGGTTTTCGTACCTTCATCAATTTCCATGCTTCCTAACCTGTCATACAGTTTATGGGACATTGGGTAATAGTGAATTGTTGAGAGAGAGTTATTTCTTTCCTATGTTATTTTCCCCTCATATATTATTTCTGTTTTAACCATTACTAGATCACTGGCCTCTAAAAATTCTCTTAACATCTTCCCTGCCACATCTGTAGCTCCGTCAAAGTATTCCATATGAGCATTCATATCACCCAAAATAATTAATACTCGATTCAAGCCTAACTCCTGATGTCTTTAAACATACACACGAAATGCCCTGTATTCTCCTCTCAAATGCCCTGGAGCAATAGATGCTCCCTGCAGTTCTCTCTCTCTTTCCCAGTCTTGTCCCCTTTACTAATACCCCTAAGCCCCCCCCTCTCCTTTATGGTCTTTTCCTTTTCTGTTACACCCTATCCAAGTGTAACCTGCAATGTGTGAGCGGTCTTCCATGTCTCTCAGGTAAATTTTGTCAACCTTATATGCCATGGAATTTTCAATTTTTAGTTGTTCTTCAATTTCCTCCTGTTTAATTCTGCTTCTTCCCTCCTTGCGTGTTTATGAACCCAACATTTAGAGATTGTTTCCCTTTCTTTTGCCATGCCTTTATACCCCCCCTCTCACATTTCTTGCTTACCCCTTGGCCAGCAGGGTGCAGGGGTACCCTGGACGCCTGTAAAAAAGCCAGTGCCCTACGGCCCATCCTCTTATTGTTTATTGCTTGTTTTTTATGTTTATTGTTAAATATGTCTGATGTTAATCATGAAGCAAAATTTATCGTACTGTGCAGCCATGGCCCCTCATGGCTAACTCCATGGTGTAACTGAGTCACTTTTGTTTTCATAGCTCATCGGAAAAATCGACAGAAGTCAGTCATGTCGTCTGGAGAGCAGAAGAAGCTGCGCGCATGCGATGTTGATGACCTGATATTGTTGGAGTACAGCAGTTCTTCGTCTGACAAGGAGTGAGTATCAAGTCTTACTATTTGCCTTTTTTTTTTTTTCACAAAATGTGGCGCCCTCTGGGGAGTGCGCAAGAGTTTGCCGGTCGTATATAAAACTGGTTAGAAATACTCATATGGCTAACGCGGGTGCAGCCTGCTTCCGTGAGGTGCCAAGTGTGCTTGTGAAGCGCCAAGCATGCGTTTTCAGCTGTCGCCATCTCTTTCTTGCACCTGTCACCAACACGAAATGCACATGGACATTACAGTTATGGTTTATGTTCAATCCGTGCAGCTTGAGGGAGAGCAGACAGAAGTGCACACGTGCAGAGTGGCAATTGGCGTGGTTTCATTTTTGCGCCTTCGGTTTGAGGCAGCATTTCCGCCTATCCTAGGGTTTGCAGCTTGATGAAACTAACACACGAGGGCTAAGTGGGCTATGTGTTCTCATGACCACTACTTTTGGTATGGCATTACAAAGCCGGTGCTTTGTTTCCAGCTGTCATGAGGGAACGTGGAAGGGATGATCCCACTCGGGTTTTTGCTAGTGTGTGTTTCTTGAGCCATCTTGTTGCATATTGCGCACCGTGTCTTGCACCTTGCCCCTCCCAATAATTGACTGTTTCTCATTGTGAGCATTCAATTTTTTATGGAACAAGCACACTGACGTAACTTTCTTCCAGAAATAAAAGCTTGAGGTGTATACTGTGCCGAGTGGGCTCTCCTCCCAAAAGCCATGCCCGTAAATCAGCCCATGGCTACTCTCTCAGCGAAGATGAGGTGATCATACACTAAAGCTATGTTGACCACAAGATGCACAGTCTTCATTTCGGCACCAGCTGCTGCTGTGATCCTGTGTGGCAGAGCAGTTCGTAATTAATCTTTTTTTTTCTTTCCATTGCTCTGCCCAGCGCATAGCTGCCTTGGAGGCTGCGTGCGATCGCCACACGGAAGCACTGCGGTCACTGAACACCATGTGCGCTCGTCTGAGTGAGTCTGTGATTGCGATGGAGCATGCAGTCCGGGGTTCCACCGTCCTCCGGAGGAACGCCTCCCAGCTGGAGCAGCTCATGGACCAGCTTAGGTTGTGTATTGCTGCCATGGAGCGATGATTGTGCTTGCCTCGGGTCTTTGTTTTTTTTTCTTTTTGCCCAAGGTAGGGCACTGTTTTTATTGCTAGTTGGTCTTTGCATCTGTGTGATGCTTGCCCAATTAAAGGAGGTGCTTTTAATCTTGATGAAGTGAAGGCCTTTCTCTTCAGGGTTCGTGAAAATGACCGAGACACAAGCTGAAGCCTGGTGTGTGAGCTATGTGCAATACCTCCTATATTTAAAGTGGTAGACAATCTCTTTAGTTGCACAGACAGGCCACATTTTTCGAGCAGCTGCCAAGTGGCTGTGTAATGAAATGGTTGCCAGATGTATATTTTTCTTCAGCATGTCTGCCTGCAGAAGTTTTCAAGTTTGCTTTGTGAACAGTTCAGAATTGCATACAAGGCACTTGGACGGACTTTTTTTTTGTCTAGGCGACTTGGAGTTTGTGTAATCTTTTTTCTTCCCCATTCTTCAATGGCTGACGAGGGCAGAGAGTGCTCAGCACTTAGTCCTTGTGATGCTGTCATCTATGGTCACAAACTGTGATGTTAAATTTTACTTTGTGACCAGTGACCTGTGATATCTTCTTAAACGTGCTGTACATTGGCAGTCGGGTAAAGTGACGACTTATGTGCACCCACAGCAAAAACTGCCTGTTTTTATATAAGTGTTGTAGAAGTATAAACTAAAGGCTTTCCAAAAAGAGTGTTCCAAACCACCAGGGTCTGGCTCCTTTGTGTCTTGTGATCTGTTTGCCAGCTTGGTTGGCTGTCATGCACCGAGCTGTGTCTGGTTGTGGCCTAAAGGCTATGCTTGCACTTGGCTTCAATAGAATGGTAAAGCTGCAATGACACTGCGGATATTGGCTGGAGTGATTGAAAAGGCTCTAGGACAAACTAGTTGGCCTGTATATTCTGTGTGCGGATCAGAGACCAGCCTTCGCTTGCAGATGATCACTGAATCCATTTTTGCTTATTGACACAGGGAAAGATATGCTATACTTGAGATTAGTCTTTTACTGCCGAACTATTGTCAGCATAGTCTATTGTCTCACTTAGAGCAAGTGAATGGAGCAGCAAGTTGTGCCCAAATACATGCAGTTGCAGTATGTTTGTTTTTGGATCTGTCTTTACACCTAGCTGCTCTGTGTACTGTCAAGCTCAAGGGGGGACACTGGTCTTAGACCTATTTTCCTTACTTTTAGTCCAATCCTAATGAAACTGTACCATCTTGCTCAGTTTTTTATACTGATTTCAGCAACGAAATTACGTTTCACATAAATTAGTCAGTTCCCAAGATAATTAATTTTATTTAGCCATTCATTAGTACCTCGGTGCAAAAAAACTGCTCAATAAAAAATCATTTTTAATCCATGGCTACATAGTATGGTGATTAAAGAGTGCAATAATCAAAACCATTTTTACTTATTACCCTCATTAGTAATTGTATAGCACTTGGAATATCAACGTTCAAGGTGTGAATGTAATACATTGATAAACTTTGCGAAATTATAAATTTTTGAAGTGTGATTGAACAAATCTGCTTCGATTATTGCACACACTGTGCCTTCAGCTTCCCTTAGCAAACAATATGACATGTCTATCTGTCCTAAATGTTGAGATATCGACATACTAAGACAGCCAGATGTCCAAAATTTTCATGCCATTAAATTGTCTGCTCCAGCATAAATTCAGCCCACACGATGATCTGAATTTAATATTATGGTCAAAATGCTGGTTTCTTAAGGGAAAAAATTGGTACGGTTGGAAAATAATAGCTGGAGATTCCACAAATCTCATTTTTTGAAAATCGATTTTTTGGTCATTTTTTGGTCTCAAAGACCAGTGTCCCCCCTCAAGTAGAACAGACTGGGAACATATCTTTCGCGTCGGAGCATCTGTTGAACTATGTTGAAGCATCCTCATCACCATCAACCATGTCCAGTGCACATAAATGCACATTACAGCTATCGTTTGACTCGGATTTTTCAAGGGAAAGGTGTGAAACTATTATACTCCGTTTCATACATAGCAGGCAATGCTGCGGAGGTTGCTGAAGTAGTGCATCCGGGAAACCATATTACTCCGCCACATATCATTCGTTCTTTTTGAAACTCCGATCACTGTTTGGACGAAAATAAAGAGTGGTATAAAACGATATGGTAGCATTGAAAATCACAGCCGAAGCTTTCAGGCGCTCATTTTGGGCGCGGATCGAGTAGGAGCGATTCGCCCTACCAACTGCGTATCATACCGACACGTGTACTTTTTTTTTTGAAGTCTCGACGAGTCTCATTACGAAAATGTGGCATGAGGTAAAGAGAAGTCCAGGTAGGTTCCAGTCGCGGCTGTAAGATTTGTCACAATGAAATATGCTTGTGTTTGCTTTGGTTGTATGGCGAACTACTTTTTGTGCGCGGACTTAGCCTGTGCGAGCAGTCTCACTAGCTTTTGCAGTTTTGCAGTGTTGCCTGCTATGTATGAAACGGGGTATAGCCTTTCCTTGCTTTCTGTGCCAACCTGTATATGTACTGGCATTGCTAATCATGCGCATGTCATTACATAATCATGCCATCAGTGTAAAAAGAAATAGGGCTGCTTCTAACATTACACACCTATGAGATACTATAGGGTGCACACAGATTAAGCTGCTTCACAGTAAATATATCTTTTCAAAAACTGCCACAAGCACTGTATTGCCAACAAAAATTGTTGCACCTGCAAAAAAAGAAAAATGACATGCAATTCTCTATATGTGCCTCATTTACATGCATCACACTATATGTAAAATAACATTTTGGTTCATGCATCATACTGTTTATTAATTTGCAGTTATTATATATGTAGATTTCACATTGCACGATGGATTAGCATAGGCAACCAACCGTGCATGTAGGCCTGTCATTCGTCGATACCCCAAATGACGAAGCATTTGCAAAGACTATAATATACACAATTTAAATCATGTTGAATTTGTATGCACAATGTACATGCAAGATATGCAGATTACTGCAAAATAACACGGTTCATATCTGGATCGCTGTTGCTTTGCACATGCAAGTCTTTCAGTGCAAAGAACTTAAATTGCTTTTCCATCTTTGGCAACATCGCTAGGGGGTGCTACAAAATGTATATAAATGTGCTCTGTCTTTTTGAGCACGGGGTTGTGGATGACCAGTTCCAGTTCAAAGTTCACAGACTCCGTTTCTTCACACCAATGGTGATGTCTTCGGCAGTCAACAAAGAAAAGCTCGTGACCATCCTCAGGGGTACCTGTGTAGAAAAAGATAACACATAAAGAGAATGTTTACTGCTCAATATCTCTACGAACGGCATCATGGAAGAATGTATAGGGGTTCAACAAGAGGCAGAATATATGAGCAGTCTACCGCCCGTTTTATTTCAAGTCTTTTACCTCCACGCAATTATTGTGATGGGGCCTGTCTAGCACAGGAGAAAGGCGCTTTCGGTCATATATCATACTGTAGGCGATCAGCTCCTTTAAGCTCATTCCACAAACTTCTCATTAGCGGTGTGCAAGTATTTGGATATTTCAAATAGCAAATCAGATATGCTTATTCGATTATTTGACCAAATTGATATGTCATTGAAGGTAGGTCAAATCAACTTTTTTTCTCAAGTAGGCTCAAAATTACACGAAATGAATTGCATATGTTCTCAACTTTTATAATACTTTTTGAATAATTGGTACGAGGTTCGAATAAGGCCCGCTGTATTTTTATTTGACTACTGTTCCAAATCCGGGCCCACACCGATGCTGTGATCAGTATGTGCAGAATAATTTGTGCGGTGGAAATTTCAAAGTTCGTATGTGATCTCTAAGATTGAACAATGCAGCAGGGCTTAGGCAAGTTAAGCAAGTCCTTCCTTGATGCCCTATCTCTGAAGTCACAGCCCATACGTAGCTGCCACCAGTCCCAAGGTGACGCTCTAGTTTTTTTAATAGCTATAGCTTTAACTCAGTGCCGCCCCTTCAATGTTTTGCTTGAGTGCTCATTTTGCATGAATGTTCACACAGGTAGCGAATATTAGAGCAAATATTAGATCCATATTTGGTTTGGTTTTTAGCTATATTATTTGTATTCCGATTTGGTTAGGAAATAGTATTGTTTGCATATCTCTACTTTTCATCTTCTCAGAGATATTTACATCATTTAGTTATTTCATTACCACATACTGCTGCCTACACGGCTTACTTCTGAAAATGACCACCTATGTGCAAAGTCTAAGGTAGTTTTGGCTGAGCTGCGGACAGTAAGTGCCCCATGTTGAAGCCCATTTCTGGTAGAATTCGTGGAGCTCCATGAAATAAAGAAAAAAAATTCTATTTGTATGCAAATCAGCTTTGCTAACGAAAAATCAAACTATGCGCTATTAACCCGGCTGTCTCGCGCCTAAGGTTTTTCCTGCCGGGCAGTAGATAGCATAATTGGTTTGGTTTATGGGGTTTAACGTCCCAAAGCGACTCAGGCTATGAGAGACGCTGCAGTGGAGGGCTCCGGAAATTTCGACCACCTGGGGTTCTTTAACGTGCACTGACATCGCACAGTACACGGGCCTCTAGAATTTCTCCTCCAAAGAAATTCCAGCCGCCGCGGCCGGGATCGAACCCGCGTCTTTCGGGTCAGCAGCCGAGCACCATAACCACTGAGCCACCGCAGCGGCAGTAGATAGCATGAGGGCAAGCTCCTGGTAACCTCAGAAGTTTGGTGTGCTGCTTGCCAGCCTTGTCAGCCGGACTTCATGTGAGTGTGGAAGGCAGGAATCAGTTGTGCCGCTTGATGCCATGTGATCAGTGCTGGCCTTGTAATTGCGTTGTTATGAGTCCGTTGATTTGGGCTATGTGTGCATAATGACGCCATACTGCAAGTAGCTATTTGACATACATGTTTCTCTTTTCATTAGCATGGGCAGTGGGAGCATTGACTTATATCCTGAGTTAACTTACTCTGGCCATCTAGTGGCTAGAAGGCATGGCGTGTCACACTGTGATCGCCGGATTGGATTGAGTGACTGCGGGAGTATATGTTGGGCAGTGATTGACATACTGCATCACACGATCCGCTCGCACGGTCTTAAAGGTGCACTAAAGAGGAATCTGAACTCGTATTTGTACCGCAAGATCTCGATCTACATGTTCCGAGCATTCTTAGAAACTTCGAATTACTGTCTTGCCCAACCGATTTCCCTAATTTAAATCAGATTAAACGTCCCGGCTCCCACCTTTTTTTTAACTCAATGCTGACGGTAGAAGTCAACCTTTCAGCCAATCATGGCGGCTTGCCGCTCTGCCATCGGCGAAGTGATATGTAGTAATCAGCTAAAGCAAAGAGTTCATGTGTATTTTTATTTCTGTGGGCTTGATTTGGAGCTATATAGTCTCTGACTGGATCTATTTATTCATGGAAACCTATAAACTAAATAAAAGCAAAGCCACCACACGACTGGTTGAAAGGCACTCCATGCATTAGTTGACTCCTCCTACCGTCAGTGGTGAGTTCAAAAAAGGGCGGGACCCGGGATGTTTAATCTGATTTAAATTAGGGAAACCGGCTGCACAGGACAATAATGCGAAGTTTCTAAGGATCATCGGAGCATGTGGATCCAGTTCCCGCGGTAAAAAGACGAGCTCAGCTTACTCTTTGGTGCACCTTTAACCTGTTAGCGGCAACAGCTGCTTTGTCTTGGGGGAATACTAATGCTAATACACACTCTGCCACATGAGTCGCACTGACCATCTATAATTTACTTTTTTTTGTCACAGAGTGAAGCAGAAATTTAGCCCCTGAACTTTGCTGCTGTGGGTAAATTGTGGCAACATTCAAGACATGCACATTACAGGAGGGGTTAACAAGAGTTTAGGTACAGTGAAGGCTAGATTAATAAGGAGGTCAACTGTTCTTTTTTCCTGTCTAAAGACCTAAACACAACAGGGGGAACACATCTGTACAGTGCAAGCAGTGGTACTTCACAGTTTCATAAATCAGCAGAGCAGTTCCTGAACACTATGTGCAGCAGGTGAAACTTGATGACAGCAAAACATTAAAGTCAACTGAGCGATGTTGGTTTAGGAAATTGGGACCCATATTCTGGTGAACACTATATGCAGCAGGTGAAACTTGATGACTGCAAAACATTAAAGTAAACTGAGCGATGTTGGTTTAGGAAATTGGGACCCATATTCTGGTGAACACTATGTGCAGCAGGTGAAACTTGATGACTGCAAAACATTAAAGTCAACTGAGCGATGTTGGTTTAGGAAATTGGGACCCATATTCTGGTGAACACTATGTGCAGCAGGTGAAACTTGATGACTGCAAAACATTAAAGTCAACTGAGCGATGTTGGTTTAGGAAATTGGGACCCATATTCTGGTGAACACTATGTGCAGCAGGTGAAACTTGATGACTGCAAAACATTAAAGTCAACTGAGCGATGTTGGTTTAGGAAATTGGGACCCATATTCTGGTGAACACTATGTGCAGCAGGTGAAACTTGATGACTGCAAAACATTAAAGTCAACTGAGCGATGTTGGTTTAGGAAATTGGGACACATATTCTAGTGAACACTATGTGCAGCAGGTGAAACTTGATGACTGCAAAACATTAAAGTCAACTGAGCGATGTTGGTTTAGGAAATTGGGACCCATATTCTGGTGAACACTATGTGCAGCAGGTGAAACTTGATGACTGCAAAACATTAAAGTCAACTGAGCGATGTTGGTTTAGGAAATTGGGACCCATATTCTGGTGAACACTATGTGCAGCAGGTGAAACTTGATGACTGCAAAACATTAAAGTCAACTGAGCGATGTTGGTTTAGGAAATTGGGACCCATATTCTGGTGAACACTATGTGCAGCAGGTGAAACTTGATGACTGCAAAACATTAAAGTCAACTGAGCGATGTTGGTTTAGGAAATTGGGACCCATATTCTGGTGAACACTATGTGCAGCAGGTGAAACTTGATGACTGCAAAACATTAAAGTCAACTGAGCGATGTTGGTTTAGGAAATTGGGACCCATATTCTGGAAGTACCCTCCGGTGCAGATTCTTGCCCTCTCCCCATAAAAAACTGCAAGCACCGTCACCGTCATCTTGTATCGTGTTGTGTAGAATCTCCTGCTGCCTTAAATCAAACACAGCCATCTGTTCCTGCTTTTGAATGCTTCACTATGAACTGTCACAATCTGCAGCATAAGTTTTGCAACATTCACTTCTGCACTAAAGTTGTTTTAGCTGAGATGAGGTATGGAACAGGAAAGATGGCCAGCTGTTGTCATGCAAGAGTCAGCTTAGCATTTGGGGTTTCAATCAGTTGGTGTAGACTGAAGTGGACACTTCCAGAATATGGGCCCAGGTGTCTAAACGAAGAACTCTAACTGTTCATTAAATGTGCACCATTTCTGAGACAAAGCTGGTCCGAGCGATCGAAATGTCCAAGCTGACGACACTGCACTCACCTTGGTGTTCTCGGTCCTCACCAGTTCTACGTTGTGAATGACATGGAGCAGGCAGAGCTTCAGTGCCTGCAGTGCAAACCTCATCCCAATGCAGTTCCTTGGTCCAGCGCCAAAGGGCAGGTAGGAATATGGTCGTATGGAGTGGACATTCTCTTCACTGAATCTGTCAGTGAAAAAATAAAAAAAAACGATTGCAGTTGTTAACAATGCACTCGATAAATGAAGAAATCCAACATCGCATTATTTGCCTGAT
The DNA here is from genome assembly GCF_055824585.1 of Amblyomma mixtum. Taxonomy (NCBI): domain Eukaryota; kingdom Metazoa; phylum Arthropoda; class Arachnida; order Ixodida; family Ixodidae; genus Amblyomma; species Amblyomma mixtum. The sequence goes on along the minus strand of NC_143021.1, from coordinate 176,008,639 downwards.
TATAGTGACCATCTTTACTCAAATGATCTGTTTCAGGGCGCACCTTGCATTACACTCGGTAGCAAGAAGAGCTCGATGGGCACTGAACCTCTCTTGGACGTCCTGCGGACATCCCGTACGTCCGTAGGACGTCCAAGGGAGTTTTGCGCATTGGGGAGGAGGCATGGCTTTACTGTACTCAATGCTATGTGTGTCACTGTTAACATGGGAAGCTTGGTGCGCTCGATTTTGTAGCATGTGCTTTGACAACATGGAAGATGACGCCACGTTCACACACAGCCCTTGGCTATAATAGGCTCGGGTGGTAATCGTAAAATTTTTCTCATTTTTCTGAAGGCTGGAAGTCCCCCGTTTGCTTTGTATTCCTGGTTGCGTTATGTTCGTTAAAATATGGTAAGTCAGTTAAAATAAATGTTTCAAAAGTAATCACTACAGTTGCCTAAACACTAAAAGCATAAAACAAGTTTTTGAGAAGAGAACAAGCACTAACACCCTGCGAGTTTATCACATGGATAGTCCACCATTTATATCCGTTTCACTCTGCAGTACAAATAATTTCCATCAACAGACTGATGAAGGAACTGATAGGAAAAAAAGTACTAAACAGCTGGCTTTACATCAAGCAGGTCATGCTTTTAACAGAATGTGTATGTGCATGCAACTTCTTCATTTGCAAATTCTGTGTGCACCTTCACAACAGATTTTTTTCTTTATTTATTTGCCGCTTGCGGAAATCATCAACCCCACCTCTCATGCAACAAGTCACTTGCAAATGTGTGTTTGAACCGTTTTTTTCAAGCGATGTGGGCCAAACAAATGTGAAGTTTAACAGTACAGCTTTTCATGGGTACCTGCCTTTCAGGGTCGAACTTCTCGGGGTCTGGGAAGTACTCAGGATCCCGATGCATTGCATAGACTGGAATCACCACCGCATGTCCTTTTGACACCTTGATTCCGATGTCACCAAGGATTACATCCTGGAAGGCTGTTCTCTCAACCCTTTATAGAGTGATGGAGAAAAAAAGCACTGCGCTGTTAGGAGAGAGTAAAAAAATAGAAAACATACTTTAATGCGCTCCCCACAAGTATTGTACAAGTCTAAATCTTGGCAAGAGACTAGCTGAGACGCTGCGCAATGCGTTTTATTTCTTGGGCATCAGACCAAGGAATACGCCCATGCATGAACATGTTTGCACATTTTTTCTTTAGTGTGCAATGAATATACATGTTGTGCCTACCTAATTAACATGTTACAGAGCTGCTGTTTCTTGTTAATCCAGCTCTCCAACATGTTGGTGGAGGGAAAACGGTTAACCAGATACATTACCTTAGCTGCACTGCACAGTTAATACAAAATACAATTACGGGATGAAAACTCATCATGTTGCATGCAACATCAGCATCAAATGTACTTGGATATCTCTCTATCTACAGAAATGCCCTCAAGTACATTCACACTCGTTTTGTGAGGAATGAAGAGATGAAGTGCATACTGTACATACAGGAAAGTGGCAATGATAGCTGCATCACCGCCACAAGAACAGCTAAAAAGAGAAAGTTGCCACAATACGCAAAATATGTTTCCACATATTTTGGAGCATATAAATGACGTATTTGTGTTACGTGAAACACATTTCACTTACCGGACTGCTGGTGGGTAAAGTCTCAAGCTCTCCGAGATGACACAGTTAAGATATTCCAACTTGGAGACATCATCAAAGCTTGGCTCGTCACCCTAAAGAAAAAACAAAAGCTTAAACAGCTTCCAGGGCTGTGAAGTGGTGTTCTATCCTTACCATATACTGTAGTAACTGTAGTTATTAGATACCGATATATTTTAAAGTTCATTAAGAAATGAAAAATAGTTAGCCTGTTTAGCACCTATACCTCCAGCACCTATTCTACTTTCACTCTTTCCCTCAACCAGAAAGGAAAATTTATGAGTGCACTTTTATGTAAAGTATTGTAAGCGTTTCACATGAAAAGATGCCAGCCACTTAGAAAACAGCACATGGCATTACAGGTTTCCGAAATCTCTAAGCCTAGCACATATCCAACGCCCTTTTATTCCTCATGAAGATGAAGTGATGGTTTCTAGAGGTCAGCATCTTGCAGAGGCTGGCTAGAAGCCCATCATCTCATCAGAATCGTCACTGACTGACAAGGCTGCTTCAGTCATGTCTTGCATATTCGAGCTAAATTTATAGGAGGCTGCACAGTCTATAAGACAGCGAAAGGGCTAGTGATGTGGTTTGGATGTGCAATCAACCATTCTGTGACACCTGGCACATCTCAACACACTGCCTGTCTGCCTTTGGTTGGTGAAAAGGAAACCAGTTATAGCACAAACTATGTGTGAATATGAACACCTCAAATGCATTCTAGTTGCAATTAACTTGGCAGATAGACCAAGAAAGCTCCGAGGGCCCCCAAAGATTGAAACTTCCTGATTTTTGTTCTTCCCAGGGCTGAATATATGACAGTAATAGCTTTACCACCTCCTTCCCCCCTTTTTTTTTCCTTTTGAGAGGGCAGCACATAGCCCAACGCCAGCTTGGCTAGTCCTTAGACTGAGAGAGATGATTTTTGGATAACTAATTGGTTGGGGCTGCATGGTGGAAACTAGTCAAAGAATGGTACAGCAGATAGACAAAGATATAAACTGGAGACTGGCACTAACAAGTGATGTTTTACTACAGAAACTTAAACATCTTAATAACTGGTTATGTGTCCATGATATGATAATCATGAGAAAACACACACACACACACACATACACACACACACACACACACAAAAAAAAAAAAAGCACAACAAAGTTACAGAGGGATGACTCAATACCATAGAGTTCATGGCTGCCCACAAACTCTTCTTCATCATGTTCTTCATAGTTCTTCTTTGCATAAGCTAACACATGCCTACCCCCTTATCTAAATCTGATGGGCATCTGACAGGAAATCTACCAAACAGTTTGCAGTCGTTCCCCAAACATAATGACGGTGGCTGTCACTTCTTGCAATGTGCTTTTCTTGTTTGCTTAATGAACTGTTATGTTCTCTCAATCTATTGACACATTTCCTTGTTTGACCAATTTACTATAGCTGCAGGGCATGGGCACCTGATACCAGGGTGTCGAACCGGAACCGAACCTGAACCCGAAACCGGAACCGGAACCGAACCCGAATTTTTGCCCGGAACTGGAACCGAACCGAACCCAAATTTTTTTCGCCATCTTGGAACTGAACCCGAACCGGAACGATTCAAAGGAACCGTTCCGAACCGGTTCGGGACTCGGTTCAGCCGCACATTTTATGCAACGCGGTAGACTTTTTTTTTTTTCCCGACCAAATGGCATATGCCAGCGCGTAGATTTACCCAGGGAAAGCTGTCGGCGCTATGGAGTGCGAAAATGGCATCCAGTCGAAATGGCATCCATGTCAACAACAAAACTGAAAGAACTCTCGTGGCTAGGAAGAAAGCTAATTGGCGTTTCCGCAATGTGCTTTTGGTAATTCTGAAGTATTTTAGGCCAGATTTACGTGAAATGTTGGATTTTATAGTATCCCCCTTTCACATGCTTACGTACAGCTTTAATCGAATTGTTAGCACTGCTTTAACTCGTAAAGCACTGAGTGAGGATGGTTTCCTTTTCTTTTTGTGAAGTACCATAAATATGTGAAGCATAGGCGCAATGTCCCAATCACGTTGTGCAACGTTTACTGTCTGAGGCATTCCTTCTCTCACATAGCAGATAATGAATAAGACCCCTCACGATGGCTTAGTGGCTGTGGTGCTCGGCTGCTAATGCCAAGGTCGCGGGTTTGATACCGGTGGCGAGGTCGCATTTTGATAGCGACGAAATGGAAAAATTCCTGTGAGCTGTGCGATGTGAGTGCACTCTGAGTAACCCCAGCTGGTCTACGCTAATCTGGAGTCCTGCCCTACAGCGTTCCCGATAGTCTCCGCGCCGCTTTGACGCGTTAGAACACACATAATACTATTATTACAAAGCAAAGAAATATACATATGTGTTTTCTTTTTAAAGAATCCGAACATTCTTTGTTGCACGCGACGGATACTTAGAAAAAAAAAAGTGATTACACAAAGAGGCAATGCGGAAATACATGCGCTCACTGAGATGTGAAAAACGCCTAGAAAGGTGCTACTTAAATGAAATGTTACTGCGATGAAGTGATTTTCTGTTATGTCGATGCATTGAAATTGTTCTGCTCATATAAAAAAAATGTAAATCGCTAGCAGGCAGCTTCGTCACGCTGTTCTCAGACTGCTGTTTCTTGAATTCTCTGACGGGCGGATTCGAAACCAAGGAGCATAGGGGATGTACTTTTTTAAAAGTAATTTGTGGTGTCCATCAATAGGAGCTTAAAGAGCAATTATTTTTAACTATAAATGATTAAACTGAAAAAAAAAAACACATGCCCCCAATAAGATCCAAACCCTTGACCTCCGAATTTTGCGTCTGGTGCTCTACCAACTTAGCTACGGCGACGATTTTTTCTTTACTGCATGGAAACAGTGTCGAAAAGGAAAATCGCAGTAAGTCCATGCCACAAAACACCAGGCTGTGTAATACGAGCCCACCATACCCCTGCAAATCCCCACCTCCCTAAACATCAGAAGTCTGAGAGGCACACCCATGCATCTAGATAGGGGAGCCAGCAAGGCGGCTCTTCTATGGCAACATATACTCCCCTCACCAAAGCGCACTGCTCAGGGAACAAAGATTTCGATGACCGCGGTTATTCGGCGGCGGTCCATCATACGGCTCTGGAGACTAAACAGTCAGAGAAACATAAATAGATGACACGACACAACACAGTTTTTCTCCACTGGCAAAAAACGGGTACTAATCCGTGTGATTTCAATGTCCTTCTCAAGTGTACATTCGCCGTAATTATGTCCCAGAAGAGCGTAGCATCATTGCACAGAATAAAACAATGGTCAATGGTGTTTGGCGCATTGCGCAGGCGGAAATTTACCGTCCATGACACAAACATCTCCTCGGCATGAAGTAGTAATGCCTTGACAGGCAACGTCGGTGTGTGAAGTTCAGAGAAGAACGTTTTTGCAGCAGAAGAAATAAATGTACATTCGCTGTTAGGAACTCCAGAAAAGGCTGCCGATACAACAGTACAGGAACCAAATACCCTGTAAGTACATGAGTCGTCTGCCTTCTGGAGAGGCTATACAGGTAGTCTAAAGAAAAGCGCACAGTGAGGAAATTTAAGGTGTCCGCTACTTCCGCGCTGCGGCGACGACTGTCTAATCTTTTTAGCTTTCGGGGGCACTTATGTGTAGTGCAACCGAACCATGAGAGTGTTCCCCAGCTCTACCCTCGTCAATAGTAGCGAACGTAATGCGTCTTCTTTTACCGAGAGTGCCACATAAAAAACTTAGCCGAACGGTGAGGACGGAAGCTGTGCAAGAACCTTCGCTTCGGGCTGTTTGTGTCTGAGGCGAGAGGCTTAAGGTTGGTTCACATGCAAGCGAATGGGCGACTGAGCGGCCCGTCACAGCGAAAATTTCCAACTTGGAACCTCGCCGCTCACCACCGCGAAGACTAAAAAAAAAAGTTTTTGCATTTTTTGCATCGCGGCGTCAAGATTCGCTAGCGTTTTCGCGTTCTTTTGTGGAACGCTTTGCGACGGCAGACGTGCAGCATTCACAGCATTCCACCTCAGGTAGATCGGCTGCAGGTAGATGGGCCATTTTAGACCGCAGCTCTTATGCGCCCGTACCCGCGTTCCGCGTCGTAGTCGGCGTAGCCGGCGTGACCGGTTGTCCAAGTAGCAGAGCGAATTAAACGCCACCTAGAAGGTGGATGCCACGGGAAGACCCCAAGATTGGCTAGCAGCATAATACGCCACATGCCAGGTACCGTGTGATGAGTTGCGCTTAAAGTTCGAAATACCGACAATTGCAACCGTCTGTCATTTTATTGCCAGTGAGTGCCCGGATGTGCGCCGACCGAAATGTGCACGCCTGTGCATACCCATGCTTGAGCGCAAGCAAGCACGCACGCACGCACGCACGCACGCACGCACGCACGCGCACGCACGCACACACACACACACACGTGCGCGCGCACCACGGAAATGTTTGAATTTTTGAGAAAGGAAACTAAACTGCTAACGCAGTAATGAAACTAACTACAATACTCTAACCCTGAGCGGGAATCGAGCCAGTGGCGGCGGACGCAACAGAGAAAATTCGTTTACTGATGCCTTATTAGGCTACTCGGCCATCTTCAAAGATTCTTTTTATTGTTGCCGCATGGAATATAAGGAACCTCCCTGACCTCGTCTTGCCTTACTTGACTGGATCGAATTCCGCGACCTCGGCATACGGCCTAATGCCACTATCACTTCCTTGCTCTGCCCGTACATAAAAATTCCTGAAGGCGCACACGTCAAGAAAGGGCGATCAGTCAGGAGGTTGAAATTTCGCAGCATATGCGTTCTCAGCTAAAATGAACTGTTCTCTGAACAGTGTCCTCGCCGAAAGTGGCGATTGTGCGTGTCTATCAATCATGCGCCTTCTTCACACGCTAAGCAGTCTTAACAGGAAAAGTTCACACGGAATTCCGGTGTTCTTCATTACTGGCACAAATCTTATAGTTTAAGGCATGACCTCAATCCCCTTTCTAGAGACTGATGAGGTGAGCTATGTCTCAGTCGAACATAGCTTCACAAATAATTTCGTTGTTCAATAGTTCCCCCTTGCTTGCAGATGTAGCAATTCACTGATCATGGCACAAACATCCGCTTGGCTCGATGGCATGTCCTAACACGTAAGGTCGACGTTTGAAGTCTAAGAAAGGTTTTTGAGGCCTATTGAATGTACATCCTCTGAACTCGCCTTAATATAAGGCCGCCAAGAAAGGCTAGGTAAAGCTGCACGTAGAGGAAGTAATGACTGATCAGAACCTTTGTCAGCTGCCTTCTGGAGAAGCCGTACAGGTATTCTAAGGAAAAACGAATATTTAGGAAATCGAGTGTGTCAGCACAAAATTCATCCTCGACTATGTACATTAAAGACAGTTGAGCATTTAGTCACCTAATAAGCACAGCTGCCAGGAAGCGGTGGTTTTCGGTTTCGAAAAATAAAAATCATGAAACAGGTTAGTGGACAAAAACTGCACGAAAGACTCACCGTACTGTATCAAGGTAGCATGAAATTCTGTCCATGCATGGGCTCCCTTTTAAAGCCCCCCAGAAAAGTCACAAAAATTCTATATAACGAATTTACGGTCCTCCTTTTGTAATGCACCAATGGCAACATTTTCACAACGCAACGTCTCATCGAAGACGTCACAAGTTTGTGTCCGTACAGACACGAAGTGCCCCCAACCAATGCAAGCCTGCTTTTTTTTAGTATATTGTTTTCGTCAGAGCAAAAGACGGAGATGACATCAGCATAGGCCAAAATCTTAATTTTACACTGTTCTAGCGACAAGCCATGATTAGCTGTGTTTTTGAAGAAACTGAGCTATAGGTGGTCAAGATATATATCGCGAGTTACAAAGGCGATGTAGAGCAGGGGATGAAAATAAAATATTTTTGGTAAACTCTCTAGATGTATGCTGCAGGTGTGCCAGAGTGTGTGTGTGTGTGTGTGGGGGGGGGGGGGGTGACTGGCAAGCCGATTTTGGGGCGACAGAAAGATGTCTTGGCTGTATATACCTGCAAATACAAGGCAACTTCCGCTCATAGTGGGCGCATGCAGCGGTCCTAACGGCGCCCGCTTAAGCATTTCGCGCCGGAGAAATTCCCGATTGACACTACCTTCAAGAAAGACCTATTACTCGCCTGACGGGGACTCAAAAACTGCTGAAGCTGAAATGTTTTGTAGATGAAAAATCCATCAGCTTTTCTTTTCATGTATCTCATCAGATAGAGTCTAGTATACGTAGCCGGTGTACACTAATTCTGAGTTCTTTTGATTTCGCGGCCCTTGCGTTAATTTAAATCTTTTTGCCGCGGACAGTAAAACATCTCGCATTACGCAAATTTTGCAGTGCTGTTTTATATGCTGATATCATAAAGAAAAGTAAACAGCAAAACAACGTTGAATAAAAACCTCGTTCAGAAGTTTTTATAGTCTGAACCCGTTTGAACCCGTTTGAACCGGTTCGACGCTATCCGGAGCGGTTCGAACCGGAACGGAATGTCGCTCCGGAGCCGAACCCGGAGCTGAACCCGAAATGCGTGAACCCGAACCTGAACCGAACCCGAAAAAATTCCGGTTCGACACCCTGCCTGATACACACCTTCTTCTCATGGCAGATGCTCATTTTCGTGCTCGACTGAGCAACCTGATTGGTCTTTATCCTCACGGCACAAGCGTCTTGACGCAGCTTGGCTTATTTCTAGTAGAAAACATGGCCCCGCATTTCATAATGGGGAAGCAACATTTTTGAGCCCGTACAAAAGGGCGTGCTCATATGGAAGGGATACCAACCTCTTGGTTTTATCTTGGAAGCGTATTTTACTCAAGCCTTTCTCTTCAGCCCTTATGCATTTTACCAATTTCTCGCACGTGGTAGCCACCATATGTTTGAGGAACACTGTGCTCTTTAAGCCATCAGTTTGCACGGCAAACATTTGCTGACTTCCACTAAGCGCCTACCAATTTGCCCAGCATGTAGTGTTACTGCATTGGTCGAAGGCTGCATCGCTGCGTAGTTTCTGCTGTGCGGCAAGCACTTAGGCTTAGTATACTGCTCAAAGGCATCACCACTGTGTAATTTCTGCTTTGTGGCAAGGAAACCCAAAGCGAAGTTTCCTCTGTTGACATATTTATTGATGTAAAACTTTCCACACATGAGGAGAAATTAGCTCACACAGCGCTCGAAGCAGCCATCCACTTCCTCCCGGAGCCTCTGCTGCACATCGGGATTCACGGCCAGCAGGTAGAAGGTGTATGCCAGCGCTGAGGAGGTGGCGTCCTGGCCAGCGATGAAGAAGGAGACACACTGCGAGAGGGCTTCCTCCTCGCTCAGTACTGCCACCACATGGGAGAGGGTAGAATGCCAATCATTACAGGACTCCCACAATGTGCTCATAACCTGATGTTTTTTTTTACTTTAAAACGAACTACAGTGTGCTAAATTGCGCAGATGACTAAGGCAAGCTGTTCATGCGGATAACGTACAAATAGTCAGCGGGCACAAAAAGCGTTTTGACTAAGCAAATGTCGAAACAGTTGCGAAAGGTCCTTTCTTGTTTGGTTTATTGGGGTTTAACGTCCCAAAGCAACTAAGGCTATGAGGGACGCCGTAGTGAAGGGCTCCGGAAATTCCGACCACCTGGGGTTCCTTAACGTGCACTGACATCGCACAGCACACGGGCCTCTAGAATTTCTCCCCCAAAGAAATTCAACCGCCGCGGCCGGGATCGAACCCGCGTCTTTCGGGTCAGCAGTCGAGCGCCGTAACCACTGAACCACCGCGGCGGGGCGGTCCTCTCTTGTGGAATGCTGAAATTTGTGTTTTGAGTTGATACACAAGATTGTGCAACTATATTCATGTTTCTTGTTCGCGCTCATACTAATGCAATAGCAAAAGCCAAAGCCCTTGCACAGTGCCCATCCTGTCTTGTATGTTCCCTCTTTGTCTTGTCCTTTTTGCCCAGCTCTAAAGATAACTAGCAGCATGAATCAACTTGCCTGAACCAGGTTTTTTTATTGGGAAAAAAACAGCATTGGCCAAAGGAAGTTATCATCTACAGAAAGTAGTGGTGACTCTGTCCTGGCAACTGGGAATCACTTTCGATAAATCACCATGCACCACTTTTGTTATGCTGCCAGCGTGGTGATTGTGTGCGATGCTGCAGTGAGCAAATAACTGGTGCCGCATGCCACTGTGGCGTAGCTCATGGGCTTGGGTGTGAGGTCTGCTAATATCGGTGATAAACTGCTCCTGTCTGCTTGGTGACTTCGATAGCAGTGCAGCTAGTGAGTCGGTGGACATACACTCGTACCGTAGGTGGCTGCTTCAGAATATAGATCCTATTCACTCTCTTAGCCGCTGCAGTGGCTCAGTGGTTATGGCACTCGGCAGCTGACCCAGAAGACACGGGTTCAATCCCGGCCACAGTAGTTGAATTTCGACAGCGGTTGAATTTCGATGAAGGTGAAATTCTAGAGGCCCATGCACTGTGCGATGTCCATGCACGTTAAAGAACCCCAGGTGGTGGAAATTATCTGGAGCTCTCCACTACGGTGTACCTCATAGCCAGAGTCGCTTTGGGACGTTAAACCCCTGTAATCCATAAACCAAATGTATTCGCTCTCAGATCTGGCGGGCGGTAGGAGGCTCCTCTGTGGCAACATTGTACCCCCCCAAACACCGTACTGTGTCGAAGTTTGAAACTGAAGGCTCAAATTTAGGGCCATGCCTAAGGGTGGGGCAGAAGTCATTATTAGATTTGTGGGACAACAGGACTGTCCTGCTCGTGCTGCGATGGGACCACCATGTTGTTGCATGTGATGGGTACGTGCATAGGCAAGTTGCGCAATTGACGTTGCATGAATAAGGTCTATAGGCAAAAGCCACTCACGGGATGGCCAGTTTTGTATCAGTAGCCAATGTTTATCTTCCTCACCCTCATTTGTCAGTGCCTTCTGGGTAAAATACCATGCAAGCAGCTGCAGGAATCGTTAAAGTGTGCCTTCTCCTCCTGCCTTGCCAATAAAGCTGAAAATATGACCTGACGATCAGGCTAGTTGTAGGAAACAGTACGTGCCATCTACAAATGCCAGTTATAACACAGCCATACCAGAACGTCCAACTGTGCATTGAAATTTGCGCTAAAATGAAATGCTCTGAACACCTTAAAGAGAAAGCAAAAAAATGGCACGATGAAAAGCCTCCCACAAGGTTTTCACCAATAGATCCTCACCAACCTTTAGTGCTGACAGTCTTCTCAGCAGCCTGCTCTGTGCCCAGATCATACAGTTTGTCTCCAGACTCTGGTGTTCCCTCTGCCATGCCTTGCAGTCCCCTGTCCTGGGCGTCAATCATCAGTTGGAGGAAATCTTGGTGGTTCTGCTGGAGGTAGGAACATAAAGTTTCGCTCTATTAAAATTATTTATTTTTATTTATTTACTTACAATACCACACTGTACACCTTATAAGCTCCAAATGAAATGGGTACAAATAAGATTAGAGTACAGTGAAGCAAAAGTACTGACAGAAAATTATGAGATTACAGAAACAGCAACAAAGGTATAAAAAAATTCAATTACAATAATCATAATACTACTAATAATAATACAGTTATAATAACAATAAGAGAGTAATGCTGCTGAGGAAAGTACGAAAGTAAGTAGAAAAATATACAAACTAAAAAGTATGCTTTAATATGTGAACCAACAAAAGCGTTTACAGGAGTGCTTTATTTTTCACTTCCAATTAAACTCTGATAGCTTCTAGGCTAAAGTGCCCTTAATTATTTGATCTGAATCTAGGAAAATGCATCCTGTGTGGCACAACACAATGATAACCAAACTAAAGTGAGCGAAGAAGCATTCAAGATAAGTGTACCACAGATGGTCAAGAAGACTGTTTCTTTTAATCGCAATGAAAGGACCCTACAGTTTTAAAGGTGATTTAAAATGAGAAATGCAGTGCAAGCTTTGTGCCAGGGTTTTTCTTTGGTTGCGATCAGAATTAAATTGACTGATGTGCTCAGAAATTTGAAGTTTTTATAGAACAGCTTTTTTATTTATTTGATCATTTGTTTCACTGGCTCTACCATTTCGATTCTTGCCCACAAAAAAGAAAAAAGACCCGGCCAGATTAAGCTTCTGAAATCATGTAAAGCTCAAGAATGGACAACAGTGATATATGCATCGCGTAGCACAGGCTAGTTACAAATCGCTGTTATCAGTTAAGAGCACCGCAGTGTAAGGGCTTTTCAATCCAATTCATTCAACTGGATTGAGAAGCCAATCCATTCGGATAATTATGGTCAGCTTCTTGATTGCATCTTGCCAACATTAAACCTTCTCAAAGGAATTGCTGTCTTGACATTAAAGAAGAAACAAAAAATTCAGGGGGGCGCTTTGTTGACCTAAAGTGCGGTGAGTTGGAAGCCTTAAGCGCGGTGGTGCTGCTTGTGTCACTGATGTGTGGTTAAGATGTTAAGCTTTGCCTCTAAGAGTGGAACGCGACAGTGTTCTGCAACGCTGCCAGGGAGTCCACAGAACGCCATCGCCCGTTCGGTAAATTGGTCTTGGAGGAAAGGAAATGTATCTGTCTCGCATATCTCGGTGGACACCTGAACCTCACCGTTACTGGAAGGGAGGAAAGTGGGAGTTAACGAAGACACCATATTCACTAGATGCGCCTTTGTTCATTCCAAACCATCCAGCTGGCATGGCGGAGTGGTAGCGTGCTCGTCTCGCACTCCGGAGGCCCTGGTTCGATTCCCCAACTCGACGAATTTCCTACTCGGTTTTATTTATTCATCTGGTCTGTCTAGAACGGTTAATTAGGCTATTTGGCTAATTAAGCAATTAACTAACCTCAGTCCAACTTGGAGCATCACTATGCCATCCCTTTAATTGATTGCATGGTTACTAGCCAAAGTACAATTGACCCGTTTGAAATTCGTGCTCTGTGATGTCACGACCATTTCGACCAACTGAAAAGCGTGACATTTCTGTCGACAACAACTGCTTACAACGATAAGGCATTAAAGGCTTCCGCCTTAATATTTGAGACATTGTCCATGGTAAGAAGCCACAGCAGGCTTAATGCCGATTGGAACATATGCCCAGCACTTGAAAGGCACACAGCTGGCAGAGACTCACTGCGGGTGACTGCTTCCTTTTCTCGATAACATTCAGGCAGAAATTCTTGAGGAACAGGAATGTGTCAGGGCTGAAAACCTGTAGCCTGAGCAGCGTTGAAATGAATGGAAACAACGTCCAGACATAAACTGCAAACGAAAGTTGAAAAAGACTGTTTCATTTCTGCCAAGAACCATCCTTTTTTTGGACTCGGATATACTCACAGAATGCGACAAGAGCCAGCGCGGGCTTCACGGTGAATGCGGTTTGTGACTTGGCGACAAACTCATCAGCCTCTGGTGTGTGAGAGCCCAGTCTTGCACCCAGGGTGCACCTCGTGATGACGTCTAGGGTGTAGTGGCCAAAAAAGCTGCGGACACGTGCAAGCACGTCAGGCCGTACTCTATCAAGAACGCATGCAGGAACTGGGAGTCGCTGCCTGCTACTCAGCTTTACAGAGAGTCACGTGGCACTTCTACATGAAAATTTATTTATGTGCACCACCCTTTTTCTGCGCTACCATACCGACAGATGAACAACATGCAATTAGAAACACTGCAGCTGTGGCAAGCATAACAGTACAAAAAAGTTAGAGTAAATGTACATTAGATTATATAGTACCGTATTTTCTGGTATATAAGACGCGGCTTTATTTCAAAAATCTTGCTGGTGCATCCATACAAGGGTGCGTCTTATATGCGAATTTTTCGTTTTTTTTTCAGAGTTCAGAGATTACTCAGGTTCATGCTCAAGCTTTATTCACCGAAAAAATATCGCTACCAGTAACGCGGTTGTAACACGGTTAATGCTTCAATACCGGAACCACCGTGCGCAACTTTTTTCAGGTGAACTTTATCATGAAACGGCAGGGATGACGCCTTCGGGAGCACAAACGTGCGGCCGTTTCGGAGGCCCCAAGCTAAAGTAATGAGAAATGCCAAAAGATGGCGACAATCGCGCTTCTCGCCATTGTCAAGACAAGCCAAGACAAGATGTACTCATGGGGAGCTCATTTGTTTTTTCTTTCTTTTTTGCTAAAACGTGGGCGGGTATGGCGTGAGTGTTGCCTTTTTCAGTCACTTAGCGTTGCTTAGGAATTTCTCACAGGTACGGTGCATATCGCGATGGTCACGCAAGCGGGTTTATTAAGCCTCACTAGCCTAACTGGGTAAACTGGGGTGCCTCTTATACACTGGTGCGTCTTATATACGAACTTTTTCAATGACAGCTTGCATATATGGCGGGTGCGTCTTATACACCAGAAAATACGGTAATTAAAAGAATAGGATTAGAACGTAAAGCATACGGAATGCATTTCACAACAAGTTAGCAAGGATCAATGTCATCTAATCGTAAACAAGAAAGGATTGGGTTATGTATGGAAGCCTGCTACAATGTATTATTTGAAATAAGAGGTCCCAACATGCCACTAATGTCAAGCACAGTGCTGTCTAACATTTTCACAGCTACAGAATCTATTTATACTCATAAATCCAATGGAACTACATATAGTGAGGTAGCATACAGCAATACAAGCGCTACAATAAACTTGTGGGGTGTGACAGCTTAAATGCGAATCTTATGTTTCGCTAAAATGGGGTCATGAGCTCTTCCTTTATTTGGGTGTTACTGATGGCATCTGCTCAGTACCAATGACTCGTAGCATTATGGAGTAAGAAAAGCTACAAAAATACTCACTCTTTGGGATGGAAGTCTTTTCCACTTTCAGCAGTCTTCAGCAGATGCTGTGTTGTAACTCGAGCACAGTCATGGATGATGTGATTCATCTGTAAAATAAGAAGGCTCTTGTCAGAACGCCATATCAGCCGCCGCGGTGGCTCAGCGGTTATGGTGCTCGGCTGCTGACCCAAAAGACGCGGGTTCGATCCCGACCGCGGCGGCTAGAATTTCTTTGGAGGAGAAATTCCAGAGGCCCGTGTACTGTGCGATGTCAGTGCACGTTAAAGAACCCCAGGTGGTTGAAATTTCCGGAGCCCTCCAATACGGCGTCTCTCATAGCCTTAGTCGCTTTGGGACGTTAAACCCCATAAACTAAACTAAACTAAACTAAGAACGCCATATCACTCCTGGCACATGTGTAAGCAAAGAGATCTGGGTGTAGAAGTAAGGAATCGGGCACGACCTTTCGAAGCTTGCCAGTGCTGAAGGCAGGGCTGGCAGCAGGCCGGATTTTCCTCCACTGTTCCGCAGCGACAACAGTCATCATGTTGTCCAAAATGGGGTCATTGAGCGTGACAAGCTGCAGTGCATGAAAATGAAAGAGCATTATGCAGAGACACATTCTCAAGTTGAAGGGCAACATGAGTAAACAGAGCAACCCCCCTGCACCTTCACAAGGAGCAGCAGTGATTTCTACCATCGAAAGTTTGCATAGGCTTAGGCCTGGGCTCAAGTTTGAAATGGTGGAAGGATTCATTTTTTCTCTAGAGAATATCAGCTGGACTAGCTTGGACAAGAATAATATCCTTCCCCATCTCTGGGGTTTTTGTCTTCTTCAAGCTAAGTTAGTGTAGATGACAGCGCTAAAACATTTTTCAGCCTTCAGCAGTAAAATGATGACTAACGTTTGACTGATGTGACTAAAATGACAGCAGACTAGCTGCCGTTAACATGAAACCTGGATGCTTATGCAGGTATTCGCGAAGTGCTTGAGTCACAGAAGCCACCAAAAAGAACTTTTTTAGCTGCCTGAAATTGAGGGTGCACTGCACCAGTCATGCAGATAAGCGCAAAGCACACGCTTCAATTTGTGGCTGCATGCTTAGACTGCCACAAAATGAACCTTCTTCTTGGCTTCCCTCTTCCAAAAACTGTTGGCATCTGTACGTGGACACCAGAGCTAGGGGGTCTGAGGTAGACACGGTCAGCTTAAAGCAGTGATATATATAGCAAGCTCGCAATCAGACGCAAGCAAATTTGGTCTGCTGTGCTAATACCCCAGCAAACCAAAAACCTCTCAGAGACATCTAGCTAGACGTCTCTGAGAGGTTTTTGGTTTGCTGGGACACTTCACTCTAATTATATGCATGCAGAACTCAAGCAGCTTGAATGTGTGAACCTTTTTATTTGCTTTTTTTCCCCTTGTTTTTGAAGCATGTACCTTTGTGATCTGACTTCTACAAATGCTGCTCTGTGTGTATACTTGTAGACATTGACGGCAACTGCTACAACAACTCATAACAATGACTTGCACCGTGCTGAGTCAAGTACTAAGGCTTCTTAGATTGGCTGATGGTCCTTCACACTCTGAATAATTACATATTTTATATCAGCAGCGCAAGGCTCAGTTATTACATCAAGAATGCCGAGATTATCAAGACACCCGAGAAGAAATGCCTAAACCAAAAATAAAGAACTCTGTAAAAAAAATAAAATTATGACAATGAAAGCAAGCACGACTTCCCTAAGACTACCCTTTATGAGAAAAACTCCTGTGTAGCACGTCAAAAAAAGATTCTTGTCCTTTTCTCAAAAGAATACTTATTTATCTGAAAATATGACAAATCCTGTGCAAAACCATAGCAGAATGAATATAAGCAGTTATCATTGCACACTGTGCTGTCAGGTCTCAATACATCCAACTCACAGGGGAACAAAAAGTTGCTCAAGTTGCATGAAGTTCGAATCAAAGGGAGCGCTTATGCACTTGATGTTGACAGGATTAAAACATCAACCCAAAGTTCTAATAATCTAGAACGTTGAATAAACATGAGCACACTGTACATTAAAGATCAAGCTGCATTTGGGCTCCTAACTACTATAACAGGAAATTTGTTCAACAGTGACAAGACATAAAATCTGCTGGGTGGAGCCACGTCACAAGCACACACTTACCCTACGATCAGGAAGGTCTTGAAAATGCTTGACAAGCACGAGCTTCACTAAATCAGGATCCGATATAAATAATGTCGGTTGAAGTCCTTCAAATCCACTGCAATTGAACAAATGAAATGACTGTGTCACAAACTACGTAGGCCATTTGCTTTGAGCATGTATTTGCATCCAGAATGTTACATACCCAAAAACTTTCCCGTATCTCTTCTGCCTGTTCATGTCAATCTCCTGTATTGGCTGGAAAAGGAGACAAGATTCATCATTACATTTGGCAGCTTTCACATGCATTGACCAAAATTTACCATCAACCTGCGATTATAGTCAGACTTTAAATCAATCACTGAGCATGAATGATAGAGACAAGCTCTCACTGTGGAAATATTCTTGCATCTTTATTTTGACATGTATCTTTTTTAATGCAATGCAATGAAGGTGCACTACACCAGCAATAGAATATTTTGATAATTTCTGCTGTCATGCAAGTGATATATATTCTGCCTAACACACAAGTAGTAATGGTCAAATGTTTAGGGGAGTCCCCCAAGGTGGAGTAGATTTGTAATAAGGGAGTAATTGCTCATTGGCTGCGCTCGGGTGGATGTCATTGAGCAATTACTCCCTTATTACACAAGTAGTAATCACGGAAGCAAAAACACAATCCTTCTGCACAGCCTTTGATGGTGACACATGTATATCATTTTCTTTCCTCTTTTAGCTCATAAAACCTCTGTTTTCAGTGATCGCACAGTATTTGTCTTTAGAATTCAGGAACCTACTGATACAGGCCAACTTCAATGCGTCTTCAGTGCCTCCTTAATGAACCACGAAGGACGAGTTTCGGTTTGGTTTGGTTTATGGGGTTTAACGTCCCAAAGCGACTAAGGCTATGAGGGACGCCGTAGTGGAGGGCTCTGGAAATTTCGACCACCTGGGGTTCTTTAAAGTGCACTGACATCGCACAGTACACGGGCCTCTAGAATTTCTCCGCCAAAGAAATTCAACCGCCGCGGCCGGGATCGAACTCAAGTCTTTTGGGTCAGCAGCCGAGCACCATAACCACTGAGCCACCGCGGCGGCCATGGTGGTGTTCCTTACTTTTCATGATGCAAAAATAGCGCACAGCGAACACAAGGGACGGAAAGGAAATGACGCAGACAAGCGCTATTTCCTTTCGTTTCCGTTCCTTGTATTCCCTGGGCGCTATTTTTACATCATGAACATTACCCAACTTGCCCAACTTTCGGCTTTCCTTACTTTCTTGATATACCAGAGAAGACCCTTCATGCATGGTATTAAAACTTATGCCGCAGCAGTGCCCTAGTGGTTTGAGCACCCGCCTCGCATTCAGGAGGTACGGAGTTCGATCCCCAGTACCGCTGGGTACCCACTAGTGATACAATGAATACAATTAAGATTTCCCTGCTCAACTTATCTGGGGTGAAATGCTTCGGAAATGGGTCCTTCAGACCACCTCGTGCAATGAAGACTACCTTGTGTCATGAAATTCTTTGGCCAGAGTTGCCCTCGCACTATAAAAATTTATTATCATCCTCATCATCATGTATCTAAATGTGTGCCACTGATGCACATCATTGCAGTAAGAACACACAACACCTTGCAGTTACAACTGTCCTCTTAAATTATTCCTTTACTTGGTGCTTCAAATTACACGGCTCATAAAAACCCAGAATATGAGCACATCTGCCCTCACCTCTTATTCTTCCGAGGATGCAAGCTCATATCAGGTGGTATCAAAAGATACATCTCACCTAGCTAGGACTTTTGCATATGATTTAACATGCTTGATTGATGTGCACTGTGCACATGTTACAGCTCAGATTATCTTCTCACATATTCAACTGTAAAAATCTTGAAAGCACTTCATCTGTTTGCGTTTCTCGAGAAAGGTACATAGATATAAAGTGCCCTGGCGCAACCCTTGATTAAGGCCACTGCATACGTGCTTTCCAAAGTAAAGCTTTCCTGTTTTTTGCTATTCAGGTACTGAATTAGTGACCTCAAATAGCTTGCAGTTGCTTTTGTCTTTGCACAATGGAATGTTTTATGAGTGAAATGACTTAAAACCACCAATGGTCATTGAGGCAAGAAAAATATGAGGAATGTTTTTTTTATTTGTGGTGTTGATCAACAGAAAATCAGTGCATCTGCTTACATATTTCTTGACACTTTTGTTACATATACATATACATATAGCTTAAGTTAAGAACAACGCAGCGAGCTATGGAAAGGAAAATGATAGGTGTAACGTTAAGAGATCGGAAGAGGGCGGAGTGGGTGAGGGAACAAACGCGGGTTAATGACATCCTAGTCGAAATCAGAGGAAGAAATGGGCTTGGGCAGCGCATGTAATGCGGAGGCAAGATAACCGCTGGTCCTTAAGGGTAACAGAGTGGATTCCAAGAGAAGGCAAGCGTAGCAGGGGACGGCAGAAAGTTAGGTGGGCGGATGAGATTAAAGAAGTTTGCGGTGATAAGGTGGTCGCAACTAGCAAAGGACAGGGTTAATTGGAGAGACATGGGAGAGGCCTTTGCCCTGCAGTGGGTGTAGTCAGGCTGATGATGATGATGATGATATATACAGTGTGTTCTGTATTTGTCTGTCTGGATTGTAAAAAATTCTCCTGCGCAAACCACTGGTCTATTTCTGCTTAAGCGTAGACTGCAGGGTAGCTTATGACAGTCTGCATTTTTCGATAAATAATTTAACATTGGAACTTGCCTGGGCTGTGCGGAATTGGTGAAAAACTGGAGTCGTCTGAGCGCAGAATTTTCATCGAGGCGAGCGGATAGCCGATTTGAGAGGCTGCGCCACCTGGCGAACTGCGAGGCAACCAATATCCTTGCTCGGAGCTGGAGTAGGTACCGCAGTACCCCAGATGACACAGCCTCTCAGATCTGCTGCTCTGCTTGCCTAGACAAAAATTCTCTGCGCAGGCGACTGCAGTTTTTAGCCGATTCCAGACAACTCAGGCAAGTTCGAATCTTCAAATTATTTATTGAAAAACGCAGGATATCATAAGCTACCCTTGGTCTGTGTGTGAGCCCGAATAGGCAAGTAGTTCGTGCAGCAGATTTTTTAAAACCCAAATAAATATGGAGCACTCTGTAAATATATATATATATATATATATATATATATATATATATATATATATATATATATATATATATATATATAGAAGAAGGAGTCACAACATTGCAATTATCTTCATTTAATACCGACAGTTTCGAAGGGAGGACCGTCCTTCCTCAGGGTATTGAGGAAGGACGGTCCTCCCTTCGAAACTGTCGGTATTAAATGAAGATAATTGCAATGTTGTGACCCCTTCTTCTACAAGTATTCCTGGCCCATTGAACAACAAAACCTGCTGCAACTATATATATATATATATATATATATATATATATATATATATATATAGGTTGTGAGAGCATGAAGTACTTGCGAGCGGAAGACCGTCTTCCGATCGAAACGTCGAGTCAAATAAATGTTTCCTTTAATGAAGCGTATATTCCGCTATATACTTCTTTAAGCAGTGAAATACTTCATGCTTTCGTAACCTATATATATTTATCAGTCCGGGTTGTAAAAATAATTCTGCACAAATATATATATACATATGTAAGAGAAGTTCAGCCACAGAAACCAAGGAACACAGTTTTTTTGTATATTTATTTATATTGTGGTGTTGATCAATGGAGAATATTACTGAATATTTTATCGCTTAAGTATAATTTATTAGAAAAGCAGAAGAAAAAACAGCCACATGCCGCCGGATGTTAACTGAACCCACAACCTCCGAAGTACGTGTCCAGTGCTCTGCCAACTCAACTACGGCGACGGCTGTCAGATCTTCTATTTTCAGGGGAATTTATGTTATGTATGTATATATATAAAGTTCCGATGTTAAATTATTTGTCGGAAAATGCAGACTATCATAGGCTGCGCTATGGTTGGTGTTTTAGCAAAAATAAACCTGTGGTTTGCATAGGAGAAATTTTTACAACCCGGACAGGTAAATACAGAACACTCTGTGTGTGTGCATGTGTGCGTGTGTGTATGTGTGTGACAGTCAATTAAAAAAGGGCTTCCAAAATGTCTGGTCAAAATCTTACGTGCCACCAACATACCTCTCTTAGCATCTTCGATATAGGGGCCCAGGAGAGGTCAAACTCCTCGCAAATAACATTCTGCCTTTTCCAGTAGTTTTCGAACCTTCGAAGATATTTCCTGCAAGTAAAAATGATGAAGGAAACACTAAGTGTTATCAATTAAGAATAAATAAAGTAAAACATTGTAGTAAATATATTACATAAAATTACAAGGATGACACTCCTCCACACATCCCCGCAAAAAAAAAAAAACAAAAAAAATGGTGGTCTAGGAACTACGATTTTTAAAATTTAATTAACTTCAAAAACAAGGGCGATGTATACCTACACGCAGCCAGCCTTTACAAAAAACCGTTTGTCTCGGCTCCTGTCGAATCCGGAACATCGCGCTCAGCGGCAGAAAGCCGTAAGCTTTTCCTGGTAGCTGCTGAACGGGAGAATCACGCTAATGATATAAACACACACCTGGATTAAACGGCACACGCGCACACGTACGTACGGCTGCAGCGCTGCAGGCACATTGCGCACATAGAAACCAAGACGAAAATTAACTCACACATAGAGAAGCGTGGCCAAGAACAGAGCACAAAACGCCAGTTCTCGCAGTCCAAAATTGTCCGCGACTGCGGAAACGATCATCTTCGCTTCACAAGGTAAAACGCGAGAGAAAACTTATGCAGCACGCGCCGCTTGGGAGCGGCTGTCAAATGGTCGGCCGCACCCGAGGTAGCGACGCACGTCAATGGGTCGGTAACACAACGGTAACACCGTCAGCGCGGGGCGAACAAGAACCTCGTCGCAAACAACGGAGCCGGTGCACACGCGCGCACGGCCTACTTTACATCGAGGCGCGCGTGATTTCGTATCTGCGCGGCAACGGATGGAGGAAACTGCTGTGATGCGGCAACCGCGCGGCAATGACACCCACGCGGCCTGGCTCCCGTCTGGAACTTCTAGTGATTACAAAAAACTTTTTTCGAACACACCGCAGAAGCTAACGGACACAGTAAAAGCGTAACTTTGCAAACTTCATTACTTTACAAATTTGCTAACAGACGACGCGACACGCTGCTACGCTGCAACGTACTGAACAACGCAAAAAATGTTTAGTTTCATTAGATTGGATCAGCTCTGTCACGTGACCTGACGTCGTTCTTTCAACCTTGCGGATTTCAGCCAATTGCATGCCGGTGCGCCAGCGCAGCGGCGCCGGCGGCGCAACGCGCGCCGCCTGCGCACCGCAAGCAGCGCGAGCAGACGACACGGGTTTTCCCGGGCGCATTCCGCGTTTTTTTTTTTTTGCCTTTCGATCGGCAGTGCCAATATTTTTAGGGTGCATTTTCTGTTACTCCAGTCCCAGATGTCATCATGCACCACAAAATTCACGCTGAATTAAGCGCAATGCCGATTTACTAGAGCGATAGGTTTTGTTTTTGCGATGTCGCAAATACCAGAGAGCGCAGCATAGCGGCCTGTGGCTGGAAACGACCGAACCATACACAGACATAGATTTTTATCAATTATTTAGCGCACTATTAGATCAACATTGCGGTGGGTTTGGCGTCCCAAAGCTACTTAAACTACCTATGCGAAGTTTAGCCTACATATCTATACTTCACACCACTGAACTCTCCTTGCTGTTAAAGGAATATAGACAACAAATTTTTGATAGCATGTTTTCTTATTTGTAAATGATGTGTAACACATTAGTTCACATTTATCACCACATGTTATTTGCCTACGACTGCTAAATAATTAAGTATATAATGAATTCTTTTTTTATCCTTTTCGGTTTCAACAGCCGAGTGATAGCTATGATGTCAAAGGCCAGCAAAAGTTATGAGAAGCATGAAAAAAAAAGATTACGGACAATTTAGCATGATTAGGGTCCAAATGCGAATTAGGTGCGCTCACACTTCGGTTTTGGCTCGAGGCTCAGTGGAATATGGAGCCAGGTTTCACCTTCAGTCGCTAACCTACCCATAAAGTCCTTTGTAGCATCAAAAAGAGCCAAAACAGCCCTGGATACCTGAACTTATGCCTCCTTCTGGTCACTGTTAAAAAATTTCGGCACATACATCGCTGAAAGCTTGTGCACGTCTAGGATATTGGTAATAACAAAAGCAACGCACTCACGGGAGATGTGTAGTATTTGTGCTATCTTTCTGGTAGATATTCGCTGACCTTTAAGAATCAGCTTATGGACAGCGTCTCTTGTTGCCGGGTCTGTTGAGGTTGTGGGACACTGAGGGGTTTATCTTCAATAATGAAATGCCCAGTCTTGAAATGAGGAACCCAGGTTTTAACAGTGCTAGAGGAAAGAAACTTCTTCCCTAGTGTTCCCTAGTGACATCTCAATGTCAATGCACTTTGAAGAATTTCCCTGGAGAAGCAAAAATTTCATGGCGACCTGCAACTCCATTGATGTGAGACTTGCTTGTGCCTCTGCCATCACAGGTTCTACCCGAAATGAAAAATGGTTATAAGAATCAGAAATATCTGATACTTGCACAGTTACATAACAAAATACCAGGCTTTCATATGGTACCAAATTCAATTTCAAATGAAGGGGGCAAAGCCAGAAACTTCTGAACACCTTCTTGTATAGCAGTTTTCTTCACGCCTCAAGTGATCTACACTGACTTTTGACATCATAACCATCTATCGGCTGGTGAAAATGAAACCGAGACACATGAAGCATAAAATTATATTTTAAATTACTTAGCAGTCATAGGTGAATACCACACGGTGATACATGAATAGTAAAAACGGCTGGAAAAATGGCTGCAATCTTAAAGGCCACATGAACTTAAGTCCATGCACTTTTTAAACACTCCCAATATAACCTCAGTTTCCTTGAAACTCTTGTTTGCACCACAGCAATTTGATAGCAGTTTCATAACACTAAAAAAATTACACGAAAAAGCACCGTAAGCTACATACCATCATAACAAGAATAACCATAACACGATCATAACCCTCTCCTTTCACATTAGAAGGCACTTTGTATATGAAGCTAAGATTGTTAAAGCTCGCCACCACACAGGCATAGTCAAAACGAACTTATTCAATGCACAAGATTTGAACGCATGAAATTGCCTTGGGTCAGTACTGGCTAAATGACACCATCTCACCATGTTGCATTGCTTTTGAATTGTGTGTCCTAAATGGTGAGAGTGACATTACGAGATAGTACTGTGTAGGACACCCACTGAAGGAAGCAAACAAAATGTGGGCCAAAAATGTTATTTTGAATAAAAGCGGCACATTCTAAGTCATTTAATCATTGCCTTAGTGTTGGTGATTATTTGTTAGGAATAGTAGCTGCTACTGACTAGGCGAAAAGTGAAATATTAGAAAAAAAAGAAAGCCATGCTAACGCTATCTTGCTGGAAGCACATGACGAAATTGGACAACTATTCAAGCTTACAGTGAATTAAACTGCTCTAAATTCATGTTCCATCAGAATACTAATGCCAGAAGAAAGTGCACAACACATTTCAAACTGAAATTTCATATCCCGGAGCCAAATGAACAACCACGTTCTTTTTCTCTCTGAACCCAGGCAAGCTTGGCTAACAGTGTAAATATCACTTTTTTAGAATTTCTGTGTCTTCCGGTCATGAAGTGTGAAAACTGAATTTAACTGAATCCTCACTTCCTGGGACATGTGAAGGACAGTGCAGTAATCAAGGTAAGCTTATCTAGACTAAGAAAGCTTGCAAACACAGCAACTTACCCTCAGCATGTGCTCAAGACAGGTAGGAGGAAATGGAATGCTGATATTGGAGGAAGAATCCATAAATATTCTACATCACTATAGTCTAACATGAGGTGTACCATGTGCTTTCTTGTTTGTGCAGTAAAAGCTCAAGACATTATTTATTTTATTTTGTTTTCTCTGTCACAGCTGCCTGTTAATGTGACGCCAACTCCAGCTTTCTTCAAAGTGTACTGTGTGAAGATGTGTGGACGATGGACGAGATTGGTGAACATGCACTCTAGAGGCAACAAAAAGTATAAACATGTTTTTATTGTCCAAGAAAATAATTCAACAACATACGCTCGCAAAATACAACAACAGCAAAATGACAGTGGAACAAACATGGCAGAAAACAGTTCATGGAGACGGGACAAGAAAGATACAACACGCATTCTTCTCCCATCTCAGCACGCCGTTTTCTGTCATGTTTACTATTCAACAACTAGCCCAATTTCAGACTGCTATACAGCAGTGCAAGCCGTTTATAACAAGGCAGCGAGAATTACTAGTGCTACAGCTCTAACAGTATCAGGCACCACCAAATATCTGTGCAACAGTATAAAATATACTAAGGCAGCCACTATCTTTCAACAAGTATCCAGCATGCGAATGTTAGACAGTGTGCGCAAACTTCCTTGTATAGGCCTTTACAGAAGAGCACGCAAATGGCTGAACTACCCTTTGCAGAGAAACTCTGAAGAGGACCAAATGTGCTAAAGTATTCCAAACACTAAAATTTCTTACGACAGCCATCTTACATCAAGCTTCGCACGGCGATTGTGCAAAAATATGTGAAGACAACTTAACCTAGCACAGCTTTAGTAACGTAGCACACACCGCGTTAATGATAAGTACAGTGCCCAAGACGGCTTTTAGCCAAGTGCTATATTGTCACGTAGTGGTGACTGCAGTCCGGCGAACAGGAACACAGCGAGAATGTCTTCGAAACAAAACTCTTTATTCGGGCTGACTTGCGCCCGCAAAGAACTGGATCACTCGGCGGCGGCGTAGCAACAAGCGTGCTCGGCGGTCGTCGAACAGAATGCCCGCCGCTGTCGGTCATGCTCTTTTTAAAGCTGATAGCAAACATTCGAGAAAAAGCTTGGAAAGTTACTAGAACATTCTGGCACAAAGTAGAATCGGCCCCGCCTGGATGCGATCAATCGAGATAAATCTAGGCACGTCTTGCGTCACCAACGAAGCGATAAAGCGGCGTGCCGGCAGCCTTGAAGCATGAACAAATAAACGCAACAAACAAACGCTACAAATATTCGCGGCAATATCAAACTTGTATTTCAGTGAAAGCAACAGCCTGGACTATAGTCCAGGCTGGATCGAGCAGTCATCTCTGTCCGAACTAAAATAAGACAAATAGGCATCATTTTTTAACACAAATCTGTAGTTTGTATCTATAAAGTCAAGTGTCGATGCAGCTGAACTGTAAGCCGCGCCTGTTGAGCAGGGTTGGCATGAGACGAAGACACCACCTTGGATGCCATGCTCCCCGTGATCGCTCTGCGTTGGAAGGTTGCATGGGAAGATGAAAAACACTATCGGCTACAACTACGAACAGCCACAAAATTGTCAAATTTCCTACTTCCTACGATGTTTTCTTGCTAAGTTATCGGTGATAACTAGAGGCTGGATTTTTAGGCACTAAAAAGCACATTTTAGGCGGCATAAATAGGTGGCTAAAATTGCATTTTAGGCACCTAACGGAGAAAAATAGGCACTATAAACTTTATCAAAAGTGAACACAGCTTCGAACTTCAGCGCGCAATATCTGCCGTAAAATAAAACAAAAACACAGCAGGAATGATTTGGGACCTTAAGCAAGGTGCGAACATTAGAAGCCGTTTTTGTAAGGCTGTCGCGCAACTTTTCGTACAATACACATGCTTCAGCAGAGCAAAAGAGACGGTTACCAACCATTTTAAGACACTTTGGTATACCTCGAAACAAACAATTCTCTTGTTGTGTCCAAAAGTAGAAACAATGAACACTTTAACAGGAGGCCATGTATTTAGAAATTGATAGAAACATTGTCAATTCAAAGCATCTGACAAATGAGTTCAGTCTTCGCTCACACAGGAATTGAACTTAATTATTGCAGGCATACACGATGCTTCAACATTAATAATTATGTTGTCATTTGTGTAAACAGTCTTTTATAGTTTTGGCTTCACGTGTCTGGAGCCACGCGACTATCAAATGGTGCTTGCCATTAGAAGGGTCTGGAAACCATAAATACGAGATGCTAGAAAATGTTACACACAGTGCTGCTTGATGCGGAATATGCCAAAAAGAATCATAGTTCTGCACGGGCCTACGTACATCCACGAGGATCCATGGTAAAATAAACTTCATCCATCTACAAATCACTGTTCAATCTATGGAAGCAGTAGCAGACAAGCACCATCCCCAGGTTGATGGACTCAAATTTATGCCTCGTATCAGTAAGAACAAGCTTGTATGCTGAAAAGAAACGCTCAACATCAACGGATGTTACAGGAGCGTGCTTGTACTTAGGAGCATTTGATGGCTTTACACTGTTCGATATCATGGAATGTTCACTGGTAAGTACTCCTGAAATTTGCTTGAGGACTGAGAACCCCTCGTTTTGTCCAAGACGGACTGACTTTGCGCGGATTTTCTCGGCCACTTCTCCGTGAGGAAGCGCAGCGATTCGTTGCTGCACATTCTGGTGCCATCTGGTCAACTACCACTTTAACAGCCAAAGTCATCAACAAGCTCCCACGATAAAATGGCAGACAATAGGAAAAAGGTCGCTGCGATATTTTCGGCTTACGTGGTTGGTATTGTGTACACAGCCGGCGTAGGTACAGTGTTCACCACAGCCAACTGACGAGGTCATCTAATTTTGCCACGTGTGTGTTCTGCTCAAAACCGAAATGGATTCGAAAGCAAACAGAATCTGAAAGCGAAACCACTGCGTATTTCAGGCCCCTTTTCTGTAAAATAGGGCATTTTCAGGCACTGACGACGAAAATAGGCATTTATAGGCACTGACACCCAAAATAGGCATTTATAGGCACTATAAAAAGAGTATTAAACATATTGTCAACACTTAATTCGTGCTCATATGTAAAAATGGTGCGCCTACGAAGCATTGAAAAAAATAGGCATTTGCCTAAAATCCGGTCTATAGTGATAACAATTAAAACAGGCTACTGTGAGCCGGCTTGAAGAAATAAAAAAAGGACGTGGTTCTCGTGAAAATGCGAGCGTTTCTGGCAGACCACGCAGCAGGCACACTTTGCTTCGTATGAGATTTCCTTTCATTCTTCAAAACCACGAGTTGACTGTGCCCACTGATAGGACGCGAAAGAAGGAGAGGGGTGAGAGGCTCACTGATTTCGTGTGCTTTGGGCTTCAGCACTCTGCTATCAGCAATAAATTCTGGTGATCAGCAATGACAGGAACCGTGAAGAGTCCATCTGACTGCCTGGTGTATCATTAAATGTTGACTGCGGCGGCAGCCTCAAAGCGCTGAACGCAACTGCACATTTCGTGCCTGCTTTCTTTGTTCAAGTTCCTTTGCAGGTAATTAAAGATATCGTCAAATTAATACATTTCCACTCGTCAACCAAGCTTCAAATTGACGATGTTCTATAGTAGACTTGTAAGGTAATTAAAATTATCGTCAAATTAATACATTTCCACTCGTCAACCAAGCTTCAAATTGACGATGTTCTATAGTAGACTTGTAAGGTAATTAAAGATATCGTCAAATTAATACATTTCCACTCGTCAACCAAGCTTCAAATTGACGATGTTCTATAGTAGACTTGTAAGGTAATTAAAATTATCGTCAAATTAATACATTTCCACTCGTCAACCAAGCTTCAAATTGACGATGTTCTATAGTAGACTTGTAAGGTAATTAAAATTATCGTCAAATTAATACATTTCCACTCGTCAACCAAGCTTCAAATTGACGATGTTCTATAGTAGACTTGTAAGGTAATTAAAGATATCGTCAAATTAATACATTTCCACTCGTCAACCAAGCTTCAAATTGACGATGTTCTATAGTAGACTTGTAAGGTAATTAAAATTATCGTCAAATTAATACATTTCCACTCGTCAACCAAGCTTCAAATTGACGATGTTCTATAGTAGACTTGTAAGGTAATTAAAGATATCGTCAAATTAATACATTTCCACTCGTCAACCAAGCTTCAAATTGACGATGTTCTATAGTAGACTTGTAAGGTAATTAAAATTATCGTCAAATTAATACATTTCCACTCGTCAACCAAGCTTCAAATTGACGATGTTCTATAGTAGACTTGTAAGGTAATTAAAGATATCGTCAAATTAATACATTTCCACTCGTCAACCAAGCTTCAAATTGACGATGTTCTATAGTAGACTTGTAAGGTAATTAAAATTATCGTCAAATTAATACATTTCCACTCGTCAACCAAGCTTCAAATTGACGATGTTCTATAGTAGACTTGTAAGGTAATTAAAGATATCGTCAAATTAATACATTTCCACTCGTCAACCAAGCTTCAAATTGACGATGTTCTATAGTAGACTTGTAAGGTAATTAAAATTATCGTCAAATTAATACATTTCCACTCGTCAACCAAGCTTCAAATTGACGATGTTCTATAGTAGACTTGTAAGGTAATTAAAATTATCGTCAAATTAATACATTTCCACTCGTCAACCAAGCTTCAAATTGACGATGTTCTATAGTAGACTTGTAAGGTAATTAAAGATATCGTCAAATTAATACATTTCCACTCGTCAACCAAGCTTCAAATTGACGATGTTCTATAGTAGACTTGTAAGGTAATTAAAATTATCGTCAAATTAATACATTTCCACTCGTCAACCAAGCTTCAAATTGACGATGTTCTATAGTAGACTTGTAAGGTAATTAAAGATATCGTCAAATTAATACATTTCCACTCGTCAACCAAGCTTCAAATTGACGATGTTCTATAGTAGACTTGTAAGGTAATTAAAATTATCGTCAAATTAATACATTTCCACTCGTCAACCAAGCTTCAAATTGACGATGTTCTATAGTAGACTTGTAAGGTAATTAAAGATATCGTCAAATTAATACATTTCCACTCGTCAACCAAGCTTCAAATTGACGATGTTCTATAGTAGACTTGTAAGGTAATTAAAATTATCGTCAAATTAATACATTTCCACTCGTCAACCAAGCTTCAAATTGACGATGTTCTATAGTAGACTTGTAAGGTAATTAAAATTATCGTCAAATTAATACATTTCCACTCGTCAACCAAGCTTCAAATTGACGATGTTCTATAGTAGACTTGTAAGGTAATTAAAGATATCGTCAAATTAATACATTTCCACTCGTCAACCAAGCTTCAAATTGACGATGTTCTATAGTAGACTTGTAAGGTAATTAAAATTATCGTCAAATTAATACATTTCCACTCGTCAACCAAGCTTCAAATTGACGATTTTCTATAGTAGACTTTTATAACGCATATTTGAAACAGCAGGAGGGGGCTCATAAGCCCATACCCGTTCCTGTAGTTTCTCACTGAAGCACCAGAGAATGTGAGCGCATAAGGTGTGTCATGCTTCGAGTTCACCAACTCCTTTTCTTCACCCCAATGGTGATGTCTTCGGGAGTCAGCAAAGCAAAGCTCGTGACCATCTTCAGTGGCACCTGCGTAAACAAGCATGCTGGATTAAAACCCCCGCTGGCTTACAATGAGCCAAGGACAGCACAAAAAATTCAGGGGGGTGCTTTATTGACCTAGAGTGCAGTGAGGCGGAAGCCTTAAGTGTGGTGTTGCTGCTTGTGTCACTGATGTGTGG
Source organism: Amblyomma mixtum (assembly GCF_055824585.1). NCBI lineage: Eukaryota > Metazoa > Arthropoda > Arachnida > Ixodida > Ixodidae > Amblyomma > Amblyomma mixtum. The sequence goes on along the minus strand of NC_143021.1, from coordinate 175,978,234 downwards.
TTAAGATGTTAAGCTTTGCCTCTAAGAGTGGAACACGACAGTGTCTTGCAACACTGCTAGGGAGTCCACAGAACACCATCACCCGTTGGTAAATTGGTTTTTGAGGAAAGGAAATGTATCTGTCTCGCATATCTCGATGGGAAGGGAGGAAGACCGTATTCACTATACTCCGTCTCACAAGCTGTTTGCAGCACTACGAAAGGTACAGCTCTCTCGTCCAATCAGGATGGCGCGCACTACATTAATGTGTTCCTACGCGCCTGTGGTTCGATCCACCTGATGTCCAGGTGGCTTCTTTCTACCTATAGCAGGTGGCGCTTGATGTCTTTTTATTCTTTTTTTGGTTTGTTTTTGGACAGGCGGACGCTCGTTCCAAAGGGACTAGCCCCACTTTTTTTTTTGTCGCAGCCTGTTCTCATCAGTTCCTCTGTTGTCGCGTCGCAGTAAATTTCAGTAATCGTGTCATGTGCATATAAATTTATTTACTCCAGCGTGCCGAGGCAGCCGAGTGTCGATGGTGGCGAAATGCAAAACAAGCCCATGTGCTGCTCGAGAGGCAACGCACGTTAAACGGCCCGCGTTCAACAACACTAGGCCCGCGTTCAACGTCTCCGTTGTCCACTTGTAAAGCGTTCGCTCGCTCACCTGCGTGAGTTTTGCCGTCCTCTTGATGAGCGCACTTGTACTCCAACTGCCCCCGCACTCGACGCGAAGCGCTTCAAGAACATTTAAAGCTACCTGCTTCGCCTGCTGTCAGCGCACTGTCAGTGTAGAGCACACAGGAGACACAACAGACTCGACCGACGCCATGTTGGAAAGTGGCGACGCATCACTACCTCGCAGCAGGCCTCCGCAGAGCTGTGTCCGTACGGGCTTTGTCTGGTAATTTCAGCAGTGATTGAAGCACTCCCTACCATTTAAATATACCTGTCCAAACCATGTTTTTAGTTGCAATGCTTATTGTTTTGATTAATAGTCATACACTCCTCAAATATTCGAGGGACTATTTTCTGCGTTTCTGCAGCCCTGATTGGACGAGAGAGCTCTACCTTCCGTAGTGCTGCAAACATCTTGTGAGACGAAGTATAGATGCGCCTCTGTTCACTCCAAACCATCAAGCTGGCATGGCGGAGTGGTTAGCATGCTCGTCTCGCACTCCGGAGACCGGGGTTCGATTCCCCAACTCGACCAATTTCCCACGCGGTTTTATTTATTTATTTATTTATTTTACTTGGAGCATCACTATACTATCCCTTTAACTGGCTGCACGGTATAGCCAAAGCACAATTGGCCCCGTTTGAAATTCGCGCACTGTGATGTCGCGACCATTTCGACCAACTGAAAAGCGTGACATTTCTGTCGACAACTCCTGCTTACAACGATGAGGCATTAAAGGCTTCCGCCTTAAAAATAAACCGAATAGAGAAATGGTGTTGTTACGCGGTGTACCAATGCTAGAAAAGGCAAAGCATTCATAGCAAAGCTGATAATAAGATCCCAATGATAAGTATTTTTCGCTTCTAGATAAACTTCGTGTACTGTCATGCAGCAGGTTTTTATCTCTCATTGTTTTTTGAAAATGGGGGAATTTTTTATAGGACATGTGCTTACAGGAGTAAGAAAGTGAATGCACTTAATAATATCGAAGGTGGCCCCGTACTAGTGCTACTAGCAAAAACAGCCTAGGGTGATGCCAACACTTGTATTTCACTTTTATGGTGTTTTCTAGTAAACAAGAGCATTGTTTTCAGCAAAAGTAGCCTCTCTGTCATAAGAATGCGGCTGTCTATTGATCTATTGATACAGGCCACCTTCAACTTCACTTTAAGTTCTTCATATCCAGCAATTGTAGACAAAAGCAGTTTTGAGCAGAAACCATTTATGAATGCATTTTTTCATATAATGATAAGATTTCACTACAACAACCAATATATCTCAGATCACCCGACGGCAGATTATATATATACTTTTTATATTAATGTTTTTGCTATCGAGAAAAGCGTTCCCCATCGGTTTTCTGTGGCAGCCATAACTGTTCGATGCGATCGATGGAAACACTTTAAAAAAGAAAGACTTTGCTACATATCAGAAGAATGGACCACTACCTTCAATATTTCCATAAGTGTACCGTACCATTTTCCAAAATTTTTGTCTGAGAATGTTGGACACGGTTAAACGTACTCCCAGCCAGCACAAGAGTCGAAGTTAAGGGGGGAAGAGGGTCTTAGAAATAATTTTTTATTAACGAAGTCACAATTATGAAATCATCAGGGAACACACGTTTTTGCATGCTGATCGCAAATATGTAATTTAATTTCATGTACACCAAGTCCTTGTGCACTTATGCAATATGTTAGGTAACGCTTGCCGAGAGAGTGAAATAAATTCTACTGCAGGGAAGTTGTTAGATATCATGCCACTGGTTTCTATTGACATCAAGCTATGAAATAAGGGTAAAATTACCTACCTGCTTCATATAGAAGGTGAGTTATAGGATTTTGAAGTCATCAGTTTCTTCCCGTTCGTGAAGTGGCAAGTTCAAAACCCTGTAACTCAACTTCTATGATAGGCAGGATAATCATTTTGAACTTATTGCACAGTTTGATGTCAAGACAAGCCTATGGCACATGTCCTAGCAAGTTTCCTGCAGCAAAATTTATTGAAAGCTCTCGAAAAAAGTTGCATAACATATTATGTAAGTGCACAAGGTCTTGCTTTACATAAAATTAAATTACATATTTGGAATCAGCACGCAAAAATACCTGTTTGAAGTTTGAAGTTTATTTTTACCACAAAGCAAAAATTGATACATGAGATGTGGTAGGGAAGGTGGGAAAAAAGCTACACATTAGTAGCTTGACTAGCCCCACCTCCCATGTTTCTTGAAGATGCCATTATTGTGACTTCATTAACAAAAATTTTTTTCCAGGACCAGCTTCCCCCCTTAACCCTTTGAAGGTTTTTGCCGTATATGTACGGCGGCGGTTTTCTGTCCCGCAAGGTCTTTGCCGTACGGGTACGGTTTCGATCTTCCGTTTGAAATTTTGCGCCAAAAGAACAATGCGTGCTCACTGGGGGGTGCTGCCACCTCTTAGGACTTACAAGAAGTGTTTGAATTTTGTGCTGCCTTCTTACGGAGATAAGCAGAACTTATGTCTAGCTTTAGCGCGGCGGCACAGACTGCGGCAACACCCCTTTTGTAGTTTTGGTTTCGCAGCGTGATCGCAACGGAGCCGCGCGAAATTTGAGTTTTCTTTTTGTCAGCACTATCTTGCAGGGGCTGCCGAAGTTGATTTCTATCTTTATTGGCACTGCTCTTAGCTTGCTTATCACCGTTGCTCGCGAGGTATTCTTGCCCTCTGTGGCAACGCGCCTACGCGGTTTCGATTCCGCCGCGGGATCGCAACGGAGTCGCACGAAACGTGTTTTCTCTTTGTGGGCACTGTTTTGCAGAGGCGGCGAAAGTTGATTTCTATCTTTATTGGCGCTGCTCTTAGCTTGCTTATCACCGTTGCTATTCTATTCTATTGAACATTTTCCAGTTGTGAGTGATGCTGTCACCAAAGTACTGTTCCTAATTTTTTTTTACTATTTATTCTCAATTATATACATTTTGTAGATTCAAGATCCGCAATAAAGTAATTTGACCACCTGGGAAAGTTTTCTTCAAAATAATTCGACCCTCAAAGGGTTAATGGTGGCATGCAGCTCACCCTGGTGTTCTCGGTCCGCACTAGTTCCACGTTGTGAACAACATGGAGGAGGCAGAGCTTCAGTGCCTGCAGGGCCAGTCTCCTTCCAATGCAATTCCTCGGTCCAGCGCCAAAGGGCAGGTAAGAGTACGGCCTGATGGTGTCGACATTCTCTTCATTGAACCTGTGTTAACAGAACAGGGAAAAAACTGCAACTGCATTGGTGGCTGAGAAAAGTTCCAGCAGAACAAACTTACGCCATTTGGTATGCGGTGGCCATAACTGAAATAGAAGTGAACAAGACAAACTGTAGCACTTAGTCTATCGTTCACTTGTTCCACGTTTCACCTTTTGCAGTACTGCTTGAATTGTGAGAGAGCTTTCGCTAAAGATAGTTGGCAAAAAACGGGAAAGAATCAATGAAAGCTGGAACCCATTTTTTTTTTCAAATAATATACAATCATGATGAATGGCTACACCAAAGAAAGTGCAGTTGTACGTTTCCTAACAGGGTGGTGCACCCAAAGACTGCATCAATACAGAGCACGTTCTCGTGGTATTCTGAGCCGCTCATTTCCCAGTTGACTGTCTTACAATTTCTATCACTGTGCATCTATCGCCATTCCAGAGGGTCTTGCCAGTTTCACTTGCTGTTGGATGAAGACACCGGTCTTGGCATTTGTGCACAAGTAGCGCTCGCAACCCCACTTCCTTGTTCCTCACTCAGCACAGAGATATGAGACACATCTCTGTGCTCGCCTATGTTTGCCAGGACTTCAGTGCTTTGTGTAGATACAATTTCTTTTTTTTTTTACAAAAAAAGCAGGCACGGAGAAGGTCAGAGAAAGATGAATGCCAACAAGCACCGACTGACCTCTCGTAAAAAAAATGAAGAAAAAAGAAGCTTATTTCAACTAGATTGTCCTGAAAAACCTAACAGCAGAGTTTCACTCCATGAATTTGAAAAAAAAATAAAGAAATTGGAGGGACCACTTCAGTTCCGCCTTAAGGGTGTGACGCAATAGCGTATTGGGTCAATTCCCATATATGCAAAGGTCATTCTCTACTTTACATTCATACATCCCTAGGAGTCCTCATACCCCTTCTGGCACAGTGGTGAAGTGGTTAAGCGGTGCGCCACTGCCCTGCGATGGCAGGCGCTCCAAGCGGTGGGCATTGTGCTTCCCGGATTGCTTTTCCCGAGCGACCAATCATTAATTTAACTGCCACCTCCCACGGTGGGCAGTTAGCTCTCTTTCCAGTGGACGGATTGTGATGACACCACCAGGTCACATGACCTAGATTGCCCACCTGCCTCCTAGGTTGCTTTCTGGCACCGCACGCCAGAGTCATGCTCGTGATTTTTCTCTCACAATACCGACGCTGACAACAATGACACCGGATCTTCTGGACAACAGGGCCTTTAACGCTATCACATCCATAAAACCCATGAATGAAAGGCGTCGCATATAGCCACAGCTACAGGGAGTTCTGGATTGAATGTATGGTACTGAACGTTGCTGCATCCGTTGGCTTTGTAGTGCCAAGGACCTGCACGATTTTTTTAACAAGTGCCCTCACCTTTCAGGGTCGAATTTCTCAGGGTCTGGAAAATACTCGGGGTCACGATGCATTGCGTAGATCGGGATTGCCACGACACACTCCTTTGAGAGCCTGATCCCGGTGTCGCCAAGGGTGACATCTTGGCAGGCCGTCCTCTCGACCCTTCGAGGAAAACGAACACGCCGCAACAAGTATTTCATTTCTCAGGAAACAGAAGGGCACTATTCAGTTCGTCCTACTGTGAACAAGGTTGAAAGAAAGCAAGACCTCAACCAAAATAAAGTGGTACATGAACTTTGAACGCACTTAATGATTTGTGCAGAAACCATGAAAGCGCGACAGGCTGTTTCAGGACAGATAATGATTAAATGGATTCTTCTATTTGTGGTTCCTCTTTCTTTTTTGCATGAATTTTGTAACTGTACACAGAAAGATGAATTAAATCTGTGTAAGAAGTTTCATAACTGTAATGCGCGACTGAGAAACTGCTTTGCACACCGCACACCGACTGATCACTGAAGACTGAAGAACTCTGCTCTGCACAACTGACATACACATTCAATGTTATGCTGTAGCTGTTGAGTGTCCAATAAGAGGTAGCATGTAGAAAGGCTGCCTGTGATGTGATAAGACCCGATGGATAGTTGGCTTAGTTGCAACTGTCTCCAACAGAGGGCGCCATCGCTTCCATGCAGGACACAATTTTGCACTTGAGAGATCCCCTTGATGATGATGTCACAAAGTGTGGCATCCGATGATGAGGTTCTGTCCAATGTCTCGCTAACAGCTGCTGCTGCAAAAATGCAGTATATTGTTCACTTTGTCATGGTCACAGATGGACTCTTAGGATCCACTCTGTTTAGAAAGGCCTTTCAACCTGACATCTCTTCTGCAGAAAGCAGCAAAGGCCAAAGGACAGGCATATCATACAGCAGAATCTCGATGATACGATCATGGTTGATACGAATCTGCGAAATTCCTTGGCCAGAGTGGACAATGTTCCAGGTACTCTCCTGTGCCACTACAGATGATATAAATGCGAGAGCCACGAGTCTCACGTGACTTGAATGTGATCACTTCAGGCTTAACTTGCTCAGATTAATATGCTTTAATAGGGTTTATTTTTGAAAGAGCGCCGTAAAGACTACATGATCTTGGATAGCTGAAGGATTCCTCTATCTTGCACCGGCATGTTTGTAGCGGACCAAGTGATCGTCACGCCACAAACACTTCCTTGGTTTCTTTCAGCCGGAACAAATGTGATGACCTTCAATCAAATCACACTAGACTGTATATCGCCAACGTCGAGGTCACCATTCATGCGGTATGCACCATGAGCAGTGAGCAATGGTGAGCGGCTGTAAATGAACTGCATCAGCCGTCAACAGATCTGTATATGGAATCTGCTAGCTTTGGATGATAGGAATTAAAGATGATATGAATATTTTTCAAAACCACATGAGATTCGTATCATTGAGATTCTGCTGTATCAGCCAAACAAGGTTAGCTGCTCTGAAATAGGAGACGGGAGATAAAAATGTGAAAATAAGGAAAGAGAATGACGATCAAACATACATTGTCTACATGTTGTTGCACTTGATACAAATCATCCCTGAGGCCTATTGAATCCAGATACAAAAGCAGCAGGCATGTGGCTTTATGCACCATAAAAGTGTCAGGCCATGTTCCATTTATCTCAGCCACAAGAAAACGTCTGGTCTCGATTTGGATGCACATTAGTACTGCTGCCAGATTAGGCTTTACCACAACACTCGTGCATCCCACTCTACACGTCAACCCTATAAAAAATAAACAATCCTGATGACAGCTTTTCCAGAAGCCCTCCACTTATGATTCAATGTCATTGTACTAGACAATTCAAACAGAAGGGTGTGCCAGATAATTAATTTTGCCATTACAAGAGGCGGTCATTTTCAGTTCCAATTTTTGGAAGAAAGGAATGATCCCACATGCGACACATGAGATGCTACGTGCAAGTGCAAACACATGGTAGCTGAGAATTGCATGAACTTGAACAACTCTGAAAATCACATTTGTGCATGCACTGGAGCACATAACACTACTATTTCCTTTAAGCAATGCGTCAGCTAAGCCTACGTGATGTCACACTATTCTGCAGGCTTTTTTCTACGCCACTGCAGAAATTTTCTTCTCTAACAGTGACAGCTGTATAAGTGACCTTCTCTAGGGTTTATTAGCATCACCATTAGCGCAGGAAGCCACAACAAAAACTCCTGCATCTATCTGCTAGTTGTGGAGAATGTCATCCAGGTAAGGAGTGTTTACGTGATCCAGGTAAGCCTGGTCATGTGGGCTTGAAGAGGTCCACTTTCAAGGGGTGATGGGGAAAGGGGCACACTACAGGTATTTGGGTGCCACTTTATCTCAGAACAGGGGCAAAAAGCTTAAGAAGCTTTCTAAAGTTTGCCCACATGTGAAGGCATGGACATGGTCAGTTTTCAGGCTATGGCCTTGAAACCGACTTGCGACAGCAAATGAAACTTTTATGTGACGGGAAATGTTAGCATGTACAGGTGCCCCAGAATTAGAACGGGACACAAGTGCGGTGCAAAAATCGTATTGCAGCACGCTCTAGCAGTGGATGCACATGCATACAGTGGGGGTGCGTGTGGCACATCTGGCAAACTAGTGCTATAATTTTCATGTTTGCCTTATCAGCAGCCTGGCCAAACAGTGCAGTTTTGTTGTGAAAGCAACACTACTGGAGCCCAGCTAGGCTCATCGCTCATGCTCGTGGTGGTGTGGCTACCAAACCACCTTGAGTCGCCGTTGCCTAGCCACGCTTCAGCTGCACTCCAACAGATGGCGCCGCGCCGCTGCCGCCTACACACCCAGAGGGCACCACCCTCGCACAGGGGCTGGGTTTCACAGCCCATGATGGCATCGTGCCTGACATGAGCTAAACCAAATGCTTAACCACAAGCTAACAACACAAGCATATTGGCAAATACGGCTCGTATGATCTTGTGCAGTTGCCTAGCAACCCGAGTTACTACCTGAGCTTACACGAGTTAGTCGGGTAAGCTCGGGTAGTAACTCGGGTAAGTTCGGACGAGCGTCGTGCCATCTGCGTGAGACTTTGCTAGGGAAGAGCAACATGGGTCGCAAAATCCCGACGGATGGCTGGAATAGAAACAGCCACCTGCCAGTGCAGTGGCGTATCGCTTAACCGCTGCGCCACTGCGCTGGTAGTGGTATATTTATTTATTTATTTATTATACCTCAAATGCCCCAGTTGGGGTATTACATGAGGGGTCGGCTTATTAAAGGCTTTACGTTATTCTTTCGATGAATGACTTGAAGCGGTCTGGATGAATGTGGCGAACTGCTTCGGCAGGAAGGTGATTCCAGTCCTTTGCTGTCTGAACGAAAAAAGCGTTCAGATGCGCAGTGGTATGTGCTGATGGCGGGTAGACTGCTTTGCCGTGGTTAAGGCGGTGAGAGGCCCGATGTGCAGGGACGATGACACAGCTTCCAAGTGATGAGTGGTAAAACTTGTGAAAAAGGCATAGTCTGGCTATTTTACGACACGAATCGAGGGAGGGAAGATTAGATTAGATTAGATGAGGACTCATCGCCATCTATGAATCTTAAGAAGGATTTACCAATTCAGCATACATAGGCATTAACCCACTAAAGATATCATGCCACACCCCTAAGGCAGAGTTTAAGTGCCCCCACCGTCTGAAGAATGAACACCTGTTTTCGCAGGTCTACTCGGTTTAACTACGTTAAGCCCCTATCAGTTTTTCCCTACTATGTATGCACAGCTTTTACTTTTGGGGCACCAATAAACAGAAACCAACCGTACGCCATTATCAAGCCAAAGACACAGGTGGTCCCCCCAACAGCTTCAACCATGCAGCCTCCCTCGAGACAACTCGCCTTCGAAACTTCTAGTATGGGCACCTTTCAGCATTGGCTGACAGGAATGAGTAAACAGCTTGAATACTACAACTATAATGTACAAATTACCTTCACTGCACACAACATCAGTTGCCCTGCTGCAGTCAGTGCATGGTCATGCTTGCCCCTATTTTCGCAGTGCATACGCCCATGATATAGAACATATCTTTCTCACCGGACAGCTGGTGGATACAGCCTCAAGCTCTCCGAGATGACGCAGTTCAGGTACTTCAGCTTGGAAACATCGTCGAGGCTAGGCTCTTCACCCTAAATGCAGCAAAATAGAAAGCTGTGCTCATGACACTTGAGCAGTCATCGTTGTTGGGCTACTGCTGATAACATAAGGTGACAATACAAGAACGAACTTGACTGAACCAGAAAATATGTCTAATAAGTTCATCTTAACAGCAAAAAAGATACACTAGAATGCTAGGTGCATCTATATATATGCAATAGGAAAACAAGAACAAAATAGCCTCAGGATAATTGCAAGTAGAGCATTTATTGCACTATGCAAGACGTGAGCTGATGAGTTAGGGCATGAAACAAGCTCACATTATTGTATTTGAAAACGGCATTTGTCTAGCTCTTTCGGTCTAGTTCTAGTCTGTAGTTGGTTGGTTTATGGTTTGGTTTATGGGGTTTAACATCCCAAAGCGACTCAGGCTACGAGAGGTGCTGTAGTTGGAAACGAACAGTACATAGCATGCGTGCGATGCTGAGATCTGACCAAGTAAGCACAAAAGCTTCCCCTAAAGAGAGTGCGCTCCTACAAGACGGCTTCCCTACAGTTTTCCGCGAAGGCACATGGAAGCCCTCTTGTGAGGGTACGCTTTCTTGCGTAGAACAATTTTATATATTTTTTTCTTTCCTCGAGGGTGCCACACATATACGCCGCGAACGCCGTTGTGCGAGGTTGCCAGTGATTACAGTCACTGTGGAGGTTTGTCTTGACTGAAGGACACGTGAAGTGGTTCATCTTAAGCGGATTTCTTTACAATGCACCCTGTGGAAAACCTACCAAATGGTCTCACATTGTTCATGTTATGATACATTTAGTTTTAACTGAGTTCATCTCGACAGGCGAGTCAAATAGATTGCTTTTGGAGCTGGGAACAGATTTCTGATTTTGTGCAAGTTGTAATGTGCATGCCACGTTCCACATTTTAAATGCATCCGTTTCCTGCTATAGGCCTTCATGAACTCCTTCAACAACTTCATCAGCTACGTGAAGAACAGAGGTAGAGCTGCAAAACAGCTACCGCGACAGCATGTGGTACTGCTCTCAAACCTGCCTGGTCCCTGAATTTCCTGGCAAGAATTGAACACTGGGCACTGAAACATCATTGCAAATCATCTGAATGATTACCCCGCCGCGGTGGCTCAGTGGTTACGGCGCTCGGCTGCTGGCTCGAAAGACTTGCTGGCCCGAAAGACGCGGGTTCGATCCCGGCCGCGGCGGCTGAATTTCTTGAAGGCGAAATTCTAGAGGCCCGTGTGCTGTGCGATGTCAGTGCACATTAAAGAACCCCAGGTGGTCGAAATTTCCGGAGCCCTTCACTACGGCGTCTCTCATAGCCTGAGTCGCTTTGGGACGTTAAACCCCAATAAACCAAACCAAACCAAACCAACCATCTGAATGATCATCATGCTTCATCACTGTGCCACCCTTGACTGCACCCCAGGCAATAAGTGCCTACAAGCCCGACTAGCAGCTTATCGCTACAACAACTTAAGGAGCACTCCCAGATGTGAGTCGCAGAGGTTGTGCGATCATTCTGTTTGAAAAACAAAAGTCGTAAGGTGATCTCAAGCTGCTCAATTTCACAGCCTTCCGACTAGGAGAATCAATTAGCAGCACGTCAGAAAAGTTAGTTCTATTCTACAACCAGCTTTTGAACATTGGGTATGCGAATATTCAGAGCTTCATATGCGAATTGAACATATACCTATTGCTTATTGTGTTCATATTCGATTCAGGATATGGATAATCGAAAGTTTGTGATTATTTGGCTGTGGCAGCATACGAAAGTCTCTCATAAATCCAACTGGGATGAAACCACAATATCTGAGCAAATTATTCGATCATCAGTCAAGAGTGTGAGGAAAACAAATAAACAAATCAAAAGGGCCCTCTTCACTTCCTTTTCCATCGTCTGTACCAACCGGTTACATTTCGCAGTTATTCTGTCACTGGAAGTTGCTGGGCTTGAATCTTATGCGAAATTCTGCAAATGAGTTTTCCCACATGCTGCAGTTGATCAAAAGATGGCTGACCGCCTGGTTCAAGCAATCAGAACGTGAAGCATGCAGATATTTAGTTCGATCCTTCCATAACGTGTTTCATTTTTCAAACCCCCCCCCCCCCCCCTCCTGTCGCCTTCAAAGTTCCTCTTGTGAGAGCCCGTGCACCTCTGAGCACAACGAAAGGTGTGATGACGAACGAAGAGCCTCCAATGCTAGGTCAAAAAATAGCCTGGCCGCATAGCTTCACTTTCTGAGCCAACCCTACTCAGCTGTTTGCCACTTTTGGGTGCCCACTGGGATGTCGATGGTTATTTTTTCTTTTTAAAAGCAGTCTGTTCAGAAGCCGAAGCGCTTTCCCTTTGCTTAGGACCGTGCTGTTTGAACATTCTACCAGCATGCCAAGACTGCACGCTTGCATGCTGCTGCCCTCAAGCATGACACAGACGCTCTAGCGCTTTGCTCGGACTGTTATTAGCGGCCAAGAGTGTTGGCCGCCCGGTCTGAGAGCATGCTGTAGTGCGTGTGCGACAGCTGATGACAGTGATGACAATCCAGCCACACGAGCATCAACCCAGACCCAGTGACCAAAGCTCTAAGGCGCTAATGTCTGTCCGAACCACGCTCTCGAGCAATCGTGTCATGTTAGCGGGCAGCAGTACAAGCTGTTCGCTGGAGCCTCCTCACAGGGGTGCACTTAACTTTTTCACACTGAACAAATATTAAATGTTCGAAGCCATACAGCTCCCGTTCCAAATGAAACCATTTGGAAAAGCAACACACAGGTCACACTTGCTAATGTGAATATCGACACTGCCGACACTCTCCTAGTTCAGAAGTCAAAGCCGACCCCTGGCCCTTCATGACCCGTGAATGTGATTGGCTTATTGGTTTATTGGAGTTTAACGTCCCAAAGCAACTCAGGCTATGAGGGACGCCGTAGTGGAGGGCTCCGGAAATTTGGACCACCTGGGGTTCTTTAGCGTGCACTGACATCGCACAGTACACGGGCCTCTAGAATTTCGCCTCCATCAAAATTCGGCCGCCGCGGCCGGGATCGAACCTGCGTCTTTCGGGTCAGCAGCCGAGCGCCGTAACCACTGAGCCACCGCGGCGGAGCACTCGTGAATGTGAGTGCACCCTGACTCTGTAAAGAAAGACCTTACGTTTTCTCTGAAGCACCCATCCACTTCTTCCCGGAGCCTCTGTTGCACATCGGGGTTCACGGCCAGCAGGTAGAAGGTGTAAGCAAGCACCGAGGAGGTGGCGTCCTGGCCGGCAATGAAGAAGGAGACACACTGCGACAGGGCCTCTTCCTTGCTCAGCGCTGCCATGCACAAAAGTGCAATAAGAATCACTGACAAACTCGTACAGTGCACTCACAATTCGACTGCTTTTCTGAGTTGACCGTGCTGTATTGTGTGCCGAAATATAAAAAAGATAGGATGCCAATTGTTTTAAACCGATAATTTGTATTGGCTTCAATGAGCAGCAAGGTATCATGATCATCATCAGCCTGACTACGCCCACTGCAGGGCAAAGGCCTCTCCCATGTCTCTCCAATTAACCCTGTCCTTTGCCAGCTGTGGCCACTGTATCCCTGCAAATTTCTTAATCTCATCCGCCCACCTAACTTTCTGCCGCCCCCTGCTATGCTTGCCTTCTGTTGAAATCCACTCCGTTACCCTTAAGGACCAGCGGTTATCTTGCCTTCGCATTACATATTACATTACATATCACATTACATATTACATTACATATCACATTACATATTACATTACATATTACATTACATATTACATTACACTATATTATGTATTCTTTATTAGTTTTTTTTCTGTTTCTTATCACTAAACATGAAATCTACTCAGATTAAGTCAAACAGGCTAATGGTCTAGATATTTCAGAGTCCTTTCATATAAACCTCATTAAGTTTTTCAAAAAATGTGGGAAAAGAAAATTATGGTCCAAATGCCTTAGATTAAGTGAAATGCAACCGTTGAATGGTGTACAAAGACACTGACACTTTCACCCCTAAAAATGTTGACTAGCATTTCTTGGCGCAAGGTCTCAACCGCTCCTTTCATAGTGCTTTGCAGAATTCAGGCTGCAGTTGCATTTATCTATGTGCGGAAGAAACTTTGCAGCATATATGGCTCATCGACAGCAGTAGTGACAGCAGCTGTAATCTCTTTCTCGTTGTTTTCGAATGATGCACCCCTTGCACCACTGTGCTATGGGGAAGCCGCCATGGCATCTTACTGTTTCAGCGTTTCTGCTTTGACCCAGGATGCTCGTATGTATGCATATCCTCGTTTTTTTGTTTTTTGTTTTTATTTTTGGAGTGGGGGGAGGGGGGCTGCTGTGCCCTCTTGCCCTCAGACACCACAAACAAGCCACTGCACTTGTCTTCTCTGTATCACATCCCCGCAGGAAGTGCGCTGTTATTTTTGGATGCTTCACCAGTGCGGCAGATGATTGACATTCCAGGTTCCCCAGGTTCAACCTGTTCAGGAGTTTGCACATCTGTCGCTTACCACTAAATGTATTATGCGACCAGAAACTGTCGAAATCATGTTATGAGAGAACACATTAACTGGGAGAAAAACAGGACAGTGACTGAAAATCCTAACGAGAAATGACAGCTACTCAACGCAAGGAAATAGAAAAGACCATTCAGAGATAACTGGCCTTGAAAACCCCAGAGCTGTGTGAAAATATTGAGGCATTCACTTTGGCAGTCATAATTTGTACCGAGAATGATATGTTCATACCAAATTGAAAAATACTCAGGTAAAACGATGAATAGGTTCTTAAGTGTGGGTACACTGTGCCAACCTTTAGCGCTGACAGCCTTCTCGACAGTCTGCTCAGCACCCAGGTCGTATAATTTGTCTTCGACATCTGGTACCTCCGCACTGCCGTGAAGTCCCCTGTCCTGGGCGTCGATCATCAACTGGAGGAAATCTTGGTGTTTCTGCACGAGATAAAAACGTGGCATTTCACGTTCTCGGAACTGCTTCTGGTAAAGGCATGACAACAAAGAAAAGAAAAGGATACAGTTGCACAATTGTGCTCTCAAAAAAAAACAAAAAAAAAACAGAAAAGTAAGAAAGCTAGGTGTTTACCATGTTTAGAACACCGTGCTTACAAACATGGGGGCACTCACAAACGCCGAAGCCAACTGGGGGTGTAAGGTAGGGCTACGTTCCGATAGAGATACATGTAAACAAAAGTTTCCAAAGTCGTTTTCTGATTTCACAAAGCACAAATGATGTCATCCTTTTGTGAAGAATAATCAAGCACATCCTAGAACAGATTGTGAAAGTTTGAAACATTATTTCAAGAGATTTTTTTTTTAAAACACCGCGATACATGCACGTGGGAGTCACCTCCCACTGGGGGTTCCTATGGAACGGGAGCTTGATGAATTCAGGGGCTTCAAAGGGTAATGTCTGCAAGAATGCACACCTGTAGCAGTCGTACTCAGCTCTTGTGTGCACATTTAAAAGTAATTTTTTTCCTTCACTTGTGCGGTGACAGCCTTTTGCCTAGAATGCAATCATTAAATTTCGAACGAAGGCATTTTGGAAAACGTACAGAATCAGTGATAACTGCATGAACTGGCACCACTGTGAATGCTGCGCTTTTTCTGCGGGCCTTATGAAAAGGTTATCTGGAGACCTGTAGTAAGCTTATAACATGAGACAGTCATGGCATCTGAACGAATACAAGGATGACCAGCAGATGGTATTTTTCAATTGCCAACCCAGCCGACACATTAGACTGATGATCATTACAGGCCTCTCTAGAACACAGTTTTTTTCCATGAACCTGATCAGTGGCAGTAAAAAAAACTTAGGGTGCACTTAAGTTCACCTTACTAGTATGATGTGATAGTGTTAACGGGTCCCTACAGTCACTTGGGGATTCCCTGGTAAACCCTTTCAAAGACATTGACAAGCTTGTTCCCACCACATAGTGCTTTATTATATATCATCATTCGTGTTAATTGGTGAGAGTAATTACTGACACTGATCAACTAAGTGGTCCTGTAATGTAATTCACCTACTTTGTGGTGTGACATGCTCATACAAGTCCTCCATTTATACTCCTCGACAAACGTTCTACATATGTGTAGATGTAGTGTGCCCGACTCTCGACCCAAAGGACAGCAGCTTAATTCCACTTGACCACCTTTTTTTCTCTTCAGCGAAACTTGTTTTCTACGTCACCGCCCTCTCAACCAATCAGGATTCTTCAGTCACAATGATGCTGACGCTTGATTTTCCAACGAACATGACCTTTAACACCACTGCATTAAAATATCTCTTCTGAACACGTTAAAGGCAGCTGTTTATTCTAACCGGATAGTATAGCTGTGGGCGACACAGAACCGATTGGTCCAATAGCTCACTGGTGAAAACAAAAGAAGCTAGCTTCCAACCAACTAAGCATATATGGCAACTGCAAGGATCACTCCTCAAATATGTAAGTGGAATTTCATAGCGCGGGCTGTATAAAAACATATGAGTTATGTATGAAATTTTCCGAGGAAAGCACCTTTTTTTTTGTGGGGTGCAAATGGCAGACTGGTAAATATGGCAACAAACTTTGCTGACGCAAAGACATGCAAAACTTCGACTTCTTGTACAAAGTATTCGTCTATCAAACATCTTCCAGAGTGGGAAACTAACTGCAGGTTGAAATGGGGCTCACCACAGATGATTGTTTTCTTTCTTCAATCACGTTCAGGCAGAAATTCTTCAAGAAAAGGAACGTGTCGGGGCTGAAGATGCGTAGCTTCAACATGAATGGGAATAGTATCCAGGTATACACTATAAGAAAATAAAAGAAAGGATGAAAAAGGGCCCTTTACACTTCCCTGTCTCAGTTTTTCACTCTCGCCTCAGCACTTACAGACTAGGATGAGGCCCAGTGTGGGTTTGACAGCGAATGCAGCATGTAATCTTGCGACAAACTCGTTGGCTTGGGCAGAGTGAGACTCCAATCGTGCGCCAAAGACGGACCTTGTAATGACATCCAAGGTGTAATGTCCAAAGAACCTGCAAGCGCAACTGCATGAAGTCATGTCCACAAATGTGAATGTCATGTAATGCGAAGGCAAGATAACCGCTGGTTCTTAAGGGTAACGGAGTGGATTCCAAGAGAAGGCAAGCGTAGTAGAGGGCGCCAGAAAGTTAGGTGGACGAATGAGACTAAAAAGTTTGCGGGGATACGGTGGCCGCAACTGGCAAAGGACAGGGTTAACTGGAGAGACATGGGAGAGGCCTTTGCCCTGCAGTGGGTGTATTCAGACTGATGATGGTGATGATGCCCACAAAAGAACAGAAGGAAATGAACCCCCCCCCCTCCCCCCTTTTCCCCTCCCAGCTCATAACTTTTATCATTTTCTTTATTTCATCTGTGGCCGTGCCAGACATTCCAGACCTGCTGTAATAACCAAAAGTGGTTCTTATTGACATTTACCAAGGAACAGTAATTCGCATCCACGAATAACCATGAAAGCGCAAGAAAGACAGTGCTTATCACCATCTCTTGGACAGCATGAAATCGAGCGAGATAGAAAGCTGGGTGAGTTGCTACCTAATCATGCAGTACAAAAAATGCATGAAACAAGATAACAGTCAAGAAGGAAAGTACACAGGTGAGCGCTGTTCGTGTTTCTTTTTTAGTCCACTGTCACTTTTCAAACCATTCTTATAAACCATGAATAGTTAGCGTCGTCCAACTTTCCTTCTTACTTCGGTGCGTTCCTCTCACAGTAAGCCTTCTTCGGTGCCTTAATGTCAACAGCGCTTGTTTGTGTACCTTTTTTTGGTCAGTTATCTCATTTCATGCTGTCTTTATAAAACAGAAAACAAGTGTGATATGCATAGGTAGTGGCCAATGCCCCCTCCCCCAATCTTGATCCTCAGCTTTTATTTTTTTTATCAACATAAAGTAGGTACACTATTTCTCATCCAGACCATTTTGCATAAAGCAGCTGGAGAGGACAGCATACAAGGATAGATTAAATTTGCTGAGTGCATTACAATTCATGTTCTCTGCGAAGTCAATAATTGCCAGCCTTGTTATCCATGCTCCACTGTGTTTTATATGCAATTTCTCTGTGCCCTGATGCGAAATAAAGATAACACAAACATTCTCACTCTTTAGGGTCGAAGTCCTTTCCCTCTTCAGCAATCTGCAACAGATGCTGCGTCGTAATGCGAGCACAATCTTGAATGATGCTATTCATCTGGGGAGGAAGCAGGCATTTATTAGAATCAGTAAAGTGCAAAAGGCGGAGATGATACAGTCAATGACAAATATCAAACATGAGCAGGTTAAGGTGTGATAATATGTAGCACCCTGGGTCACACTAGAGCAATCATTACATAAGCTACTACATATATGTATGTATGCATACATGCTCTGGAATGAATGCCACGCCACTATCAAGATGCATGCTCAGTCACATAAAATGACATTTATATTTGGCTAGGAAAATTAAGAAATTTTGCTTGTACAGCACTGCTTTGTCTGCCTTTCGGATTTTTCATGGAGACTGCGTGCTGCAATCTAACTTGCATAGTAATATATACAGTATAGTACTGACACTTGCCTGGATCACCCAGTACATGCAGCAAGCTGGCATCATTTGTCAGGTCAGGTTTTAAAGGGTGCAGTGCGAGCAATATGTGGAGGTCTTTATAGGTTGCATTTTCTGCCAGCACATGAAGACCTCTTTTCGAAGGTGAGTTACAAAAAAGAAAAAGGCGGGAGCCGGGACGTTTAATTCGATTCGATAGGGAAATCGGCTGCACAGGACAATGATTCGAAGTTTCTAAGAATGCTCGGAAAGTGTAGATCGAGCTACCACGATCGAGTTCCCGAGTAAAAACACTATTTCAGATTCTTCTTTAGTGCACCTTTAACACTGTTTAGTAGCTCAGTTTAGTAGTGATACTCTGAATCCACTATTAGCTATGTTCTTGATTAACTCTGGACTAAGAAATCTGTGTCTGTGCAGTGACCTATGCATGGAAGCAGCCAGAGAAATGTCACCTTACGGAGCTTGCCAGTGCTGAAGGCAGGACTGGCAGCTGGGCGAAGCTTTCTCCAGCGGTCCACTCCAACCATGTTCATCATGTTGTCCAAGATGGGGTCATTCAGAGTGACATGCTGCAATTTCATGAAGATTTATGAAGACTGATCAAGATTTATTCGGACAAAGGTTTGGCAAGGACAGACTATATGTCCTGCGAGTGAGTACCAGCCAACCGGCAAGGACCGACTATATGTACCAGCCAACCTACTAAATGCTTCTTAAAGGGCTATATACACCTAATTTTATTGCCTGTTTTCTTCTTTCAGATGATGCATTAGACATTAGAATACATGAATCACTGAATCGCCGCATGGTTTTTGCCTATGACCGCTAAATAACATATAACAGAATTTCTTCTCTTATGAAGCTTCGGTTTCGGTTTCATCAACCGCACGATCACTGTGACGTGTAGTTGATGTTTAGGTCACGTGATGCACGAAAAAACGGCAATATGAGTGCTAATACGCAGTTTAAACTCACTAGAGCACTTAAACCAGGTTGCTTCAATAGCTAGAACTACAAGAAATGGTGTATCAGCTGTTATATTGCCACTTGTGTCTCACGTGACTTAAACATTAACTACACGTCATAGCCATCGTTCGGTTGATGAAACCAAAACTAAAACAATGTCAAGAAAAAATTCAATTATAAATTATTTTGCATACCACGGAGTGCTCCGTGTACACCAATATCTAGCACGTCATATGAAAGAAAAAACACAAAGCGAAAATTTGTTATTTATAGTTTTTTAAGCTTTAATGCATACATGAATACGTTGACACTTTGTAGCTGTGATTTCACAGCACTTTCATGAAGCGATTTGAAATGAAAAGTTCCATGCCAACAATTATCTAAAGAGTTCCCTCAGTTGCAAGAAAAAAGCCTCCTCTCTGAAATGACTTGCACAAGGAAGTCCGATTCGTTCGTTAACAGTAAAACTGAGTCGAATAGCGTTCGTCAAACTGCGATGCAAAATGAGGCATGCTGCGAAACGTACCCTTCTGTCGGGGAGTTCCTGGAAGTACTTGACAAGCACAAGCTTGACCAAGTCAGGATCTGCTACGACTAACGATGGGGTAGGTCCCTCAAATGAGCTGCAGGTGAAAGAACAAATTTATGAGCCAATTTACTTATCAGGCTGCGTAAGGATCACTGCACAATTGAACTGACATACCCAAAAACCTTTCCATACTTCTTCAGCCGCTCCATATCGATCTCATGGAATGGCTGAAAGAAAGCAAAACACCGTGCAGGTGCAAGAGTTAACACCTCTGTGGCATGTACTCAGGTCATGTCATAGCCAAAGTATGCATCGGCTGTGACTTGTGTGCCATATTAAAGATAATATATATATATATATATATATATATATATTATATGTTTCTGTGGCTGTTGGCTTCTCTCATATTTATAACAAGCCCCTCATTCCCCTTCCCTTGTTTGCTTAATTGCTTAGCGAGGGTCTCGGTTCTGGCAGCCTTGACGCCGTAGGAAGCATAAGAGGGTTCTCACACAGCTTCCACCCTCGCCGTTCGATGACGTTCTACGTCACATCAGCGGTAACTCAGGACGTGCTACGTCCGCCGCTTAAGAACGTGGGTGGCGCTGATGAACACTCACAAGGTTAGGTTATTTGTAAACATAAATACCCCCGAAAGCAGATGATGAGACAGCCGTCGCTGTAGCTCAGCGGTAGAGCACCGGACGCGTAATTCGGAGGTCGTGGGTTCGGATCCCACTGGCGGCATGTGGTTGTTTTTTCTTCTGCTTTTCTAATCAATTAGGTTTAAGCGATAATATATTCAGTAATAATCTAAATAGAACAACAGCACGAAATAAATGAATAAAATTAAAAAATCCCCTGTGCCCCTTGGTTTCTGTGGCTGTTGGCTTCTCTCTCATATATATATATATATATATATATATATATATAACTTCCACCACGCTCCTCTGCTTCATCATATATATATATATATATGATGAAGCAGAGGACCAGAGGAGCGTGGAGGAAGAAGCTGGTCAGTCTGAATGCCCTGAGCTCTCTGTCCCCACCACACTATGTTGTATATACAACATAGTGTGCTTCAGTACGCGCTGAGCACAAAACTTCACATAGAAAAAGCAGCCTTGGAAAACTGCTCTCAATTTGTAACGCAAGAGTCAAATTAGGAGATTGATATGGAAGAAACAAAGCATTCAGGTAGTTTTTTTCTAGTATCATTTTAATCATTTGTGGACCTTGTTTCCAACAAAGAAGGCCAAGTCACAATGTTTTTTCCCATCACTTGCTAGCCAACTTTGAGGCGATTTGACCATGCACTACTACGAGTTTGATGAAAATAAGCAATGTTATGTGCACATAAAAAGAATCAGCCCAACAAATAACCTCATAACAGGCACTTAGACTACAAGTTGCCCCTCTGATCAAAGCCTCCAATAGGCTCCGCAAGCTTTATTCTATGAGAAAGGCTGGCACCAGACTGGCACGTGTTCATGCACTACAGATATCGACTGAAGTGACGAAATCACTACATTTGATGTTGATGTGATATTCAGCAAAGTGATTTCACCTGCAAGTGGTAAGCTGAATCCAGGATGCTGTGAACAAAAACACGTGTTCAGCACTCCACTGCTTTAGCCTAAGGCAATGATTTCAGCACACTGAGGTGCGATGTCTTAGGTGTTGCTGGTGCGATGAGAATGGTCTGGTTTCAAATATGAGAGAATGTGCAATACATAGCTTGCACTGACATCACAGCAGCCACTATGCTGTCGAACCAGGAGTACTATGAGAAGGTACTTGTTTCTAAAACCCGTTTTGGCCTGCACTGCCAAGCGTACGTGTGGTTCACCATCATGGCAAACGTGACATCAGGTGTAAGCTATCTATCAGGCTCACCTCCTAGGCTCTAAACTTTCTAGTGATGAAATTAAAAGACGGTGCATTCCAGTGAAACTTTGTCATGTTCTGTCCTCCAGGAGAACTAATACCTATATACTCGCTGTCGTGAACAATGAGGTTGACTGTTGACAATATCAACAACACGTTGCATTGATGCCTCTTCACTGTGCACAGTGTTCCCTCATCCTGAGGAAACTGTCAGAAGTCCTGTGGTTCAAAGTCCTGATTGTAAGGCAGCTGAGGCAAAAAATTTGCTGCTGCTTTTGCTTACTGTCATTTACTTCGTCAATGGGGCCTCCCGATCGAGAAGTCGGATGCTAGCGATGTTAAACGCAATACAGCAATTAAGCACAGCATAAGCATTACACTGTGTATTGCACACTTCTTCGAGAAGTGAGATGGCAACTCTGACGCGTATTATCAAATGGACAGTTTTCTGGCAAAAGAGCCAGCACAGTCAAAGTAGTGTGCAGTCTCAGAGGTCACTTACCTCTTTGGCTATTCTTGATATGGGACCTCGGAAGAAGCTGAACTTCTCGTAAGGAATATTCTGGTTTTTCCAGTAATCCATGTAGTCGCGAAAGCGCTTTCTGGTGAAGGAACGAAGGTCCGTGTCCGTCAACCATATGTGCGACCGACAACAAAGCTTGGAAAACCTTGTTATACGAACATATATAGGCTACAAGGCTCCTTCCTCGTTGGCGTTGCATAACCTAGAGTTCCTGTATATGCTCGCTTTGGTAGCATATACAGTAACTCTAGCATAACCCTCCTCGCAGCGCCGCCCTTTCTCCTCCGCTCTAAGAGTGTGTTTGTCGTATTTCCCCATTTTCGTTCGATTACTGGATGTTTCTATTGCACTGATCTGTGCACCTTGTTTGAATTATTTGTAGCGGCGACTTGGGTCCTCCCGCGTTAAATTTACACTCATACCGCGAAAACGTGACCACGTTCAGGAATTGCCGGATAAGTGTTGTATTTGGCATTCGAGGGCAAAGGCAAGAAATTAATTTATGCTTTCAGCAAATGCAGCGGGCATGAAACAAACTAGATGCAGCATCACTATTCTCTCTGTAGACTTTTTGAGAGCTGGATACATTCCTTCTGGGACTGTGGCAAGCAGTAGGTCAACTGCACACAAAATTTCCCTCTGGCGCAAAGTAAGAAGTGCAGACATTATAAGAAAACCCAAGTCGCCGCTACGAATAATTCAAACAACAGATCAGTGCAATAGAAACATCCATTGAAAACGAAAACGAGAAAACACGACGAACACACTCTTAGAGCGGAGAACGAGGGGCGGCGCTGCGAGGAGGGTTATGCAACGCCAACGAGGAAAGAGCCGGCTACAATTCCCAGAAGACCAAGCTAACGCAAACAAAACATCGAAAAGCACTGGTAGAAAGCAAGTTTTAAGGATTAAACTTTGAACAATCCGCCGCGGTGGCTCAGTAGTTACGGTGTTCGGCTGCTGACTCGAAAGACGCGGGTTCGATCCCGGCCACAGTGGTCGAATTTCGATGGAGGCGAAATTCTAGAGGCCCATGTACTGTGCGATGTCAGTGCACGTTAAGGAACCCGAAATTTCCGGAGCCCTACACTGCGGCGTCCCCCATAGCCTGAGTCGCTTTGGGACGTTAAACCCTACTAAACCAAACCTTAACTTTGAACGTGCGCCTGCAATGCGAGTGCGCCTCCAAAGGACGAAAACGAACTTACGCATAGGCAAAGATGATCAAGAACGCAGCGCATAACGTTAACTCTCGAAGTCCGAAGTTGTCCGTGATTGCGGATGAGAGTATCATCTTGACCCGTCAAATGAAGTTCTACTGCAGCAAAGCACGATCGGGTTGGTCAATCGTAGGCAGCTGCCAAACAGCCGGAACCAAAAATAGCAACAACGAAACCACAAGTAAAACTCGCAGTACAGAAACGAAGTAAATAAATGAACGACTACAGGGCAAATATTTCTCGCGCACACTTTCGAAATACACAAACCCACTCAATGTTACCATTAAGAATTAAGAGGGCACCCCAGCCGCGCGATTTCTAGTGGTTTCGTAATGTGACAACACGCCTGAAGACAATCAAAAGGTCCGGGTTGCTTGCAAAGTAGCAAAAACAACCAAAACAAAACAAGGCACGTGTTCTTGAATAACAAGGACGAATAAATGGCCACAAAATTTGAATAATATAGCACAAAAAATACTGTAAAGTACTCTATTTAAGGCAGCAATGGTCGAGAAATGACATTAGAACCGCGTAAAAAGCGGCGCTGCCTTCGTTTCTGCGTCGTCTGCTAAGAAAATCAAAAAAAAAAATTCTCTCGGCCTAACCACACGTTTGTTCGGGCTCAAAATTCACACATATGTTGCGTTTGACGTTAAGCTTTGTTTTATATTACATTTAGGTGACGTACTTGCCTGATTCAGTCAGAATTATTCGTAAATGGCCATCGTCTGCGGCGACGGCGAACCAAAACCGAAAAGGCTTCGCAGCAATTGTAATTGTGGCGCCATCTCGCAACTACCGAAGAAACGAGTGTTTTTTTTTTAATCAACCACGCAGCTCGTTTTTTTCGTAGATGCGAGATGGCGCCACAAATACCATTGCTGTGAAGTCTTTCGGTTTTGGTTCGCCGCTGCCGCAGACGATAAGAATTTCCAATTAATTCTGACTGACCCAGGCAAGTACCGCACCTAAATGTAGTATAAAACAAGACTGACCATCAAATACAACCTCTGTGCAAAATATGAGCCCGAACAAACGTGCGGTTAGGTTGAGAGAATTTTTTTTCTCGATTTTTTTCTGATTGGTGCAACAGTCAGAATAGAGCGCTCGAACGGTGGTTCGGAGAGTACACTGACTTCATGTGCGAGTGACCTACGGCTCGAAACAAGACCTTATCGTGCATGCACATTAAAATGAATAGAGTTTAAGTATTTAAAAGCTTTATCTCGTCCTCCAGGCAGCGGCCAGCTTTCATAAACGCACACAACACAGCGCGCCGTTCGAGCGCTCTAGACAAGTGCGTGGACTTCATATCCATGCACTATCGGGCCGAACTAAAATGCAAATGCACATACGCTGTATTAAGGTACTGTGCAGTGAGACATCCATTTTCAACCGGTTTATGAATATATACTTCGCTCATTAGACACAAACACTAATTATTCAACAGTATTAGGGCGAAATATTGTTTTGTTCATAGCCACTGTTCGTGTTTTATTTCGGCTTGACAGTGCATAAAAACGGCCTGGCAACTTTCCACTTAAGAAAATTAAACAAATAACATGCAAATGAAAGCTGCGCCGACTACAATACGCAATGTCAGTTCTCACTGACCCTCACTAGACGTGCGGTTTGAAAGGCCGCTCAATTCAAAATAATGTACACATTGTGCGTAAAATTCTCGAAACTTGCTCCTGCCTCCTGCTCTCATGATCAGCTTGCTTTGCTTCAGATCGATCTTGCGAAAGCGTTTGACCGTGTTCGCCATTCATTCCTGTTTTCCCTTCTGGAGAGAGCAAATGCTATTGTTCGACTCGCTTAATTGTTAGTGGTCATTTGTCAAAACCTGTGCCAATGCGATCTTCTGTGAGGCATATCAGAGAAAATAAAAAAAAAAATATCTCTCGACCTAACCGTCCGCTTGTTAGGGCTAAAAATTGCGAGGACATTTTGGCAACTAAAGTGTTGAGAGACGAAAGCTGAGGACACTATCAACGTTAATGGAACTAAACTAGTTTAGTTTCATTAACGTTGGACACTATGCCATGACGACTTCCGATAGATGTGACGTCACACCATTCCTGTGGCTATATTGATACTCAAATTATATATCTTTGACGATTTACTGACGATTTTGCGTTCTGCATTGACAAGCACAACACTGACAAAGTTGTATCGACAATAGATCAATTTAGCATTATCTCTGGCGCTCAGACCCAGGTAGCATCGAACATAAGAATAGTGTTATAAAAATGCTATGTAAGTTGCTTTAATGTTATATGTTGCATTGCAACTTCGCATTATAACATTAAAAATAACCTATAACGTTATAGTTTATACAGGAAACGTTACTTTCACGTTCTAAGCAAACCTTGCTCTAATATATTTTTCTAAATTTTATTATAATGTTAGAGTCGTAACTATAAAACAACGTTGCAAATACATTTCGAGCACTGATTTCCAGAAATTTTCCCACTGTTCTTAGAGTAAAGACGTTTTTCAAAAAGGTACTTTGTAACCACATCGCTTAGTACTCGCCATAGATTGCATGAACAGCCGCATTATTTTGTCAGAAAACTGGTTAATACCCATTCGCCACAATCACTGGTGGAACATCCTGCAGTAATAGGCATGTAAGCTCGATTGCATGATATCCGTTCGGAGGTGAGTGAATAAGATCGAGTTGCATGTCGAGCTGTATAGTGGAGGCAGTGGCGCTCTCTTTGTTGGTACTTGCAAAGCGTTGTAAGTTGTATGTCTTCACAGCTGGCGGGACTGCATGCTTGTGCAGGTGTCTTTACCATTTTCGAGAACGTTCCGTTTATGTTGCTTACATGTTGCATGAATATTCTGGAAAGGTTATTCTAACATTTATATGCAATTTTACAAAGACTTTAGAAAAAAAGGACATTAAGGATATTGATAACATTTGAGCATAACAAAAATATAACATTATCGCAATCCCAATGGGCCCAAAACCTCCACTGGACGTCCTGCAGACATCATGAACATCCGCAGAACGTGCAAGGAAGTTTCAATGCCCATTGGGATGTTTCGGTGCTACCTGGGGATGAATCGCTCCAAAAGTTAAGGCCTATGGTTCAGTTCATGGGGCTCAACACCGCTCAGCTATGCCGGAAAGAATGGTAGTGTGTGCCGCCTAAATATCTTGGCGTTCCACATCATGCATTTAAGCGCAAATGACCGGAAGGAGCGGGTTCCGGCTGCCGAGCGCGTTATGCTCAGAGATTTTACCCCATCGACTTTAATTTTCCGTCGTGCTCAGGTCTGCAACACCTTTATGACAACAAAAACTTAATATGTACTCCAGGTCTTGGACTGCGCTAGGCGTTACATCCAGCGTTTTTATCAGATATCTGCAACTTCTATTTCGGCATCATATTTTGAGCCGACGCAAGGTGGTGATCTTTTAAGGCCTGCTTGTGTAGGGGGATTGAGCTTAGTCCACCTGTATGTGAGGCAGTTAGTTGCCCGTTTCTTATTTTTTCGTGATTGTTCCCATCCTATTATTAAGGCATGCATTCTTGCAGATTAATTTCATGACTCTGTTTCCAAACTTCGTGGTTTCTTGAAATTTTACTCAGCGCCCCTCTTTACTAGGCTTTATGCAGGAAGTTTGTGCGTTCGTGGGGTTTTTGACAGTTCGATTTTCTAACGAGTACTTATCTTCTGTTTCACGTGATAGTCTGTACAGGGATTTGATAACGATTCTCTTTCTGCCGCCATTGTATCATTCTGTGTGCTTAGGCCTCAGGGGTCATGATGTGTTAGCGAGAGTGTGCAAGATGCCGATTCCTCCTTGTACCAGAACGTTCTTTTTAAAATTACACACCGAAGCTCTACCTGTTCACACGTGGCTCCATAGGAAAAACATTTTTGCGCCTTATGCTAACTTGCGTCTGTGCGATGTACCTGGAACCATTGAACACTGTTTCATTAGCATGGGATTTTGTTTTCGTATGTGTTGCAGAGGACGTTGAAGAAAGATTTTTTTTTAAATTGCTACAGTGCTCTTTACCTTCCGGCTGCTCAGTCTGATTGCGAACCATATAACATGTTTTTCCTCATTCGACTTCATAACCCGTGAAAAAAATTATCGAAAACACTTTGGAAATTCTCAACTGTGCTTGGCGAAAGCCTTTTGATAAACCCACGGCCGCTTCCCCGAACCGCTTGGCGCGGAATCACTGGGCCACTTCGGAGCCGTGCGTCTCACTCACTCGACTGCAACGAGACGTCTGGCGAAGGAGCGGCTGTGCAGATGCCACCGCCGAAGCGCGCGCTCTCGTTCTACCGCTAGTGTGTGACGTCACGGTTTCTATGCACAGCTGCGCTCCCCTCCGGCGCGCCGGTTGCTAAGGAGGGGAGGAGGTTGCGCCGCTTCGCGGAGGAGAGGCCATAGTTGGCACGATTCCAGAAGCGTGACAACTCTACGGACAACCTTCTGTCGACAACGATGAGGCATTAAAGGCTTTCGCATTAAGACGTGAATGCTGCACCACACCGCTGAAACTCTTTTCCAGCCAGAAGGAAGGGCGTCCGCAGAACATTTTGCAAAGGGGTGGGGGGTGGGAGGGGGGCATCCGATGGCCAGGGATGTGGGAGGCGGTAGGTTAGCACCAAAAATGTACTATTTGTTTTCTAAACTATGCACATGAATAAAAAATTAATAACAGCAAATTAGTGCTAGGCTTGGAGAAGGTACATTGGATTTGGTTAATGAATTAAAGAATTAAACTTAATAAGCAAAATGCGAAAAGAAATTACTTCGTGAAGAAGAATTATCAGTGTCCGTCGAGTCCGCTGCTTTGGGGAATCGTCCCACTGGCCCTGATGTCATCGCCTCAAAGGGAGGTAGGCTCGATAGATTAAAATATAGACACTAGGTCAGATCTGGCGACCTCGGCTTCGCCATCTCGTGGGAGGTGCAGGTGGAAACGCACTGCGCTGTGCCTTCTTTTACATTCAAAATCTTTTTACTGTGTTAAGTGACGGGCCTACGAATTTTGATTCCGTTTCATGAAGCTCTGCAGTGTGAAGAATTTTTTCTGCTTGGAGAAGGAGGAGAACAGCTTAAATTTTCTATATATTTCAATATATATATTAAAAGAAGCAGGAAATAATTTGTAATTCGTCCAATTCATAGGGGTATGGCTATAAGAAGGCCTCGTCCACATGGCTTTACGTCAGCGTTAAGTTTTCTGTATCGTAAGAAAAATGTATGTTAATGGTAGTGGCACCCATAGTTAACACCGAACGCTCATTGTCATGTGATAAAGAAAAAAACTTGTTTTTAGCGATTCTATTTGCCCGAAGTTACTAAAGAAGTGAACTATCGATTCATCTGCGGTTTGAGATTACCGGTAGTGAGTCACGTCTGTGCTAAAGAACTACTTTTGAGAGACCCTTAGAATGTATACGGAAAGTCTTCGCAAAGCGGTTGCTGTTGAGCAAGAAGAGATCCACACCCAAACTTTTATTATATCAGTCATTGAACGAGAAGCTGATATAAGGCTCGGGGTACTCTTTGGTACATAGCTCTCCTTCTCGACACAGAATGATTTTACGTCACTGTGACATGAAACACCGCAGATGAGGCGGGCACGTCACTTGAGATAGCAAAGCGTGCACTAAGTACTGAGACCAAATGGAAACAAAAATACTCATGAAGTTCTGAATTAGTCTGAGCAAAATTAGCTTAATATAATAAAATACGAGGTCCTGTAGACTCTGGTCGGTAAACTCGCAGAAATGAATCCACCGCAGTACCGAAAAAGCGCTCACGTGAATAAGTCCATCATTGCACATATCTAGGACCAATAGAACAAGGGCCAGGCTTTGCCATGGGTGATTCCGTCGAGCAACGAAACACGGTCGCAAAATCATTAATGTAAATCAATGGCACGTTAACATAGCGCTCAGATTCGCGATGCTCTTTTAACGGGCAGCGGAGGTAGGTGGCTAGAGTGTAGAAGAGCTGTCCGTGCGACATCCGAACTAAGCTGAACGCCATCTGAACAGTGTTCCATTCGGGACGTTCAAAAGCGCTCAGAAGCGACGACAAGCCAAGACTCGCGGCTACCGTAACGTCCGTCGCGATGGGAGCTCTGTCAGTGGCCAAATAAGTCCTGACAAAACAAGCTCGCAGTTTCTCGATGTTGGCTTGAGTTTTGGCATTCCATGCGATGCGATGCAGTACCACAATCCACATGATTTCGGCCAGCAGCCAGCCTAGGGAAGCCATGTTCGGCAGCTCCGTGGAAAGTGAGCCGGAACGAATGTCGTCGTAGTAGTAAGCGGGCAGCACGAAGTATCGGCCGCTCAAGATAACCATACGACCAACATCAAACTCATCTGTACCCCGCACACCCCATAGTCGCGCCCTGTAGGCTTCAAAGTTAAACGCTCGGCCTCGCAGGAAGTTTCCAGCGAAGTCGGCCGTTGGCTTTGGTAGCGCAACTGGTAGTGTAGTTGATGCTGTCGGAGTCAACAGGGTAAAATCCTTAAAATGGCTCTCCAGCCTCCCGGCGTCTTCACCTTCGAATATCCAGCTGCGACGACAGTCCCGGAACACTGCTTTCTTCACAGCGGCGAATGTCGCACTTGCCTTCTCGTCTTTCTCCGGCGTAGTCAGAATTTCCGCAGTAAACCGGTCCCAGATTTCGGTGATCTCCCTCACGCTCTGGTTGCAGATTTGAAACACCTGGATCCAAGAACCACTGTAGGAAGCGTAGAACTGTTCGCTTGCGCTTGCAACGGTGCTCCAGAGGAGGTAAGCGCCTTTGACAAGCGCGCCTGTGCCACCGTATTCGTCGCTCGAGAACCAGTCGTGTATGACCCGGATCTTGCTGCCGCCTTCCACGTGAATTTTTGTCTCGTCGCCAAGGGAGTAGCCGATCTCACCGACAGCTGCTGTCAGATCTTCGAAGTTCCAGACGTCGCGATTGAAGGCGTCGCTTTCATTTGACGTCGAATACCGTGTCTCCGCGCTGGTAATAGTGAGAAATGTTCTGCACATTTTCGCCTGCATTCGTGAAAGTTCTTCCACAGTTATCTTGGCGTCAGATTCGATCTTCAAAGCCGTAAAGGTATCTGCCATTAGATCAGAAGAAAAGGAATCATTGGAGCACCGATCGGTTATGTTGAGGAAAATTTCAGACGTTATTGGGTTGTACTTGAAATCAAGGAACGAAGGAAGCAAGTACTTCACTGATACCAAAGCGGCGTAAACGAAAGCGTTTGTGGTGTTAGGTCTCCTGAGAAGACTCCAGAGGTTCGCAGACAGCGTAGTAGCCACAGAGGAGAGGAAAATACGGCGGTTCGGTATGGCCTTTATGCATGACTTGAAGTAGGCGGTGATGAACCCCGTGGCCTCGACTTTTTGTAGTCCCTTTGGCAAAACTCCTGTGACCATGATTTTCTCAAGTTCGGCCCGCCGCTCGACATGCTTCCAAAGGCCGTCCTTGATGACGTTGGAGCACACGTGAGCGAAGAAATTCTGGCAAGGATTTATGGAGGTGTTGACGAATCGAGCGACGTCCCGGGCGTCACGTGGGCAGCAGAAGGAATCACTTCCGGCCGCGGCGGAACTGCGTTGTGTGCTCCAGCGGTTGCTGAAGTAGACGCTGAGTGATGCGATGGCTACGAAGACTGCGAGTGAGATCACAAGCACGCAGCTGAAGAACAGCAGTCGCCACCTGGTGTCTCTGGTTGTCACAACGCTGCTCGGTCTCCAGGCGAATATGGTCCTCAGAGTCAGGTAGGGTGAGCTGGTATGTTGCGGCGTCACTGCTTGGTGCGCCATGACAAGTTTCTCTCTTCAGCTCTTTCTTCTTCTAAGCCGATGCTTCCACGTGCTGTAGCGAGGGATGCCGGGCTTTTGTTTTAATTGGGCGACTTCGCCATTAGTCATATGTTTAAACAGGTAAATTGGGAGGTACAGTGTGAGACCAATTTATTTATTATTTATTTATTTATTTATTATAATGATACGGCTAGGCCAACTGGAATATTTCGGTAAGGTAACTAGTACAAGGAGAGGGCTGAGTCGGGCTGGTTGGTTCATGTTGAATGGTACGACAAAACAGCGCTGACAGAGGGGACGGAAGAAGGGACAAAAACATGCGCTTAACTAACAACCAAATGGTTTATTGCGAAAGAGGGGGCAATATAAAGCACAGAAGGGAAACAAATGCGGGACGAACATAACATGACATGGATGCAACAAATAATCAACGAGCTCCTGTGGGAATAGAGCCACCGATGGTTGGCTTACACATGAGTTGCCTAATGCGTGAATGTGAAAAGCCTCCGATATCAGGCGCGAGGTGTGATGTCTATACTTGGTGATGATAGTGGTTTGGTTCAGAAACGCCGCACATTCATTGCAATCTGCGGAATGAATGACAAGTTATTTCGGCGTGACTGGTTTTTATTATCTTTCGCGTGTTCGCGTAGTCGTTCACTGACGCACCGTCCGGTCACCCCGATGTAAAAACGGCCGCATGACAGAGGGACCTTGTAAACCACACCAGAGCAACAGTTGACAAATTTGTTTCGGTGTTTCTTCTGTCGAGCCATCTTTCCACTTCCCTGGTTCACTCTCTTGTCCAGGCCTCCCAACTTGTTCCTGGCAGAGAAAAGGAGCTTCAAGCCGGCTGTGTTCGCAATCTTTTTCATGTTGTGCGATACTTGGTGATGTGCTTATTGTCTAGTTTGCGCTTGACCTTCTGAATTCTGCATTCTACTAGTATCGACTCTGCTACGCAAGATAAGATCTTCGTCGGATAGCCTGCAGAGGTAAGCCTAGTAACCTGCGCGTCAAAGCTGGCTTGGGTTTTATGTGCACATGATCTAAACAGAGCGGCTTTCATGTGCATATAAAACCATGCTCGTCGCCAACAACTGATGGCGCGGTTTGAAAGCCGCGGGTACCGATGACAGAGGACAAAATTAACGCGAAATCGACAATGGAAAATCAACAGTTTATAGAATACGGCCCCAGGTCAAGAAAATCCGGCGAAAAGAATGTTTGTACTGGTGCAGAGCTGTGCAGAACGCCAAACGATATCGCTGCAGTGCAGTTCAAATCGGGGCCAATTTAAATGCTTGAACTGTGGAGGTGTGTTTCAGACACCGGTGTCGGGGCTTCTGTTACTCACTGAGCTGTTTAGCGACAACTCCGTGAAAGAAATTCTTCTCTCTGAAAGGATTACGCACAGATGACAGTGTGAACATGCCTCTCAGCCCATGCTCAGCTTAAATGACTATGATTGTTGCAGATTTCCATCTTCCGGACCGAATTAATACCTTGCACAGAACTCGGTCGCTTACGTCTGGAAATGAGGCACTAAAAACGAACGTGACAGAAGCGTATAAATTGCGTGCCGCTGTTACTACGAACCACTTGATCACAATGTACAATGGAGGCGCTCGCTTACGCGGAGAAATAAACAGAACAACGCGACTTTGTCTTTTAAAACTCAGCAAATATTTACAGCGACCTCTACCTCGGCGGCTAGAGGAGTCACGTAATCCGTTTTGCGGCGCAAAATCGACGCTGGCGCCACTCGCGCCCAATAACGTAAAAAAAATGCAAGTAAACGGCTCGAATTGAATCAAAAGTGCTTGTGCGCTTGCAGTAAACGAAACATAGTAGCGTGAACTTAACTGAAAAGTTTAAGAAAACTTTATTGCAGCATTGAGCCTTCTTTGTAGCTCGACTGTCTTAGTAGGTTGTCTTGGTGATGACATTAAGATGCATCGCCAACTGCTTTACCGTACGTCAGAGCAACAGCTAATCTTTTGTTAAAGTTTGAAGTCGAAACAACAGTTTGATTTCATTGTAATAAAAGAAAACTTTTTCGCTTCAGTTGATAGTGGACAGATAACACAGTGTAGTCGGATTTCCGAACAACATTGTGCAGCGAGGGCGAACGCTACGACAAGTCAGTTGCTCAGTTTCCAGGCAAATCCAAAACCTTTCAGCAACACTCCTGCAAATTATTATTAAGGTATTGTTAACTACGCTATAGTGGGCTCTAGGTTTTCCTTTGTCGAGTGGATGCAGCAAGCACAGGACCGGGTTATTTGGAGGAATATGGGAGCGGCCTTTGCCCTGCAATGGGTCCAGTCCGGCTGCTGCTGATGATGATGATGAAGCAAAGACAATACTTGCACCCCGCCCCCCCCCCCCCCCCGACCCCCACTCCCAAAAAAGTTCCGGAGTCTCTGACGCTGAACCTCTTTTTCAGCCAGAAGCAAGGGCGTCCGCAGAACTTTTTCCAGGGAGGGGGGGGGGAGACGGGGGGGGGGGGGCATCTGATGGCCAGGGTTGGGGGAGGCGGTAAGTTAGCACTAAGAAGGCACTATTTGTTGTCTAAACTATGGACACGAATAAAAAATTAGGAACTGCAAATTAGTGCTAGGCTTGGAGAACATATAAACAAAGAATTAAACTTAATAAGCAAATGTTGCTATCACATCCCGAAGAAGAATGATCAGTGTCCGTCACGTCCGCTGCTTTGTAGGAATCGTCACACCGGCCGTGATGCCATCGCCTCAAAGGGAGGTAGGCTCTATAGATTAAAATATAGACACTAGGTCAGATTTGGCGACCTCGGCATAGCCATCTCGCGGGAGGTTCAGGTTCAAAGGAACTCCGCTTCACTCTTGAAAACGCACTGCTCTGTGCCTTGCGCTAAGCGCTGATGTTCAGCTTTTTTAAGATTGAACATTTTTTACTGTGTTACGTGACGGGCCTACCAATTTCGATTCCGTTTCATGAAGCTCTGCAGTGTGAATAATTTTTACTGCTTGCAGAAGTAACTGCTTAAATTTTCTATATATTTCGATATATATCTTAAAAGAAGCAGGAAATAATTTGTTATTCGTTCCATTCGCAGGCGTCTGACTATAGGAAGGCCTCTTCCACACAGCTTTACATCAGAGTTATGTTTTTTGCACCGTAAGAAAAACGTTAACGGTAGTGGCACCCACAGTTAACACCGAACGCTCATTGGCATGTGATAAAGAAAACTTGTTTTTGGCGATCCTATTTACCCGAAGTTACTAAAGAAGTGAGCTATTGATTCATTTGTGGTTTGAGATGGCCGGTAGTGAGTCACGTCTGTGCTAAAGAACTGGTTTTGAGGGACCCTTACAATGTACACTGAAAGTTGTCGCGAAGCGGTTGCTGTTGAGCAACAAGAGATCCACACCCAAACTTTTATTATATCAGTCGTTGAACGAGAAGCTGATAGAAGACGTGGGGTACTGTTTGGTACGTAGCTCTCCTTCTAGACACAGAATGATTTTACGTAATTGCGACATGCCACACCGCAGATGAGGCGGGCACGTCACTTGAGAAAGCAAAGCATGCACTAAGTACTGAGACCAAATGGAAACAAAAATACTCATGAAGTTCTGAATTAATCCGAGTAAAATTAGCTTAATATAATGCAGTACGAGGTCCTGTAGACTCTGCTCGGTAAGCTCGCAGACATGACTTCACCGCGATACCGAAAAAGCGCTCACGTAAATAAGTCCATCATTGCACATATCTAGGGCCAATAGAACAAAGGCCAGGTTTTGCCATGGGTGATTCCGTCGAGCAATGAAACACGGTTGCAAAATCATTAACATAAATCAATGGCACGTTAACATAGTGCTCGGATTCGCGATGTTCTTTTAACGGGCAGCGGAGGTAGGTGGCTAGAGTGTAGAAGAGCTGTCCGTGCGACATCCGAACTAAGCTGAACGCCATCCGAACAGTGTTCCATTCGGGACGTTCAAAAGCGCTCAGAAGCGACGACAAGCCAAGACTCGCGGCTACCGTAACGTCCGTCGCGGTGGGAGCTCTGTCGGTGCCCAAATAAGTCCTGACAAAACAAGCTCGCAGTTTCTCGATGTTGGCTTGAGTTTTGGCATTCCATGCGATGCGATGCAGTACCACAATCCACATGATTTCGGCCAGCAGCCAGCCTAGGGAAGCCATGTTCGGCAGCTCCGTGGAAAGTGAGCCGGAACGAATGTCGTCGTAGTAGTAAGCGGGCAGCACGAAGTATCGGCCGCTCAAGATAACCATACGACCAACATCAAACTCATCTGTACCCCGCACACCCCACAGCCGCGCCCTGTAGGCTTCAAAGTTAAACGCTCGGCCTCGCAGGAAGTTTTCAGCGAAGTCGGCCGTTGGCTTTGGTAGCGCAACTGGTAGTGTAGTTGATGCTGTCGGAGTCAACAGGGTAAAATCCTTAAAATGGCTCTCCAGCCTCCCAGCGTCTTCACCTTCGAATATCCAGCTGCGACGACAGTCCCGGAACACTGCTTTCTTCACAGCGGCGAATGTCGCACTTGCCTTCTCGTCTTTCTCCGGCGTAGTCAGAATTTCCGCAGTAAACCGGTCCCAGATTTCGGTGATCTCCCTCACGCTCTGGTTGCAGATTTGAAACACCTGGATCCAAGAACCACTGTAGGAAGCGTAGAACTGTTCGCTTGCGCTTGCAACGGTGCTCCAGAGGAGGTAAGCGCCTTTGACAAGCGCGCCTGTGCCACCGTATTCGTGGCTCGAGAACCAGTCGTATATGACCCGGATCTTGCTGCCGCCTTCCACGTGAATTTTTGTCTCGTCGCCAAGGGAGTAGCCGATCTCACCGACAGCTGCTGTCAGATCTTCGAAGTTCCAGACGTCGCGATTGAATGCGTCGCTTTCATTTGACGTCGAGTACCGTGTCTCCGCGCTGGTAATAGTGAGAAATGTTCTGCACATTTTCGCCTGCATTCGTGAAAATTCTTCCACAGTTATCTTGGCGTCAGATTCGATCTTCAAAGCCGTAAAGGTATCTGCCATTAGATCAGAAGAAAAGGAGTCATTGGAGCACCGATCGGTTATGTTGAGGAAAAGTTCAGACGTTATTGGGTTGTACTTGAAATCAAGGAACGAAGGAAGCAAGTACTTCACTGATACCAAAGCGGCGTAAACGAGAGCGTTTGTGGTGTTAGGTCTCCTGAGAAGACTCCAGAGGTTCGCAGACAGCGTAGTAGCCACAGAGGAGAGGAAAATACGGCGGTTCGGTATGGCCTTTATGCATGACTTGAAGTAGGCGGTGATGAACCCCGTGGCCTCGACTTTTTGTAGTCCCCTTGGCAAAACTCCTGTGACCATGATTTTCTCAAGTTCGGCCCGCCGCTCGACATGCTTCCAAAGGCCGTCCTTGATGACGTTGGAGCACACGTGAGCGAAGAAATTCTGGCAAGGATTTATGGAGGTGTTGACGAATCGGGCGACGTCCCGGGCGTCACGTGGGCAGCAGAAGGAATCACTTCCGGCCGCGGCGGAACTGCGTTGTGTGCTCCAGCGGTTGTTGAAGTAGACGCTGAGTGATGCGATGGCTACGAAGACTGCGAGTGAGATCACAAGCACGCAGCTGAAGAACAGCAGTCGCCACCTGGTGTCTCTGGTTGTCACAACGCTGCTCGGTCTCCAGGCGAATATGGTCCTCAGAGTCAGGTAGGGTGAGCTGGTATGTTGCGGCGTCACTGCTTTGTGCGCCATGACAAGTTTCTCTCTTCAGCTCTTTCTTCTTCTAAGCCGATGCTTCCACGTGCTGTAGCGAGGGATGCCGGGCTTTTGTTTTAATTGGGCGACTTCGCCATTAGTCATATGTTTAAACAGGTAAATTGGGAGGTACAGTGTGAGATCAATTTATTTATTATCTATTTATTTATTATAATGATACGGCTAGGCCAACTGGAATATTTCGGTAAGGTAACTAGTACAAGGAGAGGGCTGAGTCGGGCTGGTTGGTTCATGTTGAATGTACGACAAAACAGCGCTGACAGAGGGGACGGAAGAAGGGACAGAAACATGCGCTTAACTAACAACCAAATGGTTTATTGCGAAAGAGGGGGCAATATAAAGCACAGAAGGGAAACAAATGCGGGACGAACATAACATGACATGGATGCAACAAATAATCAACGAGCTCCTGTGGGAATAGAGCCACCGATGGTTGGCTTACACTTGAGTTGCCTAATGCGTGAATGTGAAAAGCCTCCGATATCAGGCGCGAGGTGTGATGTCTATACTTGGTGATGATAGTGGTTTGGTTCAGAAACGCCGCACATTCATTGCAATCTGCGGAATGAATGACAAGTTATTTCGGCGTGACTGGTTTTCATTGTCTTTCGCGTGTTCGCGTAGTCGTTCATTGACGCACCGTCCGGACACCCCGATGTAAAAACGGCCGCATGACAGAGGGACCTTGTAAACCACACCGCAGCAACAGTTGACAAATTTGTTTCGGGGTTTCTTCTGACAAGCATTCTTTCCACTTTCCTGGTTCACTCTCTTGTCCAGGCCTCCCAACTTGTTCCTGGCAGAGAAAAGGAGCTTCACGCCGGCTTTGTTCGCAGTCTTTTTCAGGTTGTGCGATACTTGGTGATGTGCGTATTGTCCAGTTTGTGCGTGACCTTCTGAATTCTGCATTCTGCTAGTATCGGCTCTGCTACGCCAGATAGGATCTTCGTCGGGTAGCCTGCAGAGGTAAGCCTAGTAAACTGCGCGTCAAAGCTGACTTGGGTTTTACGTATACATGATCTAAACAGAGCGGCTTTCATGTGCACATAAAACCATGCTCGTCGCCAACAACTGATGGCGCGGTTTGAAAGCCGCGGGTACCGATGACAGAGGACAAAATTAACGCGAAATCCACAATGAAAAATGAACAGTGTATAGCATACGGCCCCAGGGCAAGAATCTGTCTTTATCTCCCAAATTCCCCTCCCTACGCAGAGTAGCATGCCAGCGATTTTTAAACGCCGGCTAAATTCTCTGCTCTTCATTAAAGAGTCTCTCTC
Source organism: Amblyomma mixtum (assembly GCF_055824585.1). Lineage (NCBI taxonomy): Eukaryota > Metazoa > Arthropoda > Arachnida > Ixodida > Ixodidae > Amblyomma > Amblyomma mixtum. Next base: position 175,940,160 of record NC_143021.1, on the reverse strand, counting down.
TCTCAGGGCAAGAAATTCCAGCGAAAGAGCATTTCTACAGGTGCAGAGTTGCGCAGAACGCCAAACAATATCGCTGCACTGCAATTCAAATCGGGGCCAATTGGTTTCGATTTGTGCCCGCGGATGGTGCGCCGTTTGACTGCTCCCGTGAAATATATTACAGTACGCGAGTAGGGCAACGATACCAGGCATTAGATGAAATAGCGCGAAATTTAAATGCTTAAACTGTAGAGGTGCGTTTCAGCTAGCGGTGTCGGAGGTGGTGGTGAAAAACTTTAATACTCAAAGAGAGTTTGAGGGTCAGAAAACCCCGCTGCATGGTCGGTATCCTTAGTTCGGGCCACCGCGCGACGAGGCCCCGTCTCGCGCCCGCTTTACTAGAGCCCTTTGGGACTCCAGTGTGGAGCAGTTGGGTAGGGCAGTCTACCATGCCTCTCGGGTGGGGGTGGGGTAGGGGGGAAGGTGAGGATTCTGAGTACATGCCCACACCATGTGAAAGATATCGCAGATCTCTCCACAGTGCGGGCCGCACCCATCTTTGTTCGGATCAAAGTGTTTTGCTATGGCAGGACAGAGAAGAGTTCCTGTCTGCAGGCGCCGCAGAGTTCGCTCCTCCGCCTTACTCAGCCCCTTGGCAGGTGCCGGGTACAGGCGGTGGCTGTCGCAGTAATGAATTAGGATTTCGCGGAAGCGCAGAAGCGGTGTCGGGGCTCGTGTTACTTACTGAGCTGTTTTGCGACAACTCTATGAACGAAATTCTTCTCTCTGAAAGGATTAGGCACACATGACAGTTTGAACATGCCTCTCAGCCGATGCTTAGCGTAAATGCCTAAGCTTCTCGTAGTTTTCTGTCTTCCTGACCAAAATCACACCTTGCACAGAGCTCGGTCGCTTACGTCTGCAAATGAGGCACTAAAAACGAACGTGACAGAAGCGTAAATTGCGTGCTGCTGTTACTACGAACCACATGATCACAATGCACACTGCAGGCGCTCGCTAACACAAAAAAATAAACAGAACAACGCGACTTGTGTCTTTTAAAACACAGCAATTATTTACAGCGCCCTCTACTCCGGCGGCAAGGGGAGTCACGTGATCCATCTTGGGTCGCAAGATTGACGCTAGCGCCGCTCGCGCCCAATAACGCAAAAAAAAAATGCAAGTGAACAACTGAAACGGAATCAAAAGTGATTGTGCACTTGCAGTAAACGAAACATACTCGCGTGAACTTAGCTGAAAAGTTTAAGAAAACTTTATTCGAGCATTGAGCCATCTTTGTAGCTGTACTATCTCAGTAGGCTGTCTAGCTATTGACATTACCATGCATCGCCAACTGCTTTGCAGTGCGTCAGAGCAGCAGCACATCTTTTGTTTAAGTTTGAAGTGGAAACAGTAGTTTGATTTTACTGCAATGAAAGTAAGCTTCTTTCGCTTTAGTTAAGAGTGGACAGATAACACAGTGTAGTATTTCCGAACAACATTGTTGAGCGAGGGCGGACGCTACGACAACAAGTCAGTTACCCAGTTTCCAGACAAATCCAAAAACGTCCCGCAAACTATTATAAAATTATTTTAAACTGCGCTATAGCGGGCGCTGGCGTTTCCTTTTCTGATTTTTTTTTTTTGCAGCAGATGTTACATGGTATTGGTCCATTTTGCTAGAAACCGCATGCACCTCTAGTCTTTGCTGCAGCTCCTAAGCCGTGGGCGTCGGAAGTCCCCTGCAGCTTTATATATGCTGCGGTGTGATAGCGGTGGTGGAGGGGGGGGGGGAAGAGAGAAGGCGAGAATAGTGTCACCATTAAGTGGATTCTATACTGTAAACAGAAAGGAGTAAAAAGAGAGTAAACAATCCTCTAGCGAGCACCCTTTTATGAAAGGGTGTGCGCCAGAGGAGACTGTTTAAAAGCTGCCTGAACTTACGCTCTATACAGAAATACACCTAGATGGGAATAAAAAGGAATGAACTGTCCCCTAGCACTCCCTCTCTTTACACCTATATGGGAGTAAAAAGGGAGCGCACACCCCTTCATAAAAGGGTGTGCGCTAGAGGAGGGTTTACTCCTTCTTTTACTCCCATATAGGCATAGAGTTTCTTACTACTACCTAGAGGGAAAGCTGGCGGCGCTGCACTTCAGCCAACATGGACGCTCAAAGCATCATGGGGCGGTGAGCTACTTGTTGCGGCACAGTCGTAGTTTTTCGGGAACACGGAGTGGCAGTACTAAGGCGTTTCATTCCGAAAACGTAGTTCGTGTGTGCGCAGACGACTTTCGCGCGAACGCAGTGTGCAAAAGCCATAGTAGTGAAGACGCGACGACACACGACGCCAATAAAAGGTTTTACTCTTCCGAAATGCCATTAAAAAACCTCTTAAAGTATCTAAACAACAACATTTTTTCTGAAAACATATTTACTTTTAAAAGTGCGCCTGTTAATTGCGAAATATTAGTTTTTTTAGTGTTCATCACTTGGCCAATAGGAAAGCTAGTCATGTCTTATTTTAGGCAAACTTTGCACTTAAATGCTTTTCTGCTCGTTTGTTGCAATCCTTAGACAAGATATTGAATGTTAGGACGTTTGTAGCTATCAAACAGCTTTATTTTTTTATTGATTTTTGGCCAAAAGTTACAGTTCCGCAACAAGTAGCTCACCGCCCCATGATGCTTTGAGCGCCCATGGTGGCTGAGGTGGTGACGTGGGGTCTCCATGCAAATTCCCATAGACGGCTTGCCAGCTTTCCCTCTAGGTAATAGTAAGAAACTCTATGCATATAGGTGTATTTTTGTTTAGACAGTAACTTTAAGCAGCATTTTAAAGCGTACGCTTGAAGGCTTCTTGCAAGGAGACACTGACGCGCTCTGAACAGAATTCGTGATTTCACTTGTGTCACTGATAAGTCACATTTTCTCTGCCAAACTCTGCACTTTCGGCCCTTATAACGCTTACGTACTTAAAGGTGCACTGAAGAGGAATCTGAACTCGTCTTTTTGCCGCGGGAACTCGATCTACACGTTCCCAGCATTCTTAAAAACTTCGACTTATTGCCCTGTATGGCCGATTTTCCCAATTAAATCGAATTAACGTCCGGCTCCCGCCTTTTTTTTAAATTCTCCCTCGTACGTTGGGCGGAGTGGACCAACGCGTGGAGCGCCTTTCACCCAGTCCCGCGGCGGCTTGCCACTCTGCCATCGGCGGAGTAATACGTAGTAGTCCGTACAAGCAAATAGTCCGCACGTATTTTTATTTCTGCGGGCTTATTTTGCAGCTATATTATCTGCGAATGAAACTATTTATTCACGGAAACCTAAAAAAACAAAATAAAGCGAAAGCAAAGCCTCCACGGAGCTGGCTGCAAGGCACTCCACGCGTTGGTCGACTCCGCCCACCGTACCAGGGAGAATTAAAAAAAAAAGGCGGTAGTCGGGCGTTAATTCGATTTAATTAGGAAAATCAGACACACAGGGCAATAAATCGAAGTTTCTAAGAATGCTCAGAACGTGTAGATCCAGTTCCCATGGCAAAAAGACGAGTTCAGATTCCTCTTCAGTGCACCTTTAAGGTTGCTACCTTCGCATTTATTTTATTCACCCTTGGTTTTTCTACACGCTTCCTAAGCGTAAGGAAAAGATGGTGGCCACTAGTCCCAAGATGTAGCTGTGCGGGACAGTAGTGGCCTGGGAGCTGTGGAGGTCGGGACTGAACTCAGACGGCACTTCACAGCCATGCATCATCAGTAGCGCCGAGTGCAGCCTCTTGTTAAATTGGTTTAGCGTGTCGTAGTCCCTAGGGGAAGTTTGCTGGAGCACCTTGGCGACACACGTTGCACTGGCTCTGGTCTCTCTGCACAGAAAAAAAAATGAAAATTTACAACGCAACATTACTCGGGATTGAGCTGAAATTAAAGTTCCATCTCTCGCTCTCTAACTGGACATTTTTTCAAGGAAGCAACATTTACCAGAAGCGCACTCTTGTTCATTGATGTTGTAGACATTCAAGCGTGGACGGCTGTACAGCAAAGTCATTGGGAAGAAATGGTAAAAGAGTACAGACACCCAATTTTGGCGTCAAGTTTTCTTCTCTGCAGTGATGTGGAAGGCACTACTGCGAATGATGCACCACGCGATGTTCGCCTATGAACGCTAAACAATTTATACTCGAATTTTTCTACCATGTTGCTTCGGTTTCAACAGCCGAGTAATGACTGTGACGTAATTGTGTGCTTATAGGCCCCGTACGCGGGCATGAAAAAACTGCAGTGTACTCGCTGCTTCTACATTAGGTCTCATTCCGTCTATTGAGACAGGTTAGCTTTAGCATTGTAGTGAACTGAAACGACAAAGCAGTGATTTTATCGCAGTTTTTTCTCGCCTTACGGGACCTTGATAAGCACACGTTGACGTCGCAGTCATCGTTCGTCCACTTCGGCTGTTGAAACCAAAACCGAAATAGCACGAGAAAGTAATTCATCATAAATAATAAATTGGTCGTAGGATGGTAATCCATGTATAATAATGACTCACGCATCATCACAAAGAAGAAAACACGCACCCTAAAGTTAGGGTTCTATACTCCTTTAACAGCCGATTCCTTTAGAGTTGCCAAATTAGTTCCATAGCGTGCAAAAATTTATCAATCTAACAGGAAGCATGCTGGCAGCACCGCTGTAACCAGCTTGATTTTTCGACATTGTCTACGTTTTTTCTCACCTGCATTGATCGACTGACTGGACCGGGTATTTTTGAAGGCACCGCTGCAGCAAAGTGTGTGGGACGGACGCAGCAACCTTGAGATAGCCTAGGAAGTAGACATTTATTGAATTAAAACAGATCATCGCACGCGCTATGTAAACCACATCCGTAAAACGCGTTATCCTGTCATAATACAGAGAGACCTGTTTACGCGACACTTTCAATCGCTGACGACTCGTAAACACATTACGCGAGTATGTTCTCACATCCTGCACTTGTTCGCTCTTCGGGTAGGACGCGGTTACCGGTTATAACTTAACCACCACGTGCAAGCAATCCGCGCTTCGTTTTCCCTCTGTCGTCATCGGGTGGGATGCGCGATCGTAAACGTTTCGAGACCGCTCTCAGAAGCTGCACGAATTCAGAAGGTGACAGCCTGCAAACTTGCGACGGATAGCACAAGGGACGTTGTAGGGACGCTGCCCGAAAACGCGCCTTTGCATCGGGCGAGGGTGTTGTCGAAACGCCTCCTCTCTGGACTGTCGGAAACCGGTTCCGCCGCCGCTTCCAGCTTGCTAGCGCGAGGTGCTCACGACAATCCAGTGAACAATATGGCAGCGCCCTGGGAGCCCTTATTGCGAAGTGAGCGTCCGAGAGTCAAACCTTGCGAACGTTTGAGCCATCATGCGTTTGCGCTCTGCGGAAGCCGAAGATGGTGCATGTCCGCGGTGACGTGATAAGTAGCTACACGTAAAGGCACGATGGCAGCCTCAGCACGGGCAGACACCTTGGCCTATTCGCGAAGGCAGGGATTAAGAAAGTGATGAAAGGGGCGGAAATAATCATAAAAACAAAAATTCTTACCGTTTTTTTTTCTCTAGCTCTCGCTGAATTTCGCGATTGAGGCAACAAGCGTAAACGACGTAAATTTCAGCAAAGGTGGCTATAATTGCAAAGTGTACTACCCCCAATAACGACAGAACACAAAGCGTTACTCTCAGTAGAGCCACAAAAAGCCTTACAAGTAGTTAAGTTGTTAAACAAGCAAGTAAAACAACTAAGCACAATGTGTGAATGCAATGTTTTGCGAAGAATGGACTGCGTATTTTGCGAAACAGTGATATACATCCACACACAAAAAAGAAGAGTTGAACACATTTTTGGAGCAATTATGGCAGAAAAGCATAACAGGATCTAACAGGCAAGTGAGCTTGAGGACGTGAATACTAAGCTTAAGTGGAGAGAAAAACCAAAGTTTAATTAAATCGCAGAATTTTGTTGAATCTGGCTGGAAAACGAGGTAGTAGTTACTAGAACAAATTATGAGCCTCAACGCTTAATAGTAACAAAACTAAACACGTGCAATGCATATTACATTATCATACTTCAAAAAGCCGTATGCTCGGCGGGTGCTACAAAGTGTAATTAGCGCAAATTCTTAAAGAACTTAAAGTGTCACGCTGTGTCGCAAATATACTGATTCAGGGGTCATGCTTCTATGATGGAAATTTGGCGGCTCAACTTAAGATTTCTTCATTCTTTGAAAATTTTACTGTCTCTCTATCAGGCAGTCAGAAGAAATAGACATCAGTCGATGTGGATGTTCCAGCTTTTCTGGAGTTAGGACATGTATGCTATACCTTCCAGGTTTTTTAAATGATTCATTGAAGGATGTTCCATTGGACTATTGAGCCCTGGAGCTGTTGGCACTGAAACCTGGCTACGGCTGCCGTGTTTCGATGCAGGTGAAATGAAAAAAAAAAACGCCCATGGGCTGTCTCATGTCAGTGTTGGTAAAACACACCGGAGGTGACCGAAACGAATTCTGGGCCCCCTATTACGACGTCTCTGATCCCCTATGCGCAGATCTCGGGCGATGAACCCTGCATACCCAGCCCATCCTATCCCAATCCGCTCCCATCCCGTCCCAGCTCATCCATATCCCATCCTATCCCATCCCATTCCATGCCATTCCATACCATGCGATATACCAGTCATACCGTACTATAACATACCATGAAAACTAAATATTTTGATAGAATTGCCTGTCCGGCTGGAATTACATTAATTTCAGGACTTCTTAAAATAAATAGTGCTGTGGAAAAAAGGCCCATAATTTACCATAACTAGCCACACCATACCATAACATCCATACATCATCATCATACATCATATCATCATAAGATACCATACCTACTCGTTCAGAGCAATGCTGCGGCTACATCGCTAGGCACAAACCCACCTTTAACAGCATTTATGTCGCAAATGAAATCCCGAAGTTGTCGGTAACCTTCTTCGAAAGAGGTCAGGTTGGCTTTGACATGTTCGGGACAAATGCTGAGCTGATCGTGGCACACCGATGGCATCGTCATCCTCCTGTGTGGAAAGTACCGGAAGAAGGAATTTTCATTATTGCGTAACATGAAGCGCAGATAATGCATCAAAACTGTCTCTGTGCAGAGAACAAAGCGCGTTTTTAAGGCGAAAGCCTTTAATGCCTCATCGTTGTCTACAGAAGGTTGTCAGCAGAGGTGTCATGCTTTTTCTAGTCAGACCAGAAAAAACATCTTTGTGCACGATGGGATTCGAACTACCATCCTTCCGACCCGCAGCCGTGCGTGCTAATGGCTACGCTACTTCCTGCCAACGCATACCTAGTTCTCCTTGTCTAGGACGCTGGAGAGTGTTTGCAGAAAGGCGTCGAATCAGACGGATGCCTCCCAAACGCCCTCCAGTGTCTCCAGGATTTAAGATTCAGAAACAGTTGTGTACTTAATTAACAGTTTAACCACACATCAGTGACACAAGCAGCAACACCACGCTAAAGGCTTTTGCCTCACCGCACTTGAGGTCAAAGAAGTGCCCCCCCCCACACACACGCTCGCACGCACGCCCACACGCATACACACACACACGCACGCACGCACACACACACACACACACACACACACACACACACACACACACACACACACACACACACGCACACACACACACACACGCACACACACACACACGCACACACACGCACACACACACACACACGCACGCGCACGCACACGCACACACTGATCTGTTTTTTTTCGCACACGCACAAATTTTTTATAATTTTAACAATGAAATCTTGTATGCGATGCCTCCTGCTTCAGCTGGAATTGTATCATGAGAAGAAAAAGTTGGTCTTGGGCTTTTATTGGCTGCAATTCATCTCCGCCTTTCCATTGGAAGGCAGCATAGAAGTTTCTTATGACGCAATAAAAAGACATCTTACATGCAGTCTTTGGCGTGCTCTTCGACGTTGATATTTCCTGTGTCGTCTAGCTGATAATTGATAAAAGCGTGAGCAGTGAGCCTGAAGTAGCAGTACACCGTCTCCTTCCAGGAACATCCATGCGGACCTGAAAAGCGAATGAGGTAAAAGCTTTGGAAATGTGGGTGATAACTAGAATCTTCTACCTCATCGTTTTCTCGCTGTGGACTGGCAAGCCTTGTGAGCTGCCTTCTGCAACCGTTAGCCTCAGGAGCTGAAGCAAACAGCCATATCCCTAAACTCCCACCCTACATGAGAGGACTGAGAGGTAGCCCTGTTCGGCTGCTCGGACCTCGAGGCCCAGCATGTCTTGGTCCAGAGGGCCAGGACGGCGGCTTCTACCAACTGGATCCCGGGCTAGGGAGTCCACCCATTATGTAAGGGCGCTTCCCACTAGCGGAAGCCCCCGAGCACCTCTCTGTATATATACAGAATAAATGGTTTGCGGTTTATGAGGGACACCGTAGTGAGGGGCTGCGGAAATTTCGACCACATGGGGTTCTTTAACGTGCACTGACATCGCACAGTACACGGGCCTCTAGAATTTCGCCTCCATCGAAATTCGACCGCCACGGCCAGGATTGAACCCGCGTCTTTTCAGGTCAGCACCCGAGGGCCATAACCACTGCCACCGCGGCGGCTACAGAATAAGTGCTCTTAACCACCACCGCCACCACCCTCAGAATTGTACCGGAGTATCGACATAACCTTATGGGTATCTTTTCTACTTAAATATTGTAAAAAAATTGCCGAAGCCACATTGGAAATTCTGAAGTGTGCTTGGCGAAAGCGTTGTGGTCAACCCACTGTCGCATCCCCGAACCATTTGGCGCGGAATCACTGGGCCGCTTTGCAGCCATGCATCTCACTCACTTGACTGCAACGAGACATCTGGTGAAGGAGCGGCGGTGCAGCTGCCACCGCCGACGCGCGCGCACTCGTTCTACGGCTACTGTGTGACGTCACGGCCTTTTGCGTTCCGCCCCCATCGACACGCGGCCGCCGCGGTCGGGTTTGAAGCCGGGTACTCCGGCTCGGCAGACGAGCGCCTTAACCATTGGACCACCGTAGCGGGAGGCGGTAGTCAGATGGGCGCTGCACGCGTTTGCGTTGACAACGTTGTGCCAGAAACGCGGCGCTAAAGCCATAGGCCGTCGGCTTTCATTACGTTCATTGGCGTTGGCGTTGACAGCGTTTTACAGTAAGGAAATGAAGGGCGCATAACTCGCTCCCTGGCTCAGCGGACGCCTGAATCGCGCTCATAGGTACGTGAGGTGATGAGAGAGAGATGTGGGCTGTATGCGTTAGGGCTGACAACGGTGAGTGAACTCTCGCGATCAACCATTAACAGCCACCTGCCAGGGTGGCTGGGTGGGTGAGGACTTTAATGTAGATATAACGACAAACAGGAATTACCACTTATGCGGGAGAACATCCCTTTCCTGACGAAGACAAAGTTGAGGTAATACTCCGTAAAATGATGAAGAGGGCACTTGACCTTCCTGTCTCCACCTCCAATGCGAGACTTCTTGCATTGGGAGTGGTGAACACCTTTCAGGAGCTCAAGGAAGCCCATCTCACAAATCAATACACGAGGCTAGCCCAAACGAAGTCGGGCCGGGACTTGCTAGCCCGGCTTCACATCCAACACGATTTCCACATTCAGGAGCGGGTCCGAGTGCCCGAACTCTGGAGACGCGCCGTCAGAGTTCGACCCCTCCCCACTAAGATGGATAAGGAAGACCATAGTGGTCGTCGCCAGGCTAGGGCGGAAGCCTTAGCGCGCCACTATGGCAACAAGCAAGGTGTCTACTACGTAGATGTAGCCGGGCCGACCCACGGGGGGTGGTACACTGCCGCGGTCATACATCAAGAAATACAGGTGGATGGTCTCTCCTTTCAAGCCCCAGGCACAACACAAGCTGAAGAGGTTGCTATCGCCCTAGCTGCTTCTGATACCAAATCAAAACACATCATAACAGATTCGCGTTCGGCGTGTAAAAATTATGAGGCTGGCTGGATAACTCCACTAGCTGAACGAATACTAAGGAACTGCAGCCGAGACACCGATCCTACTCCCCGCTGCATAGTTTGGACTCCGGGCCATCAGGGCCTAGCAGGAAACGAAGCTGCAGACGCGGCGGCCCGAGCACTCATTCACCGGGCGTTCCCATTGGCTCCTGAGCACCTGAAACCTGAAGGTGGCTCTTTACTCTCGTTCAAAGACATAACATCTTATTATAAGGATAGGCACCGCGTGTACCCAGCCCCTGCAAAGGGACTGGGGAAAGCAAACGAACGCGTTCTACTTAGAGTATTCACTAATACAATGCTGTGCCCGGCAGTATTAAAACACTTCGATCCCGCGTTCACTGGCAGATGCAAACACTGTGGCGAGGTGGCTGACACCTACCACATGGTTTGGGCTTGCCAGCGCAACTCAGCTCTCTCCCCCCACCCAAACCCTACCAGAGAGGAATGGGAGGCGGCCCTGCTTGGCTGCTCGGACCTTCAGGCCCAAAAGGCTTTGGTCAAGAGGGCTAAGCTGGCGGCTTCGACCATTGGGGTCCCGGAATAGGGACTCCACCCATTGCGGGGCTCTTTAAGAAAGCCTCACCTCTTTTATTAAATAAAGGTTTTTCATCATCATCATCCCTTTCCTCTCACTCGTAACGCCTCCTGCGGCTGGGAGAACCTCGCGAAATACTTGCACAGACCTCGTCTTTGAGAAGCAGGCATTGGTGCAGCAAGTCGAGCATATATCTATCTATTTGTCCGACTCCAAAGCTTCCTTCATGACAGTCAAGAACTGTTAGTGAAGTATTTCTTGAAAACGGAATATGTGGAAAAAAAATTGCTGACGATTACGTTACTTCCTAATGCGAAATTTGAACGCAGCTCATCAGCTGTTTTAGCCTTTGGATAGATTCAGGCAAGGAATTCGAGCAAGATATGTATCTATAACTACAGACTTTTTATTTGTCGCACATATTCCTTCCTCAAGAAACACTCGACTAACAGTTCTTGATTGTCATGAAGGAAGCTTTGTGGTCGGAGAAATAGATGGATATATGCTTGACTTGCTGCAACAATGCCTAGTTCTTGTAGACGAGGTCTATGGAAGTATTTAGCGAGGTTGTCGCAGCCGTGGGAGGCGTTACCAGCAAGAGGAACGGGATAAAAACAACTTTTATTAGACAAAAAAAATCTTCCAGGGTGGTCCCCTACTGGTCCAGGAGTCCACGGTCTTGTGCTTCGCGTAAAGCCTCATCCACCAGCCATTTCTGGCCGGCGGGCTGAGCGGTCCGTAAAGCAGCCTCCCAGGAAGAATGAGTGGGATTGGAGATGGGGGGTACTGCCTATCGGGAAGGACATTCCCGAATGTAGTGGAAAAGTGTGGATCTGGCCACGCCATAGGTGTTAAAATCAGGAGGAAAGGCGGGGTGAAAGCATGAGAGATGGTAGGGTGAAATAAAGCAGCCTGTCTGTAATTGTCGCAATGTAGAGAATACGGCCAATGTAGCTCTCTCGCTACAATTAGTTGTCTGTAATTGTACATACATGTCTTGCTCGAATTATTTGCCTCAGTCTATCGAAAAGCTGAAACAGCTGATGAGCTGGGCTCAAATTTCGCATTGGGAAGTAATGTAATCGTCGGCAATATTTTTTTTTTGTTTTTCAGGAAAGGAAATGGTGCAGTAACATTCTCACATCTCAGTGGACACCCGAACCGCCCCACGGAGGAAGGGAGGAAGGTGGGAGTGAAAGAAGAAAGAGAGAAAGAGGTGCCGCAGTGAAGGTCTCCGGAAGTATTTTGACCACCTGGGGATCTTTAATGTGCACTGACATCGCACAGCACACGGGAGCCTTTTTTCGTTTCGCCTCCATCGAAACGCGGCCGCCGCAGTAAGTTTAGAACCCGGGGGGAATCCGATAAAGCCATATGCACTGAATTAGGCATGATTACACGAGTGAGAGACTCCCTTCTTATCGTATGCACACATCGCGTTCCGACGTGTGGCACATGTAAAAGACAAAGGAACAGACTGCAACAATGCTTAAAATCGATAACCTCACGCTACGCTGCCGCAAGCTTTCGCATCAAGCGCACGGAGGAGTGCAAAAACAAGTTTATTTTTTAGGCTGCGCATTGACAGTAACTGAGAAGAAGTGTATTGCGCAATTTAGTTCCACTGCACTGCGCATATGGTGTCAAGTTGTTAATAAAATTTATTAGAGCATTTTAGAACAGTATGACTCTATCGGTTAGGGATTTTGAAAATTAGTTTTCAGCAACGGAAATGGCGCAGTAACTTTCTCAAGTATCTCGGTGCACACCCAAACCACGCCGTAAGGAAGGGATAAAGGAGGTAGTGAAAGGCGGAAGAAAGAAAGAGATGCCCTAATGGAGGACTCCGGAATAATTTCGACCATGTGGGGATCTTTAACGTGCACTGACATCGCGCAGCACACGGGTGCGTTTTGCGTTTCGCCTCCATCGAAACGCGGCCGCCGCTGTCGGGTTCGAACCCGGGTACTCCGGCTCGGTAGACGAGTGGTTGGTTGGTTGGTCGGTTGGTTGGTTTATGGGGTTTAACGTCCCAAAGCGACTCGGGCTATGAGAGACGCCGTAGTGAGAGAGATAGAGAAAAACTTTATTTCAAGAGGAATTCGGGGCACGCCCCAGCGTCCCCGCACGACCCCACTGCACTCAAGTGTTTATGTTCCTAAGGTCCATAACACTGGCAGCCCGGCCGGTGGCGATGGTCTGCACGGCCAGATCCTCCGAGCGCAGCAGGGTCTCTCAGTCCTCCCAGGTCTTGAGGTTCTCTAGGTCCCGCGGGGGAGAGTCCGCCGGGCAGAGGAAAAGGATGTCGAGAGAAGAAGCGAAGGGTTCTGGACATAGGGCACATGCCGGAGTGGGGAAGGATGGATGATAGTGGGCTAGGGTAAGGGGTGAGGGGAGAGAGTGTGTCTGTAGTCTGCGCCAGAGTGTTGCTTGTTTGTTATCTAGGGAGGAGTGGGGCGGGGGGTAGAGCTGGCGTGAGGCTCTGTAGGCCTGCGTCAGCTCGCTGAATGAGTGCATGCGCTCCTTCGCTAATCCCCGATCCGAGGCCACCTGAGCCCGGTTTAAAGAACCTCGGGCTGGAAGGTTGGCGGCCTCGTTTCCGGGATTCCCGGAGTGCGCAGGGTGATATCGTCGGCATAAAGAGTGTTCCTCAGATGGGGAATAGTTGCCAATTTATGGGCGAGGGGGATGAGGGTAATGTTAAACAGAAAGGGGCAAAGGACGGACCCTTGAGGGGCGCCGATACTCTGAAGCGTGTAGGAGGGGGAAGACAAAGGTCCGAAGTGTATCTCAGCCGTGCGGTCAGTGAGGAATGCTTGAATGTAGGCATACGTGCGCGCACCCACATTGAGTGGGGAAAGGGAAGTCATGATCGCCTGATGTTCAATGCGATCAAAAGCTTTGGTAAGATCCAAAGCTATGATTGCCTTGGTATGACCTAGAAGAAGGGGGTCGAAAAGGTTGTTCGTGAGTTGCAGCATGGCGTCCTGTGCGGATAGATGGGGGCGAAATTCTACCATGCTATGCGGGTAAAGATTGTTGTCCACCATGTGACTTGTGAGTCTCGCTAACACAACATGCTCGATGAGCTTCCCGAGGTATGAGGTTAGCGAAATGGGGCGAAGGTTTTGGATTGTAAGTGGTTTGTGGGGTTTGGGTATGAATATTACCTTCGCGTGGCGCCAGGACTGCGGGAGGTTACCCTCCCTCCAGCACTGGTTGAAGCATTTCGTAATGTGGGTGATCGATTGGTCGTCCAGATTACGGAGCATGGAGTTTGTGGTCTGGTCTGCACCAGGAGCGGAGTTGGCGCGGAGAATCAGGAGGGCCGCTCTGACTTCCGTCTCCGTGATGTCGGTGTCGAGTGTGGGATTTGCTTGTCCTGTGTAGTGAAGGGCTATAGAAATTTCGACCACCTGGGGTTCTTTAACGTGCACTGGCATCGCACAGCACACGGACACGGACCTCTAGAATTCCGCCTCCATCGAAATGCAAACGCCGGGGCCGGGATCGAACCCGCGTCGTTCGGGTCAGCAGCCGAGCACCCTAACCACTGAGCCACCGCGGCGGGTGATCTGTTGTACTCGTTTTGTACTCCAGATAGCTGCATGCGATGATTACAACATAACTAAAGCCTAGCGTCGTCCCTCGCCTAGCGTGATTCGCTTAGAAATCTTATGATAAGCAGTGGCTATCAAAGAATCTGTCGCTGAGAAGCAGGTTAGGCCTAGCAACGCCTATAGGGAGCGGTGCGCTGCCAGCATTGGCCAAACCTGCCCTTTCTTAAATCCCGCCGTACTAAAACACGTGGCCCCGACATTCACGGCCAGGCGCAAATTCTGCAGGCAGTATGCTGACCTATACCACATGGTGTGGGCCTGCCAGTACAGTACACATATAGCCGTTATAAGTCAGTCAACTAGGGAAGGCTGGGGGCCGCCCTATCCAGCTCGGACGTGGAGGCCCAGCGGGCCCTGGTCCCGAGAGCACGGGCAGCGGCGGCGGCCAATGGCGTCCCGGAATAGGGACTTCCACCCAGGTACTTCCATAGGGACTTCCACCCATCGACCCCCCCCCCCCCCCCCGCCTCCCCTTCCCAATTCAGTACAGGGCTGTACTGAAACAGCTGATGAGCTGTGCTCAAATTTCGCATTAGGAAGTAATGTAATCGTCGGCAATTTTTTTTTTGTTTTCCAGGAAAGGAAATGGCATCTATCCGAACCGCGCCACAGAGGATGGGATAAAGGACGGAGTGAGAGAAGAAAGGAAGAAACAGGTGCCGTAGTGGAGGGCTCCGGAATAATTTCGACCACCTGGGGATCTTTAATGTGCACTGACTGGAGTTACTGCGCTACTAGAAGCACGTCTCTAGAGTCGGTGCAGTGCATTCTTGCTACTGAGTTATAGATAAGCTTACATACTGAAATTTTTTCAATCGAACTATTGATATACCGAACTGGTTCGTGTTCCCCTTCGAGTTTGATATGTCTAAGTTCAACTTGTTATTTTTTTCATGGCGTAGAAAGACGGACAAAATCAGACAAACAGAGGTGAAAATGCAGCCGTTAAATGCATTTCTGCATTAAAAAGGCAACTCTGTGAGCGTGGCGAAATTCTAGCCTCAGTAAACGCCGTTGCTTTTATGGTTTATGGGCGGTATAATGTCACAAAGCGACTCAGGCTATGAGGGACGCCGTAGTGGAGGGCTCCGGAAATTTCGACCACCTGGGGTTCTTTAACGTGCACTGACATCGCACAGCACACGGGCCTCTAGAATTTCGCCTCCATTGAAATTCGACCGCCGCGGCCGGGATCGAACCCGAGTCTTTCGGTTCAGCAGGCGAGTGCTATAACCACTCAGCCACCGCGGTGGCTCCTTTGTGGAATGCGTCAGCAGCGAGTTCGAAATTTTTGAAATTTGTTTATCCTGTCCTGCTCTGTCATTTAAGAGTGAACTGCTCAGCCACTCGACTGCACATGAATTGTGTATAACCGCTGCGGAGAATTGATACGGATGGCGTTTTCTTGGGTACCGCGAGGCGTTGGGTAGAGTTCTTAAGCGAATACGACGGCCGCCGTTGCGCTGGAGGCGAGATAAAAAAAAAGAGCAAAACGCTGAGGCAGCGTATGAGTATCGAGCGTCAGCAATATCGAAAGAATATTTCGTCATTACCCATCTTCGCTATATCCAGTACAAATTTTTCTTTATATCCGGATATCTACTATTTTGATACCAACGTATATAGCGCAAAAAGACAAATCGTTTGACATCACTTCGAATGTTCTACGTCAATTAGTTTGGCCGTAATGAACGTTTGAAGAAGTCACGGTTTATGTCGTCGGTGCAAATGACTATAATACGCTACGCTTTGGTTCGGCAAGTAATCGTATGCTCCTTAACGTGCTGAATCGTTTGATACCACTCCGAACATTCTAAGCCAGTTAGGTTGTCCACAGTCTGTTTACCAGTGGTGCCACCCACTGGTCCCGCTTGAACGGCCTTGTGTTTCATAATAACGCGACCTTCAGTAATGCCAGTACTAGAGCTAACGCTCTGCTGAACCGCTATTTCGTCGCCCCTTAGAGAGCAACAGGAGGTTGAAATTAACCAGGAGCTCAGTATTGCAGCATGCCTTAGCCAGTCAGGTTGCTTTCGCGCGTAAAAGCAAAGCAGAAATAGGTTTCTGTGCATTAAATTAATCATAAAGTAATTCATGAGCCCACCTTCCGATGCAGCTGCAACTTGGAGAAGTATGACCAACGGTACTGCGATGAAGAGCATTGCCGTCGCTGTGCTGATGCTGCGTAATGCCATGGCACAACCGGGGAAAGAACGAGCAGGTGTCCTCTCTAAACCCTTTTCAATCCGCACAGTCGCGGGCGTCGTTGGGCTATACCATATATATGAAATGCCTATGTGCTGACACAGTTGTTTGCTGTGTGGAGCTTATCACACCTTCGGCCACCATTTGACCTCATCTCTAATGCTATTACCGCTTCACTGAAAGCACTATGCGCACATATTGTCTCTTATCGTTTAACAATTGTTGAGTAAGGAACACGTGTACTCGCTTTCGCAGCAATCAACAGTACGTCAGGGAGTCACAGATGGGGCCCTTTATTCGAGGCAAAACGGATTATTGTCTCCACAGGCGACAGCATATACAAATAGCGGCCGATCTAACATGCGACTTTCCACGTCCCAGACGGCCCATACTGGGACTAAGCCTGGTCGTGCGTTACCGTGTTGGTGACGCAGCATTCGCGCGCTGTACCGGCTGTACGCAGGTCGCCTTGCTGCCAGTGTTATGGACCTTAGGAACACAGACACTTGAGTGCAGTGGGGTCGTGCGGGGACCCTGGAGCGTGCCCCGAATTACTGTTACAATAAAGTTTTTCTCTCTCTCTCTCTCTCTCCTCACGCTCGAAACTCTTTGACGGTTTCTCCTGAGGGCATCCCGCCTCGCTCATTTTGGGACGTAGTCTTGAGAAAGGAGAACGTGCGCTCACTGCCAGCTCCTCAGCATTCTTGCCAGAGACTGAGTGCAGTGTAGAATACTGCTGAAATAGGAATCTGGACAGCCTATATGTTACTGTGCCTGTCTCTCGTTTCCTGGGCGTGAAAGCTATAACGTCCCATACTCTCAGGTCTTACATTGCCAGACAGATAGTACAAAGCAGTCCGCCTGGATTGGCCATTTCGTATTGCACTGATACTCTCTGGAAAAGGACGCCCTCCAAAATCTAGGGCTAGTGCCTCCCTATCTGTGCGAGTCATAATTCAATACCGCTTTTAGAGTACTGGAAGCGCTGGTCACAGGTCGCTCGTGCCCGTCTTGATCGTGTGAGCGAGGGTAATGCCACCGCGATATTTAGGTATTAGCTGCAAGGTCGGCTTACATACCTACCTGCCATGCTTGGCATGGCAACTTCAGCGTCGGCGAAGACTTCTCCCACAGAGTTCGTAACGTCCGCAAGCAGCTAGTCACCTTTGCTACAAATTTCCGACAAATTTGCCCTACGCTACAAAACCTTGCATATCGGTCCCAGGCGCTACGTTTTTGATGAGACCTCGCAAACTGTGAAAGAAATAACAATCGCTACACCACCATCAGATTAGCAATCATCCCGCCGCAAACAACTAACCCCCCCCCCCGAAAAAAAAAAATGCTCCCCTGTCCGCTGTGTTCACCAACATACGCAGTTTCCTTTCCAAGCGCGAACTTATTTCCAATATTGTCTTGTCATCTAGCAGCAATCTACTGATACTAACCGAAACCTGGTTGAACGGTGCCGTCACAGATAGCGAAGTACTAACTGACTTGCCAGACTTCCAAGTCTTTCGGAAAGACCGCAAGGACTCACGAGGAGGGGGAGTACTGATAGCGGTGAGCCAGCAGTTATCATTGTCGATAATTGACGACTCGTCCGATCTGGAAATTTTATGGCTCCACTGCCCCGCTGTACCACACACGATTTTACTCGGTGTCTGTTATAGGGCTCCACATAACTGTCGTGATTTTTCCTGTCAGCTTAATAATTCCGTAAGGAAACTTATCACGAAGCACCCTAACGCACACATCTTCCTCTTTGGCGACTTTAATTTTCCTAATATTGATTTGCAGCACCAGCCCGCACCGACAACTAATAATGGCGAAGCAAGGGAATTTCTAGATTTCTGCTACAATTTTAACCTTACTCAAGTAATATCGAAACCTACGCGCGTAACACAAAACTGTGCGAACATTTTAGACCTATTACTGACTAATTGCCCAGATAGCGTTCAGCCCATTACGTACCTCCCTGAGATTAGTGATCACTAAACTATGCATGTCAACATCGACCTTAAAGTAATTAGGCGCTCAAAATACAATAAAACCATCCGCCTTTACAACAAAGGTAATTATGATATAATGAATGCCGAACTGACAGCGTTTTTCGGGAGTTTTTTCTCATGTTTTCATTCACGAAGTATTCATGAGAACTGGGTAGCATTTAGGAATAAACTTGATGCCCTAGTCAATGCATTCATTCCCCAAATAACTTTCCACGCTAATCCACACAAACCATGGTTTACTAAAACTATTAAAAGGTTGGAAAATAAAAAGAAGCGCCTGTTCCGCTCAGCAAGAGCCCATGGAACGCAAAGCGCACGGGTGAAGTACCGCGCTGCAGAAAAATCATACCAAACTGCTATCCATGACGCCAAGCACAACTTTTTTCACCAAGACCTTCCTAATATGCTCAGCGATAACCCCAGGAAGTTCTGGAAAGCCGTTAACCCTCATCATGAACACGCGATTACCCTCAAAGATGAATCAGGCGCGGCTATGACTGACTCTGAGTGCGCTACTTTGTTCAACGCAGCGTTCTCATCCGTCTTTACTAATGAAACCGAAGCACAACTTCATACATCTAATTTACTCTTTGAGCATGCTATGCCGGTAGTCGCATTTTCCTCACTGGGTACTGCGTCCTTAATTAAAAACATGAAAATTTCATCTTCATCTGGTGTAGACAATATTAACTCGAAACTTCTGAAGAATACTAGTGATATTTGTGCCGAGTTCTTATGCTTACTTTTCACCCAGTCACTCTCAACAGGACAACTACCGGACGATTGGAAAACTGGAAGACCGTCCCAGTCTACAAATCAGGTAACAAAGATTCGCCGTTAAATTACCGACCCATTTCCCTTAGCGTACCCTGAAAACTAATGCAACACGTCATCTATACACATATCATAAACTTCCTCGACTCGAACAACTTTTTCCATTCGTCTCAACACGGCTTTCGGAAAGGTCTTTCCTGTGAAACGCAGCTAGCCCTATTTATTCATGATCTACATGCTAATCTCGATTCTAACCTATAGACCGACGCCATTTTTCTGGATTTTGCAAAAGCATTTGACAAGGTACCTCATAAACGCTTAATCCTAAAACTTTCCCGTTTTAACTTGCCCCCCGACATAGTAAAATGGATAGAAGAATTTCTGACTAATCGCTCACTGTTCGTCGTTGTTAACAATCAAAATTCCAATCCGCTACTAGTAACATCAGGAGTTCCTCAAGGTTCTGTACTAGGCCCGCTTCTATTCCTAATTTATATTAATGATTTACCGAGCAATGTGTGCTCTAATATTCGCATGTTTGCTGACGACTGCGTTGTTTATCGCACAGTTACTAACGCCTCCGACCCAACATACCTTCAAGATGACCTAAACCACATACAAGAATGGTGCGACCGTCGGCTAATGGAACTGAACCCTCATAAATGTAAACGTTTGTCCTTCCACCGCCGCCGTAACCCGCTTGATTTCCCATATGTAGTCGCAAACGTTCACCTGCAGTCCGTTTCATCATACAAATACTTGGGCGTCACGCTGTGTAACAACTTATCATGGACTACACACGTTACTAACACCATTTCCTCGGCTAATAAAACTCTCGGATTCTTACGACGTCATCTTCGCCACGCCCCACAACAGGTAAAATTACTAGCATATAAATCTCTTGTCAGGTCAAAGTTAGATTATGCATCGCCAGTTTGGAACCCTCATCAAGTTTACCTTATCAATGCGCTCGAGTCACTTCAAAACAGAGCAGCCAGATTCATTCATTCCTCCTATTCGTACGACATCAGTGTGACATCTTTAAAAGCGGAATCCAGTTTAGCGCCCCTTTCACTTCGTCGTCATATTTCTAGCCTCTGCCTATACCATAAATTTTTCCATAGTTCTCTGCGCTGCGCTCCCTACATTGCCCCGCCAGCCGGCATATCCCCCCACATTCGTCATCCTTTCCAAGTGTTTCGCCCACGTGCCCGTACTGTTACCTGTGCCGCTTCTTTTTTTCACCGTGTTTCTGTAGACTGGAACGACCTCTCCAATGACATCGCTACCATCTCATGCCCATCCACATTCGCCGAAGCTGTTACCAACCATTATTCAACATAACACTTGTTCTATTGACTGTTTGCACCCACCCCTTATGTAATACCCCCAGTGGGTCTTTAAAGTATTAAAATGAAATGAAATGAAAGGCGATTTTGGTTAAAATACACCAGAAATTACTCGGTCAACAGTTTAAAGCCATCAAAAGCTTACTGATGCTTTTCATCCCACTTCCACCCAGCCTTGCTGCCAAAAAAGCGAGACTGTTCTTCCGGCACCTTTGATGGATTCGTGATGAAAAGGGCATAGAAGTTCACCATGCCTCGAAAGGGTTGAAATTTTTTCTTGTTGACAGATGGACGGGCATGATGGGTAGCCTTGACCCCTGCCTTTAACGAGTAGATGCCGTCTTCGTTCGTTCCCTGCCCCACGAACTCCATTCCTTCAATTAGAAACTCTCATTTGGGGCCCTGTGCTTTGATTCGGCTCTGGAAGGGCGACATAAAAAATAATTAAAAAGAGAGCTTTGCTGCTTGGATTTACGCGAATGCAGCTAACGAATACCGACAAGGATGGTTAAGCGCATTCTTCGAACTGAAACTTAATTCTATTGAAGCAAGAAAAAGAAAGAAAGAACACTTGACACTGGTGTGACAGCAAACGAATGATAAATGAATGAGCGAACGATGTTAGAATGCGCTTAACCGCTCTTGTCTGTCTTCGCTAACTGTGTCCCTGTAAATCTGAGCAGTGCAGTTCTCGCAAAATGCACTTCCTACTAGCCTTATTCCAAGCACTTCTTCATCATTAGGGTAGACTGCTATGCCTTGCGCCCATGATGCTTTCAAACAAACCCGGGACTATGGACACGTCTTAGGGCAAGCGATGAACTCTGTAGAGGCCTTCCATTGTGCGTGTTACCAGCGAAGGAAAGCTCAATGAGGTATAGCCGGCCAAATCTTTATCTAGCTTGCGCGATGACCGCTTTTTCTGCGCTCCTTTGCTTTACCACCAAACAAACTTGCGGAAAGCTCAATATTCAGCCCGGGCTTAGTGATCGCTTGCTTATACTCGTATTTGATATTTTCTGAAATTTGCTCTGTCATAAGGTGCAGGAACACAGAAAACGCGGCCGTCAAGCAAGCCAGCTAAAGATTTGTCCGGCTGTACAGTTGCTGATATGCCTGCTTCAAGAACATTCTGCCGTTTCCAAGTTCAGTGAAACGTTCTTCACTCAGTAGGTTAAGGGCTTAGGTTCGTTCTCACATCTTCATTCACCATGCTTCGCACTTCCCGTCTATCCTTAGGGAGCTGTTTATTATTTTTTTTTTGCCACACCACAAAACACAGCTGGAGTGGCCCTCCTTACGAACTGTGTGGCCTTTAGATTTCTTGCCGCTATATCCTCTACATCTCAAATGAAATATGAGAAGCTCCAGGATTTCAGGAACAGGGAGTGAATGTCTTGCTTTAATTCCGTATCAATCGGGCGGGAGATTAGCACCTAGAAACTAGTTGCCTTTAAAGCTCCGAAAAATATTACGGTCACTGCTGTTGGTCCATGCTGGTTCTGTGCATATGATTTATTCTGGTGGCAAGTGGCTGAAGCAAGTGGCTGAAGCCAACCGCCATTGGTAGTGTGCTTTCATGCTTTTTTACAACATACAACGGTAGAACAAGATTTCGATCGTTAGACGGGATAGGACGGATCGTTAGACGGGATAGTCGCCTCCCAGTGACTCCAAGCCTTTCCTTTGCCCAGGTCACTAATTCGGTGTCCTCTTTCTCTAGCTTGATATCTTAGGCCATATGCTGCTTTTTGAATGTATGACGGCTGATAATTAACATGCTGCTCTTGAATCCATTTCAATATATGCATTTTGTCTCTATAGATTTATGTGACGATAGCGTACAGGGTCAATCACACTAAACGTGAACACGACTCCGCGTGGCTTCGCACATACAGAGTACCAAACCCTCTACCGGCTTGGTCCGACCAAGCCGGTAGCAAACCCGTGCAAAAAGGCAGATGACACGAAGCACCACTTCGAGGTCCCTCTTCTCGTGCACTCTGCATTGATTCATGAACGGGTTAGATGCAGTTGAACTCGGCAAGCACGTGGCCACGTGGAGCCATGTTCCCTCTAAGTGTGACTCACCCTGTACTTTCGAACTCCGATGGTTACTTGACTGATATCGACAAGTCGTCGTACTCCACCCAAGTTTAACACACCGCGTCTTCAAACAAATCCTGCACTAGCGGTGCTTTTGCAGTTCGGCATGCTCAGGATTTATTCCACAAATGGAGCAACGAATACGGTTCAACCTTCAACCGACCCCTTCTCGATTTCCAAGACATCGAAAGGAAAGCCGGTTTGGAGGTAGAATCTTGCGTTGGCCTCATCGGGCAGATAGCTTGCTACGGTTTTACCGTTGTGAAAGAAAGGATTCCGACCTGCCTTGAAAGTCAGCTTGTTTTGCGTTAAGCAGCCTTCAGTGCACTATGCCGTTTTCACCTCTAAACAGCACATGGTCACGTATAATTATACTAGGCGGAAACTGGGTCTCTCCGAAACCGCAGTTCACTTCTAGCTTTTTGAAGAGGGTTCGTAGCCTGCAATACGCTGTCCATGTCGCTGGTCTTGTTTCGAAAGAAACGTATCTCCGAGTACGGTTCGGACGGCTTACGATTGATGTGGTTCTTGACAGCATCGATGACGGCCTTGTTGATTGTACTTTTGGCAATCAATGGGGCTTCACCATGGTTCGGAATGCGAGACAGATTCTTGTCCACAGATTATGAAAAGCGCATCCATAACCTTGGTGTCTTCTAGCAGTTTTAACTCCACAAACGTACCCGTTGAGCTCGACACATTCTTCCAAACACTAAGTACCGGTCATCGCAAAGTCACAAATCCGACTGCCAAAAGGTGTACTGCCGCTAACCAGCCTCGACAAGCTAGACTGTGCTTCGTTATCAGTTGGGTCACCGATGCGGGAAGGCAAGATATGACAATCGTTTACATAGCTTGGGTGACGATGCTTATCAGCGCACTTGTTTTGCGTTAGGCAAACAAAGAAAAGGTGAGTGGTGCGCTTGCAGCACAGTGGTGTTATGAGATTTCTTTCGAGCCGATTTTGGGTCCATACTTGCGCAGAAACCCTAACACAACTGAAGAATTACCAATGTAAAAGAGAGGTGGTGGTGGTGGTGGTGGAAAACATTTACATACAGATACACTTAAAGAGTTTATGCATGAGCTGGCCCATAGGGGGCCAGCCCTTACAAGTACTAGGTGGAGGCCTTAGCTCGGGACCCCTGTGGCGCTGGCCGCCACCCGAGCTCGCGCGACCAAGGCCCGTTGGGCCTGCAGGTCAGAGCAGCCGAGCAGGGTCTCCTCCCAGTCCTCCCGGGTTGGGTTGGGGTGAGGGGGGAGGGGGGGATGGCAGGGTTGGATGGACAGGCCCTATACATTTTAGTAGATGCCCGAAGACTTCTCCGCACAGTGCGGACAGCTGCCCGAGAAAAAAGGGTCGAAGTGTTTGAGAGCTGCCGGGCACAGCAAAGTATTAGTATAGAGGCGAAGCAGAAGCCGCTCCTCCGCCTTTGAGAGACCTTTACACGGGCGGGGAGGTCGGCCTTTGGACGACATTTATCAATAAACTGATAAAAATAGCCTCTTGTATCTGCGCCTACCCGACTATCGTTGAACTGCGTGCGATATTTCACGCTGCTTTATCAAACACTGCCGGAAATACACGGGGATATCTAGCAGGGTCGCGGTAATGAAAATTCCGTGATCAGGCACTGATTTAAGTACCTTCTAATAATGTGCTATCTGGGACAGAAGTGCCCAGGATGCGCCGTTGCTGGCTCAAATGCATCGCTGAGTCAGCAGAGTTACCTATTGGTCCGAGGACGGCGCGTCCATTTTGAACGCCAAGGGGTGCTTGTCTGGAAGCGTCTGCTTTGGCACTTGACGCGAGAAAGAGACCACACGATGAGTCCACAAGTTGGCGCACTTCCCGGCGCATGTAGCTACTGTGATGAAGTACGGGCAAACTGCATTTCTTTTTGGGTTTGCCCAGCAGTCCACTTCTACAGGCTGCTGTAGAGTTGCTTCGCGTATCAAACTGAAGGATTGAAACACCGTTCCGTGTACATTCTCGGACGACCGCCTCTTCTAGGAGGAATGGACACGGCGATTAAAAAATTGCGAGGACACTTTGGCAACTGAGGTGCTGAGAGGCAGAACCCGAGGACACTATGCCGTGACGACTTCCGGCGGATGTGGACGTCACACCGTTCCCGTGGCTATATCGATACCCAAATTATACATCTTTCAGTAGTCTTAAGTGTTAATTACGCTTAATTACACATTTTTCCATCTAATTTGACACAAATCCGAAATTTTTCCGACCATTCTGTGACAATTTTTACTATGCCGCGACGACTTCCGGTGGAAGTGACGTCACACCGTTCCCGCGGCTATATCGCCATCCGCGATATTTCGACGTAATTTCAATATTTTTGCCCTATAATTCATTAAATAAGTACTCTACAATCATGAAACTCGGCTTATAGGTTCATTTTTTCCTTCTCTATCCGAAGCAACAATTGGTTTTCTTCTATCGTTTTTAGTTACCGAGTTAAACGCGTGTGACACGCTTTGTTAACAGACGGACGATAGTACCGCCGCCAGGGATACGTGTTTTTTTACGAGCGCTCGCGCGTTCTGGTCACTTCTGTCCCCGATAGTATATCTCGTTCCTGTGGCTTATAGCACCCCCGGGTTTGACGTGTTTCAGGTGAGCCGAAAGCTAGCTGTATAGTTCTCGGTAAGTTTGAAAGTTCTTGTTTCGGCGGGGCCGAGAAGATGCGATGCAGAAAAAAAATCTTCCGGGCCTGGGGTTTGAACCCAGGACCACCGCTTAAACAGCGCAGTCGCTCTACCAACTGAGCTAACCGGGACGGCTGTCCGTTTTTTTTAACATGGTATGTGTTACACTAAAAAATGTGCTCTTTACATGAGCTATTTACAAAGTTTTTAATAGGAAAACGTTCGAAAGACACCTCGAAAAGGCAAATGAACAGAGCACTAGACGGGAAGTGAGGCTGCGCACGCCATCAAGAGGGAATGTCTCTCCGGTTTACAGCAACGGTTAGCCTTTTGGTAGGGTGAGTGCGAATTTATTAATAACTCGAAGTGGGAACAGTGTTGGTGAAATGTTTTAGGGGAATCCCCCAAAGGGAAGTAGATTTCTAATAAAGGAGATACAAATCATTGGCCTCCATCCAAGCACCGAAATACGGCTACAAAGAAAAATCTATACAGCTTCCACAGAAACTTCGCAGCTAAAGAAAAATTCGTCCTGGTCGGAGTTCGAACCCGAGACCACCGTCTCACCAGAGGAGTCGGTCTACCAATTGAGCTAAAAATTCGTCCTTGTCCGTGGTTCGAAACAGGGAACTACGCTTCACCAGAGCAGTCCCTATGCCAACTGAGCTAAGAGGGACGGCTAGCCGTATGGTAGGGCGAGAGCGAATTGATCGATAACTGAAAGTTATTGATCAAGTCGCTCCCAATACGCCAGAACCGGATGCCAGTTCGGTTGCGACTGTTAGCGGCGGCGGGATGTCCCTGCGTTGCCGCAGCGAAAGGCCAAGGAGCGCTATTGCTCTCTGCGGAACTCGAAGTTATGGGTCAATTCACTCTCGCCCTGCCATACAGCTAGCCATTACGGTTAGCACAGTTGGTAGAGAGACTGCTCTGGTGAAGCCGTGGTCCCAGGTTCGAGCGTCATACCAGGACAAATTTTTCTTGAACTACGAAGTTTCTGAGAAAGCTGTATAGCTTTTCTTTGTAGCCGTATGGCTGCGCTTGGGTGGATGTCAATGAGTAACTATACTCCATTATTACAAATCTACTCCACCTTGAGGGATTCTCCAATAACATTTTACCATGCAATATAGAAGTTGGATAACCACCGCTAGCAAGTATTTGTTTCCCTTTTAAACGCAATAGCCGTTGCTTAGTAATTCTCTCACTGAGAAGAGGTGAAGGTAAACACCCGACTCTGATTTTATCAAAGGCGTAGATGTGTAAAGCCCGCGGGCACGACATGAGGTATTTAGTGGAGGCCATGGTCCATGCAAACGCCTTCCGCATTCTCCGTTGCCTACCGCTTGACACTAACAAGACCGCATTCTAAAGACAAGTTGTCATTGCGTTAGTTTAGTGGCAAAAGGTGAAGGTTCTACGTTTCTTGGGGGCGAAGAACGGCCATTTTTTAATATTTATAGTTAATAGAGCTCTTAGGAACGTAGACTTTGAGTCGACAGTGCGTGCAGCGCAAGGAAACGCTTTGATTCTTGATGCACAACAGAGAGAGAGAGAAAAACTTTATTATGACAAGTGTGTTAGGCCCCCCTTGGGTCCCTGGACCACCGCATGGTCCCACTCTACGTCGGAACGTTCATGTGGTGTTTGTTCATGACGTCGGCACCCCGAAGCACCGCAGCAAGCTGCGATGGCGGGTCCGGAGACGAGAGCACGACCTCCCAGTCCTCCCAACTTGATAACGCGGGCTGTCCCTGCGGGGGAGGATCAGCAGGGCAGCCGAAAAGGATGTGGGAGAGTGTGGCGTGAGGGTCGCCGCACAGGGTGCATGCAGGGGAGGTGCCACAGTAGTGAGATCGCAGCTGAGGGGATAAGAGAGAGCGGAGCGGGAGTGGTAAGGGAGGGGTGTGGAGGAGGGTAAGTCCGACGGTACAAGCGGGGCATTTGCGTGAGCTCTGCAAAGGTGTGAGCCCGTTCTCTCGAGAAGCCTGGACCGAGGCCCTCCTGAGCCCGGCAAATCAAACCTCGGGCCAATTTATTGGCCCGATTTTAGCTCGCAGAGTGTATAAGGTGGTGGGCTCAGCTCAGCTATGTGCCGGGAGGCAGTGCGGCCCGAGAGAAAGGCGCGAACGTAGTTGTAGGTATTTGAGCCTACCTGTAGTGCCTGCAGTTCTCGCAAAATGGCATCGTGTCGAATCCTGTCAAATGCCTTTTTGAGGTCAACTGCCAGAATAGCTTTATTGAGGTGGGGGATCGTGTCATCAAGCACGTCATGTGTAATTTGTAGTAGGGCATCCTGTGCAGATAGATGCGCACGAAAGCCCACCATGCTGTGCGGGAAAAGGTGGTTGTCTTCCATGTACGTGGTTAGTCGGGCAAGAATTATGTGTTCGCAGGCCTTGCCGAGACAAGATGTCAGAGAAATCGCTCGGATATTCTCTATGTTGATGGTTTTGTGGGGTTTCGGAATAAATATGATTTTTCCGTGCTTCCAGGTGGCAGGGAGGGTATCTGACTTCCAGCACTCGTTGAAGTGGGTGACTAGATGAGATATGGAGGCATCGTCAAGGTTTCGGATGACAGCATGGGTAATTTGATCTCCCCCGGGTGCAGTATTGCGCAATTTCAAAAGTGCTGTCCGAAATTCCGCCTCTGTAATAGGGGCGTCAAGCTGGGGTTGAGGTGGACCCGTGTACTCGGGGTGCTTGCAAGGGTCACCTGGGGTGGTATATGTTGATTTCACCTGCGCGAGGAAGGCGTTCGTGTCAGAGATAATTCAGAGATGCACAACACTGATCATAAGGACACAGTATAAGCTGCAGAAAACAAAATTAGTGGGCGTGTACCTACGAAAATGGATGAATGTGGAGACTGCTTCACAAATCAGCTGATATCAGAGCGAAAGCATTAATGAGTTTCTACAAAATGTGCACTAATACATTCAACAAACTTCAAAGGATAGAGCGAATCAGCAGTAGAATTTACTGCAAAACTAGCGAAGAATACACTTTTGGAACTTTTTGAGAATTTCCAGACATGCAAAGAATTTTTATTTTTATTATTTCTAATTACTCGAGTTCTGTTTTCCACATGTCTGCCCAAAGATCGGTAGCAGATGTGGACAATGCAAACTCGAAGTTCAAGCAATGCATTGCACGCGCTGAAATAAAGCTAATGCAATGCTGTAAAAGAATAGAGTGCAAATAACACACTGTATAAATTCGTAAAGATAAGGGATCAAATTATTGCAAGCACATAGAAGTCCACCAATGAAGGCACCCATTGTTAGTCCGACTAAAAATAAAAACCCATCTGTGCTATTGACTTCGTGCATGAGTGCACTCTGATACAATTTGCTGATAATTCAGAGCAGTCTCTTTGACCGAGTAATACCCCATGAAAAAAGACTGTTATTGCTTTTTTCTGTGTGCGTATGCAAGGGAATGCGGTTCAAAGGTCAAAGCTGCGAGTAATTACCAAGGAATCTTTGTGAACAGTTCGATCACAAAATATGTAAACTAACCGATATTGAATGCCCTAGATATCTGCGACACAAAAAACTGAGCGTAACAAATAACATAACGAAGTTCCAAACGGGCTTCGACAAGGCTACTAGAAGGTTGCATTATGCGGCTGTGATCAACAGTCAATCACCGGGGTAGTACAGGTCGATTTGTCCGAGGCATACTAGGAGTAACGTAAACACTCTCTAAAATTGAAAGGATTTAGTATTTCCGGCATTACTAACACTTTAGAACGCAGTTATTTCTTTATGAAATTACAGGGGATTCTATGCGCTAAAATTCTTCTAACTTCAGATTTAATTATCGAGTTCGATAATAATAACCTCCAGGAACTGCGATATTTTGAACCTTGCCTTAAAATGAGCGCAAATCATGGGCAGGTAACATAGAATATTGCGTGAAATATGTCTACTTCACATGAACCTTCCAAAAACTAGTTTTTGAGCCCAGACAAGAGTAAATTTTTAGTCCTCTAGAAACATATTTTAAAACACACCTTATCAGTGCCTCGGACCAGGCTACATTTATTGGGGTACTGTTAGACTGTGGCTGCATTTGATGCCAACATTAAATCAATAACTTCTAAAAGTGTCGTGCAATAATTCGAATACGTTTTTATTCTGTACTTCATACTCTAAAAATTATTTATTATTCTTTTATGCACATTCATCTCATTGTTCTATTGTGCATAATATATTTTGGAACTTGTAAACTGCTTCACTGCCTCACTGCTTCACTGTTTTCCACCGTTTTCGTTTTGGATTATCACCTTGCTATGCACTGCGTTTATTTTTCTGCCTCGCTTTTAATTTCGTTAAAGAAGCGCCTACAACAATATATTCGTCTTCCGATGTTACCTTAGACCTCGTTCTGCACTACTTCAGCTCAAGCGCTTCACATGTACCGCGTCTAGCAAAATAAAATGAATCAATCAAAACGAAATTAATTAATGATGTTTTGCGATTCTCGGGGTAGACATCGCGGCCCCTAAAAACGCAATTGCTGACAAAAAGCAGAAAAGAATTGCGAGGGAAATTAAGTTCGCAGCCATTTGTGACGCCTTGAGTGGTAATTCACGACACAATTGATTCCATCCGAAGCTATCAGAGAAGATAAGGAAAGGCTCCAGCACTAGCGCAAGAGACGCATAACACAGTTATCCAGATCTAGCTGTAAATGAGGTATTGTACCACTCAACAAGATAGGTTATATGAGGCATCATACGATAGAATATACAAAATGAATGGGAAATGAATCAGATGGAGTTTTTATTATGGACGGTGCTGTTGTGGAGTGCGGCAATGGCCAGGCGGGCCATTGCATTCGACTTCTGTCTGGACAAAAAAAAAATTGCAAGCGCGCAGTGTTATATATGTGCTGAAGGAGGAAAAATGGTTTTGTTGTGACTGTTGCGAATGGATGAGAATGATTTATATCTGAGAGGAATAAGTGATAAAAAATCGGTGTGGTTTAGCTCTGGTTGAACCCGGTTGGTTGCGAAAGCTTAGCTTGCTTAGCGGCTTCTGATTCGCGTCGTTTTCGCAAACGTTCTTCTCGTTGTTCCTCTGTTTTCTGGGCACGCTGTTTCCGTTTGGCTTCATTCGTTTTGGCTTGCCTAATCCCAGCTTCTGAACTCGATACAGCTCGTTTAGCTGCTTCGGCTTCTTTCCGTTCCCGCAGTCGTTCTTCTCGTTGTTCTTCCGTTTCTTGGGCACGTTGTAACCTCTTTCTTGCATTCTTCCTAGCTTGCTTGGCTGTCGCTTTACAGTTAAACTGTTCAGAAGCAGTAGAGCAACTAGATTCAGATACAGACTCTTCGTAGGTGACTTCCACGGCGAGACTCCTCGAGGAGGGCACGCACAACCGGCTCCTCCTGGCTGCGGTGGAGAGAGCAAGCTGACGTCACGCGTCGCTATACCAACGGAGAGGTTGACGTCACACCACCTGTTAGGCGCGGCGGCGGCTCCTCGAGTAGCAGGGGGGTCCACGGACCACGCGACGAGCGGTTAGACCTGGCGTAGCATTGCTTTCGCAATAAAAATTAGGGGATACTTAAGCTCCTCTTTAAGGGTATGACGCAGCAAAGTTAATGGTTATTTATGCTTAATTCGTTCTTGATCATTTATTTCTCTTAATTGCACGCACCACTTAGCCGGCATTAGTAGGAATACTATACCATGTGATAAACCACAAGACACCCAAGTTCTCGCTTTCACCAAGTCCAACGAACGTGCTTCATGATCTAGGGCGGAAGAAGAGGTCGTTCTGAACGGCAACGTTTAATTATGTTCTTAACCTCTGGGTCTGACATGGACGAGTGCAGGATTGTGCTGGCTCGTCTCCCAACCGGTAAATCTGTCTTCAACACCGCGTTTTCGCATGCAGATCTATCGGGCCTGTCGTTCCGGGCTCCCGACTTCCGGGATGGCCTTGCTCCTGTTACGGACTTTCGGGATGTTGCGTGTATAGGACAGTATGAGATGATCCACGTGTGGATGGGACATGTGAAAGAAACCGTCAGTGGAACGAGAAAAGTGGCATGTCAAGGCATGGAGCACATGAAAACGACGAATCATGAGGTCTCGCTGACGCTGAAGTATGGCGCTTCAACTTCTAGTATACCCCATACGATGCCTGTATTTGGTATCCAGTCGTTCGTTGGGATATCCGGCAGATCTCCTCTCTGCCTTCGGTGCAGCAGGGTTGACCATGTACGAATACAGTGCCGTACGCCACGAGGTACGCAATGTCGTCGCTTTGGCCACTCTGTCGAGAGCGGTGCCATGACGCACGTCGATAGGTTGAGATAGGGACATTTGCCGAAAGCGGCAGATGCAGCCACTGATCACACCATAGATATTTCGGACGTTGTGTGTTCCTCTGGTGAGGTCATCAATTAGGTTCCAGGTGTCGACCATTTAAAGATGCTACCACCCCATTGCGAGAGAGCGAAGATACAGGACTAAAGCCTCCGGACCCTGGTCATAGCGAGCTCGATGCACTGCGGCCTGCGCTTGCCGAGAAGGAGCTTTTTGTTACCCAAGTACCCAAGTGACGTGGTTCTCCCAACTTCATGGGCGGAGGCCTTGACACCATTGGATGCCTCCAAGGACAACAGCGCAACGCTGAAGCATCCCGCAGATGAGGAGCCGTGTGACACTGAGGCTGAGGCGACGGGAGGACTGGTTCCGAAAAAGCGGGCGACTATTGCCCTGAACGCTGCCAACTATCAGGCGGTTATCCCCGGCCCGGTTTATGGAGATTAAGGCGACCAGCAGAAATAGCGATGGTTGCAGCATTTTAGATCGCTGGCCTCAACGTTACGGGTATGCGAAATTGAGAGAGAGAGAGAGAGAGAAGGATGGAAAGGCAGGGAGGTTAACCAGGCGATGCCCAGCAGGCTACCCTACACTTGGGGAGGGGAACAAAGGGACAAAAAAGGAAAAAGAGCGTTCAACAAATGAGTTTTTCAAATGTTCATTGAACAATATGACAAGGGGACCGAGGGCGCACACTTACAGTTTAACTTTTACACACGGGAACACGACCCCACGCCAATATGTTAAGCACCTCTTGCAGAGATGGAGCGTCAGTGTGGTTGCCTTCCAGGAAACGAAATTATCTAGCCACGAGGAAACGGAATTTGCTCTCGATCAGTTTTTGCTTGACAATAATATTGTGACGAATAAGACGAAGCTGACAGTGGCGCGGGAAGGAGCGCTCCATCCCGCGCCACTGCCTGCTTCGTCTTCTTCGTCACAATATTATTGTCAGCTACTCGAAAGTCCTTTCTGGAGGGTGTTTGCTTTTCCTCAACGACGGATTGAATATTTCCGACCTCTCGCATGGCAAAGATGGTGAGGAGCGCCTCATCTGCAGCGACCTTGCTATTTCAGGTGAACAGTGGCAGGTGATTTGTGTGTCTGCGCCCGTCAATCAATGAGAAAGGAGGCCTTTCTTTATGTCGTTGAATAACGTTCTGTGCACGGATCGCAAAATCATATTGCTTGGTGAATATCAATTGTGTTTACAATGATGAGGATCGCTCAGTGCTACGCGTGCTTAATGATCCTGGTTCTGCTATTTTAACGAATTTGCTCTGTGAACATAACCATTTTGACATCGGGCGACAAAAAGTAAGTAGCGTTCATTTCACGCTTTTCCAGTCTTCCTCAAACGCTCGGCTAGGCAGGATCTACGTTTCTGCTGGACTGTTATCCAATGTGCAGGGTTACTGGGTAGGGCCGATTTCGTTTAGTGATCATTGTATGCTGTCTGCTCAGACAGGTAGTCACAGCAGCGGTTTTCTTCATCATCTGTGCGGGCTCTGGAAGCTGTATAATTTTCTCTTCACTGATGAAATTTATCAGCACGCTGTCACTTCTTGTTTAAAAGATACATGAGCCCGTTGTAATCTTTTTGTCTTTCAGAAGTGGGATATATTCAAGCAGAAGGCTAAAGATCTTTAATCGAAGCGTCAGCATGAATTGAAATTCCGAAGCGTCATCACCTTCGTGAGTTTGGACATACCTTAAATGACCTGCATGAGCTAGAAAAGATTAATACGGAGGCTTATGTTGATGTCGTAAACAACATCAAAGTACAGCTACAGCAGTTTGCCACAGGAAAATATCAGGGTGCTTCAATTAGATCTCGGACGCGCCAGTTCCTTGAAGAACAACCATATCGACGGGCATTAAGTGATGAAAGAGAGGCTACTCTTGCAAAGGAGGTATCAGAGACTCAGTATGATGGGAACATTGATACCTAGCAAATTCTGGCGGCTTTTTATGACTATTATGTGCTTCTCCTTGGAGGTGGTTGCTGCCAGACTTGTGGGTCAGACTTCAGTCGTTTCTACGACGAGTTTCCTCGACTTGACGAAAAGCAGCGAGGTATACGTAATAGAGGATCCTCCCTGCTTGGACAAAGTCAAACTGGCTATTTCCGCTCTGCAGGGGCAAAAATCTTCCGGCCCCGATGGCTTGAGTAGCGAATTGAACAAAACGTTTTTGTCTTGCTTGGCGCCGGTCTTGTTGCAAGTTTTCTGAGTTACTTATGATGCTGGCTTCTAACCTCCCACTTTTTAAGCTGGTCATAACAAGCTCATTCTAAAATGCACTGATAAGAGCGAGTTGAGGAATATCGATGTGCACCGTCCCATTTCTTTGTGTAATGTGTAGGCTATAAAATATTCGCAAAAATTATTTCTTCCCGCTTGCAGATTGTGGCGTTGGATTTAATTGGCTTCCATCAAGCATGTGGCATTCCAGGCTGCAATATCCAAACTCGTATACATAATGCACATTGATGGTTTTAGTCAACAACGGATGAGGCTGGTCAGGTTGCTCTAATTCAGAATTATCTTGTGAAGGCCTCTATAAGGCGAGTCATGATTTTCTTGTGGATTCTTGGAATGCGCAAACATTGGTGGTGCATCGCTTAAGGGCATTAGAATACGCGACAAACAGTCCCATGCAAGGTTGATCGTAGATCATGAAATTAGTGATCTAGAGGACAGCTTTCACTTACTAGGCGTATTTGTGTTCACAGTGTACTCAGCAGCAGTCGCCGCAATTAGGAGTCAACTGGCAGCGGAGGCGTGGCCTATCCATCGCGGTGATGCGGGAGGGCCGTGAGTGCAGCCGAGACGATGTGTCGTGCTCACAATGCTGTACGTATGCCGGCGGTCAAAGCCGATAACGTGCGATGGGTCGAAGATAAGACGATCTCATTTGTTGTGCTCCTCCCGCAAACGCGCTCCACGACAAGATGCTCCAGCCAGTGGCAACATGTTTGTCACGCGACCGAGCACTAGTTTCAAACCTCTGAAAACAGAAACACAACGGTCACTCGCTCATGCGATATTTATTGCGATAAGTGTGAAGTTGGCAGGGTCGATTAAAGTAGAGCAGCACTCCTCCAGAGGCCAACAACTACAACACTAAGGGGTCCCAAAAGGGAGAGAAATGACGGGATTTATATCGGCACCCCGGACGCCACCACGAAGCAACAGCGACTTTATGGAAAAAAGAACATGAGTATCGAGCGTTATGAATATCGAATGAATATTGCGTCATTAGCCATCTTCGCTATATCCGGTACAACTTTTTCGTTATAGCCGGATATCTACTTTTTAATGCTAGCTTTATACAGCGCAAGAAGACAAATCGTTGGACACCACTCCGAATGTTCTACGTCAATCAGTTTGGCCATAATGGACGTTTGAAGTTTCAAGAAGTCACGGTTTGGAGAACCAAAGGTCGTCGGTGCGTATCCCTATGATAGGCTACGCTTTGATTCAACTAGTAATCTTATGCTCCATAACACGCTGATTCGTTTGATACCATTCCAAACATTCTACGCCAATTAGGTGGTCCACAACCTGTGTACCAATGGTATCACCCACTGGTCCCACTTGAATGGCCTTGTGTTTCACACTAACGCGACTTTGAGTAATGAGAGTGCTAGAGCTAACGCTCTAAAAAAAGAGACCGCAGAATGTCGCCAGCCGCCAGGCGACTAAAATGAAGAGTACTCGAATTAATTACTTTTCTGGCCTATGTAATGAATTACTTTTGGCACTAATTTGCGAAAACTGGAGCACGGCCAAGGGAAATTTTAATCGGACACTGACGAGAATTCCATCCGGTAATTTTTTGCTACAAAAAAAAAAGAGAACTGCTGGCTCTTTCGAGCTATGTTCGTGTTTGTCATGCAGCAAAATACGTGTTTATCAGGAAGAAAACCGCAACTCTATTCAAACTCATGACGTCCTTCCCAAAAGGGACGAGGTGCCTCCGTTTTGTAGTGAGTGGAAGTGTGGCGTAGCCTCTAGTATCCACGAGAAAATCAGTCTACGTGCACATTTTAGGCCAGAAATCGGCCTGTGAGGGCGGCACCGCTCGGTCGATTTAGTGATGTAGCACTGCCAGGCGCATTTTCTGATTTTCGGCATTCCTACAGCCCCCGTCAAAAGTATACAGCCCAAGGGAGTTTGCTTCTAAGCTGCTTAGCGGGGCTCCTTAGCACATCTAGTAGTCCAAAGCTTGGGAAGATTGAGGACGCGAAGCCTTTACTCTTTCGAGAGTTTACAGTCACCGAGTATGCATAACGAGCAGGCGGCAGGGGCCTTGGGCTGTTTACTTTGGGGGGAGGGGGGAGGAGGTGTACGTACCTGAAGCCTGCTCTGTGGCAGTCAAGGAAGGCCTTCAAGGTAAGTGCCTTCAGGGTAATGGCTTTTAAATTAAAGGTCTTCGTGGTAAAAACGTTTAGGTCAAAGGCTTTTAGGGTTAACGCCTTCATGGTGTATGCCTTCCAGGTATAGGTCTTTATCAAGACGTTCAACTGGGCTAGTCGGTAAAGATTCATGGTGACACACAGCGCAAAAGACGAGAAACTAGAGTAAGAAAAACGCAGGACAAGCGCTGTAGCAAATAAAGCCTTTAGTTGCGAATAGCGCTTGTCCTGTGCCTTTCTTACTCTGATTCCTCGTCTTTTGCACTGTGTGTCACCATAGGTCTTTATGCAGAAGGCCCTTATGGTAAAGGTATTTAGGTCAAATATCTTTAGCACGTAAGGACCTTAAGCGCCAACACTAACTAGTGCTACTACACGATATCCCACGCTTAGCCATGCTAAACCGTTTGTTACTTTTTTTCGGTGTTTCCCAGCTTATAAAAGCTCCGTTTTCCCAAAGAATCATGGATCATCATCATCATCATTTAATGGCCCTTAAAGACCCCTGGCGGGGTATTACATAAGGGGGGGGCGAACATCGAAGCAAGTAATGACATTATTAGGTCAAAAAAATACATATACAAAAAAAAGTACAGTAAAACAGTGAAAAAAAAACTGAAAAAAAGTATACAGTGAAGAAAAAGTATACAGTGAAACAATCGTTGCTTGGGGAAGAGAGAGAAAAAAAAGAAAAACACGTTTATAAATCAGGCAGACAGGTGCAGTAGTATATCAAACAATCATAACATAAAAATAAAACGCAAAGGCAACAGTTACCCACATTGGGATTTCAAGTGCAATGACAGCATTTGGCGGAATTTCAGAGCATCGCGTTCAGTGACAATTAATTCGGGTAGTGAATTCCATTCATTAATGGCAAGAGGCAGAAATGACTTGTTAAATGCGTTTGAGGAGCCATGAAGTCTTAGGATGCTCATGGAGTTGAAAAGACGGCGTGATGTTCGGAGGGGAGGGAGCAGAAGGGAGCGTCGAAGTGAGGGAAAACAATAGTACAATTTATGGAATAATGATAAACGGGCAATTATACGCCTATGCGCGAGAGACTCGATGTCGGCAGATAATTTTATTTTGGTAATGCTAGAGCGGGTGTCATAATTGGAGGAAATAAAGCAGGCTGCACGGTTTTGGACGGCTTCTAGGCTGGCTTTGTGATTTGTGATTAAGAAGCGGTACCCTATCGCCTCAAACAATTTCTTTTTGTTCTCAGTGTTCGGTATTAAGGATCGACAATTCTTGAAGGATCGTCCATCTATCTCTCCGTGAACGGTAGTGACTGCACTATAGACCGACAACTGATAAACGTTGATTTTGTACCCTGGGGGTCCAAAGCCTTTTTTCACTCTGCTTTCAGAGATACCTGGTTCTTAGAAAAGTGCATTCAAAGATGGGAGGCATTCTGGCGACTAGAAAAATGCGCAACAGCAGGTTTTACGCAGAGTGACATCCATTGCTCTCTATAAACTTATCTCTACTTAAGTGGCTTCACGGGGGGCGTTTCTCAGAACGCGGAAGGCTGCTATCGTTTAAGCACGCTAAGCACCACTTGAGAGAAGTGGAATACCGGGTGGAGATGAACTCAGAAGCTTGAGCGTCTGCTGTGCTCAGAAAGTCGCCCACAGTAACTCACTTGAGATCACGTTCTATTTGTGTCCTGTTACATTTCGAAACTCAAACTGTCCATAAGTGTTACTGTTGGGGTAATCATGCGAAAGTTAAGACATGCATTATCTTCAGCATTGCAGCTTGCGGTAGTGATTTGATTTTATTTATTTTAGAGTCTGCTGTCTTCTTTGCCACTGTAGAGCCAGTATCATTGAATAAGTAAAAAAACTTTTCTGGTCGGTCAAATTTTTAGGGGACTCCCCCAAGGTGGAGTAATTTGAAATAAGGAATTAATTACTCATTCTACTCCGACTTCGGGGATTCCTCTAAGCGTTTGACCAACACTGTTCCCACTTCGAGTTATTGATCAATTCGCACTCGCCCTAACATAAGCTTGCGGTCCCAGTTAGCTCAATCGGTAGAGCGACTGCTCCGGTGAAGCGGTGGTTCCGGGTTGGAACCCTGGACCAGGACGAACTTTTCTTTAACTACGAAGTTTCTGAGAAAGCTGTTTAGCTTTCCTTTGTGGCCGTATGTCTGCGCTTGGGGGGATGTCAATGAGTAATTACTCCCTTATTACAAAACTTTTCTTCAGTG
Source organism: Amblyomma mixtum (assembly GCF_055824585.1). Classification (NCBI taxonomy): domain Eukaryota; kingdom Metazoa; phylum Arthropoda; class Arachnida; order Ixodida; family Ixodidae; genus Amblyomma; species Amblyomma mixtum. The sequence goes on along the minus strand of NC_143021.1, from coordinate 175,901,874 downwards.
AATTTCAAACGGTTTGTTTGCAGGGAACTAATTCTTCTAGGAGGCGATGCGTCGTAGTAGCTGCTACAAGAGAATAAACGGCCATTGTTTCCTCTAGGTTGATCCACTTGCACGGGGTGGTGGCGTGGACCAGGTGAGGTCTGGGCACGTGTTCCTCATTACACTGTTACCAGTACAGGTTGGCTTGTCAGGTTTCTTGAGGGGTGCCAGTTGGTTGCAGGCAATAGTAAGGGCTACCTTGCGACCCTTGGGCGTCTCCATCACATAAATGAGTCCCGCTATAATCACTGGCTGCAGCCCACACACCTCACACCAGCAGCATCATCATGAACATTCAGCGTATTTGTGCTTGACCTGTGCAGCAAGCCAAAAGCTAAGGAAGACATTCGATGACCTATTTTAAACCACCCTTGATTCGGGATAGTAAATGAAACATACAGCTATACCAACCGTGCGATTCGACATAAATATTTTTTTGGACACGACGAGAAGTTTGCTGCGCTGTGGTCCGGAAAACCGATGTTTCCTATAGCAGTGACATGGGTGGTATATGCCTATGATATTAAGTATCCGGTATGCTAAAAGATTCTGGTTTTTCTACTTCGCGGAGCACTTATCGTCTTACGTGTCACCTTAACGGCGTGATTTTAATTATGCAATTCACACCCCTCGCTAAAGAGGCTTTGCTCTTTAAGTATCGTTTGAGTGCGGAGGACACTATACAGGCGGCTTCTTTTGTTCCTCCAAACCAGAGAGCTTGGAATTCAGCAGTGAGCTTTCCTATCGCGGGCGATAGCGCTCACATGCCCTGAGTAATTGCAATCGCTTTCCACAGTTGTTCAGAATGTCTCTCTGTTGCTGATAAGATAAGCATGGCAGCCCAATCGTCCACAAAGCGTTATCTGCAGATTCTCTGAAACCGTCTCCGCTCAATGTTTGTTCATCCGATAAAGATTGCGAGGACAGAAATACAGTTTTTTTTCGCCGCGCTGTGCTTCGCGTTTCTGATATTACCCGGCGTGATAATACGATAAGCGCCTTCCCAGTTGTAGTACGGCAAGATACTCAGTCTTATAAGAGGATTGCGTGCCTATTCCCGTTACAACCACCACTTGCTACGATCAGGAGTGATCTCTGAATGCCCAGGCAGCATGGCCTACATTTTTGGTGCTGGATACTTCGTCTTTACGTGCGGTATCTTTAGTGCCTCGTTGCTTTCGATTTGTGCACAAGGTATGTCTTTTGTTCATTGTATCATACGCACATCGGTATATTGCGCAGTACTTCTTAATTTCCAAAATCTACCTCAATTAGCATTTTATTTGCACAGTTGTCGAGGGAGGAGTTTCGCCACTAATAACTTTGACTTTGTTATCGGTTCAGCAAAGTTTATGCGATTTTGACCTGGTTATCCAGAGCAAGGTAGCTTATCTCAGAGCAGGCGTAGAACCTGTGGGAGCACTGGGCGCGTCGCTGAGTTCTGCTTCCATCAGTCTACTCTATATGTTGAAGGAAATACTGGTAAAATTATTTAAAATGACACTGATCGGCGCTCGCTTCGGTGCGTAGGACTGCGCTCTTTGAGGGGCATTGAAGCAAATGCTCACTTTGAAGCACAACCATTAAAATTTTGTTCGTTTTAAAGTACGTTTTCTGTCGAAAAATTTCCCGCATTTTTTCGTTCACTCCATATGTGGGGAAAGGGCAGCGAAGGCGATATCGCGCCGTGCGAAAACCGCCCCACCCAACAAGGGTCGCCTGAATGAAGTCTTTAGATACGGGTTTCTCATTCTGCGCACTGTCCTGATTGCTATGCTCGTCAAGGCAAGGTCCACTTGTGAGGGCGCGGCTACCGATAGCGCATTCTCAAAAGAGTGCCCACTACCCTCTCACGTGATGCTTGTTGTGCCTGTGAATAACGAGTTCATTGCTCAAAGGATAAACGTTTGTTGTTTGCGGAAACGAAGCTTTCTTTTAGGGCTAACGCTACCGAAATTTCTTGAAACATGCGAGCACATGAACAACGTAATTTCGGTTTGAGACAGTGGACAGCACATCGACAATAACCTTCAATGACTCACATGGTCCAACCAAACTTAACTGCGTGGTGGTATGGTCCAAGCTAAGGTAGTACGACCGGGTGATCAAATGACTATGACCATTGGGTACCTGACCTTGACCTTTGACCTTGACGTTTGATTTCAGACACATCACGTGGTTATGACCGTTGATGTGCAATAATAAAACATTCTAACCAAGCAAACCTTGTCTCACCAAGCTTAACAGAGCTTTCACTTGTATAACTAGGTTCAAGCCACGTTGAACCCCAGCCACTTTTTCTCTTCATTTATCTCTGCTTCATACACAGCGCACGGAATGTGTTAATAACTGTGCTTGATTTCGATTCTCTTCCATTTGTTCAGTTCATCACAGGGAGGATTGCGCGCCAACCGAAGTGGCTAAGTGTTTCGAACACAGCCGACAAGCTTTGTTCACTGTCACTTACTCGCCACGTGATGAAGACGTGATTCGGGAGCGAGTACGGCCGGAGACATGCAGGTAACAGTATCCGCCAATGTCCAACGTCCCTTTTACACTCGCTGCGTTAGCTGCTTTTAAAAGAAATACTAGGGTTAAGCTTCATTTACTCCACAGAGAGGGAACTTTTTGAAGTTTCCGATTCAGGCCTTCGAAGACATGATTTAAGAACGTGGCGGAGAACAAGAAATAAACGGCCACCCGCGATACTTTTTTTTTGTTTCCGGCGCTGAATTTCCACTTGGTCACCCACAGCTTAGGGCTTTTATGGGGCATTCCAAGCGTAACGACATCAAAGTGGAGAGATTTTTACGTGCTGATTCATCACAAAGAGTTGTAAGGCACGCTGTAGGTCCGAACTCGAGGTGAACATGCACGATCTAGGTTTGCTGACCATGCACGAAAAACTAAATGTGGGAGTGTTGTGTTTTTTTTTTAATTTGTCCTGCAACAAAGCTCGGCTGCCGTTGAGTGACTCCACTGCGGAACCAATCTGAGTAGAGAGGGCTTATATGCTTAATCTGGCTTCAACGCTAAAATACACTATGAAATTCTTCGCTCGCCTAAACCGCTCGCTTATTCGCGCTGAAGTTTGTAAGATTCTACCCGTAATCTACAACAATCCACCTTAATATATTTTTATCCACCCCACTGAAACTTTATGTAATGGTTTGGTTTATGGTTTATCGGGCTTCAACGTCCCAAAGCGACTCAGGCTATGAAGGACGCCGCAGTGAAGAAAATTTCTTCGATCTGAGGTTCTTCAACGTGCAGTGACATCGCACAGTACACGCCTCTAGAATTTCATCTCCATCGAAATTCGACCCCGGCGGTCGGGATCGGACCCGCGTCTTTCGGGTCAGCAGCCGAGTGCCATAACCACTGAGCTACCGCGGCGGCCTTTATGTGAAGTAATCCACTCTTAATTCACCCAGTTGCTACCTAATCGATTGTAATCCACTACGAATCCACCATAATCCGACCTAATTTAACCTACTGCAACTTAATTCAATATAATTCACTCTTAGTCCACCAGAGTCCACTTTAGTACTTCATCCAATGCCTTTCTTTCTTTCGTTCTTTCTTTCTTTCTTTCTTTCTTTCTTTCTTTCTTTCTTTCTTTCTTTCTTTCTTTCTTTCTTTCTTTCTTTCTTTCTTTCTTTCTTTCTTTCTTTCTTTCTTTCTTTCTTTCTTTCTTTCTTTCTTTCTTTCCTTCTTTCTTTCTTTCTTTCTCTCTTTCCTTCTTTCTTCCTTTCTTTCTTTCTTTCTTTCTTCCTTTCTTTCTTTCTTTCTTCTTTCTTTTTATTTCAAAGTACACATGTAATTACATGAAGACACTCAAGGATCCTTAGCCAGAGGCTAGTCGTGGATCCCAAAATGAATACAAATAAGTCTACTGACGATTCAGGAGGAAAAAAAAGAAAAAAAAACAAAAAAAGACACACACACACACACACACATTTGTCGGTGTAGAATGAAACAATTGCAATGCAAAATACAATACAAAATACAATACAAAATACAATACAAAATACAATACAAAATACAGACTGAAACACTATCGTATGACATTCATATTGTGATGATGAAGATGTGATGGTTACAATATAACCAAATAAAAAATAAATGTCATTCTACATTCAGATTGCCACGTTCAATAGATTTGTAGTATTATGCCACGCCACAGACGCATATATTGTCGCTTCACTGAGACGCTTCTGTTTGAAGGAAAAAATTCTTTAGTGCTCTAAATGTATTAGGTGAAGATATGACTGACCATGGGATAGCATTCCAAATTTTGACACCAGAAAAACGGAGACATCGATGACCATAATGATTGTTAGATATTGGAAGCAAGGACTTTCCATGAGCGGCTGAGCGAGAACTGGACGGTGGAGCCTTGTATGAAACTAAAGGAAAGGTGCTAGGGTTGCAGATAACATTTTTTACAAAAATTGCTAAACGATAGTTTCTTAGGTTAGTTAGTGGCATAATGTTATTTTGTTTAAATAAAGGCAGTGATGGAGTTCTAGGTGCAACAAAATTGATCATTCTAAGAGCCCTTTTTTGCAGCCTTACCACGGGTTCAATATACGATGGATACGTAAGGCCCCAGGCCTCAATACAGTATGTTAGCTGCGACTGAAACAAACTGAAATATAATGTTTTTAGCGTATTAGTCTGAAAATATTTAGATGCTTTCGCTAATGTATAACAAGAGTACGACAGCTTTTTACACAGGGCATCAATGTAATCTATCACAATCCACTGCAATGTAACTTAAACATGCGTAATCCACTCTTAATCCACCACAATCCACCAGAATACACCCTTATTTCACAGCCATACACCATCATCCACCGTAACCCAACTTTACTTTCCTGAAGTTATAGACCAGAATTTTGAGCCTCTTTCCGGGCGCGGCCATTTTGCGCCGACTGGCGCGCCGCGGTGCGGGCGTTTCTTTGGGGACTGCGGGGCTGCGGCAGTTCCGCGGCCGCGCCTGCATATAGCCGCGCTTCGGGCGCTAAAAAAACATTGTCGAGCATACTTCCGCTGCGTGGCTGTGTTGCAGGAAGTATTTACGTTATCAAAGCGATAACATTGACGTATTTTAATGACATTTAGTTTGACATTCAGATTAATTGTGCCGGCGCTTAGAACGCGCTCGTGCTTATATCGAATTCCGTCTTGGTGTTCCACCGCAAAGAAAATTTTTGTTCAATATCAACTCTTATTCCTTCCTGCCGGCCGGCCATAAAGCCCCCCTCCACAAACAGGGCCTTCTTGTCGCCGCGCCAGTTATCAACAAATTACCCCTGTGAGCTCAACTGAGTCGCAGTGCCAACAGAAAACAAATTTTGTCATGGTTTATGCGACCTGGTGCATAAAACCGTACTTTCGCTTAATTTATCAAAGCTTGAATAGATATATGAGCAGCTAATCCAGCTTTCACTAATTCTGAGGTTCGAAGTCGCGTTATTTTATTCAGGAGCTCTCGCCGCGTGTGAGAGCGTTGCGTAGCCGTTTGGCTAAGTGTAGAAAATGTAATGAAATCGCGCATAGTATTTTCCTATGAATAAGGTAGATACCGCACCGCTGCGGTGGCTCAGTGGTTACGGCTCTCGGCTCTGGCCCAAAAGACGCGGGCTCGATCACGGCCGCGGCGGCCGAATTTCGATGGAGGCGAAATTCTAGAGGCCCGTGTACTGTGCGATGTCTGTGCACGTTAAAGAACCCCAGGTGGTCGAAATTTCCGGAGCCCTTCACTACGGCGTCCCTCATAGCCTGAGTCGCTTTGGGACGTAAAACCTTAACAAACCAAACTAGTGTAGATACCAACAGCAGAAAGATACTACAGATAAACCTTTACCCCCCAGATCCCTCTGACATGCGTGCGGAAAAAGCAGCTGAAATCGGTAGCGGTCGTGCTTACAATCGTGTCATGAAATGTGTTTAATGGGAACAAGAGCAAGCTCAGCGCAAGGATGCCGAACACGTACTGGTGATCGAAAACACGCGCTCCGTCGGGACAACCTTCAGTCTGCAGCTCGCCTATCCAGTTACTATACTCCACTGAATCAAATCAGTATCTACATTCTGATGCATAAAATTATCATAGATGATAGCGCACGTAAAAGGCGACAACAAACGACACGACAGCGCAGAAATCTGCTTAGAAGTGCCGGTTTCCAGTCCGTACACTGCCTGGTCGACTACCCTCGGATGTCACGTTAACGAGTAACTGCGCGCAAGATAACCGCAGCACTGTCTGGAAGAGGGAAAATGTGAGTAGTGACGCACAGCACACACCCTCATACGTTAGCTGATGAAGCACAACAACGGCAGAAGCGAACACGGAAACATGCGTTCTACGCGCGGCGCCGGCGCGACCCGCCGTCCCTCGGGCCGCGCGCGCCGACAGATGGCGACTGGTGTCGAGAGTAGGAGCGCGCCCGCAGCCTGCGTGCGAGGGTAAAAATTCAGGGGTCACTTTGACTGCCTAAAGTGGGTAGAGGCGGAAGCGTTTTCCGCACCACCTTCGCTGTTTCTGTGGCACTGGTGGCGTCACATATATTTGAGTACTAATTACTAAGTGATGACAAATCACTAATTAATGGTTAATTACTGATTGATGCCTGAATACTAATTAACTGCTAATTAATGACGCTTAAGCTTCGCCTTTAGGAGTGGAACGCGACAGCGCGTTGTAGCGCTGCCAGGGAGTCCACGGAACGCCACCACCCGTTCGGCGCGATGCCTTACCCTTTGAACGCAACGCTTTTTGAGGAAAGGAAATGGCGCAGTAATTCTCTGTCATCTCGGTGGACACCTGAACCGCACCGTAGAGGAAGGGAGGAATTGGGAGTGAAAGAAGATAGATAAAGAGGAGCCGTAATGAAGAAAATGAAAATTGTATTTGAGGAAAGGAAATTACGCAGTAACTGTGTCACAAAATTCAGGGGGGCACTTTTTTGACCTAAAGTGTGGTCTCTGATGTGTGGTTAAGATGTTAAGCTTCGCCCCTAAGAGTGGAACGCGACAGCGTCTTGCAACGCTGCCAAGGAGTCCATAGAACGCCATTGCCCATTCGGTTCTACGCCTCGCTCGTCGGTAAATTGGTTTTTGAGGAAAGGAAATGTATCTGTCTCTCATTTGTCGGTGGACACCTAAACCTCGTCGGAAGGGAATGGAGGAGGATGAGAGTGAGTGAAGACACCGTATTCACTAGACGCGCCTTTGTTCATTTCAAACCATCGAGCTGGCATGGCAGAGTGGATAGCATGCTCGTCTCTCACGCCGAAGACCGGGGTTCGATTCCTGAGCTCGACTAATTTCTTAATCGGTTTTATTTATTTATATGGCCTGACTAGTAAAGCTAATTAGGCTAATTGGGTAATTAATCAATTAACTAAGCTCAGTCCCACTTACTTGGAGCATCAATATACGATCCCTTCAATTGGTTGCATGGTTACTAGCCAAAGTACAATTGGCCCCGTTTGAAATTCGCGCACTGTGACGTCACGACCGTTTCGACCAATTGAAAAGCGTGACATTTTCTGTCGACAACTGCTGCTTACAACGATGAGACATTAAAGGCTTCCGCCTTAAAAAATCTGGTCTATAAGCACTGCCGATGCCATCGTAAGGTCACGCCGATTTTCGAACTGTCTGGCGCGGACAACAACCTCTTTTTGTATCTCCGTACGCACAAAGACGGAAAAGTAGCGTCGTTGTCAGTATAACGCGATAGTGTATTGATGCAGGCCAACTTCAATTTATTCTGGCAGTTCTCCTCAGTGACCCTATAAAATCCACGTACCATTACCATACATTCAGTAGTCCGCAGGGTTCTGCAATTCATGGACAATGTTGAAACGATAGGACCCGAGAAGAGCACATCTTTGAAATAGCTAAGGTCTGTTTACTATGTAGAGACATTGGAAAGAACCGTATTATACAGTAACTCCAAAGTCAATTTCCAAAGTCATGGCTTCCTCCTCTACCAGTGCTGCCTGCCCGCTATGATGCCATTGATGAAGACAATAAATCAAAATAATTATTCTAATTGACCGGCTCAGCTTTCACTCCTGGAGATGACGAATAGAAAACACGCAAAATATATTGAAAAAAAAAGCAACCCACCAATGTCCTCGTTTGCCATTTCATTGGCGGATATAAGGTATAAGCACATACTTTTAATTCCAGCATATTTGATGGCGTAATCCACCACTGCTAGCTGCCAAGCGGCAAGAACAATGCCTTCTGGCCAGTTTTTATCGTTCTTGAAAGTGCCGTCAAAGGCCTCAGAGACGGAGGAAATAAGAATGAGTTAGAGCATAGAGCGATCCGCTGCCATGAACCGTTTTCGCGAGGCACCACTGCGCATGCGCAGAATGCTGTGAGGGCGCCAGATGGCGTTACGTGCCGGTCAGCTGCGTGCGCGCCTGGCCGCGTCGGGACCAATCAGCGCGTATGCAGAGCTGCCCGCAGAAGGGGTTCATTGTAGCGGATCGCGGATAGCGCTTTGTTATAACTCCCTAACATACTGCTAACATGAAAAGTTTTTTTGTTGTGATAGCAACACTACGCTAGTCGCCGAGCCATTTCGCGGAGTCGAGGAAAGGCCATACTGCGCATGCGCGAGTAGCAGTGACGGCGCACAGCTGGTGCGCCGCCGCCGTCGCTGCGCGGGTGACTCAGAGGTGCCGCCGCCGCGCTCGCCAGTTGCGCATGCGCAGTAGCGGCGCATAGCTAGCGTGCCGGGGCAGCCACTGCTGCCGCGCGCTCTCCATCGCCTCTCTCTCTCTCCTCTCCGATGCACAGTAGCGGCGCACAGCTAGTGTGCCGGGGCTGCCGGCACGCTAGCTGTGCGTAGTGATGTCACTTGCTTCTCGCGCATGCGCAGTACGGTCGTGCAAGAGCACGCGAAACGGCGAGACTGTGGGCAATGTAGCTCACGCAACAATATATGGCTACGCGCAGATGTTGCTTTCACGATCCTCCAGGTTTAATCAGAGCTGAGCCACAGCAAATTTTTATGCAGAGCTAGCGAGGGGTGAAGGCCTTTGAAATTGGTGTCGCAATTAATAGAACCACAAGTTTCATTCAAATTTTAAGTGTGTAGAAACCTGTTACATATTAATGACGGGGTAGTCGATAAGGAAAAAGAAATAATTCATATTGGAAGGTACAGCGCAAAGCGACACAAGACGTACACAAAAGGCACAGACAACGCTTGTCTGCGTCCTCTTTCTGTACGTCTTGCGTCGTTTTGCGTTGTAACTTTCAAATATGAACCGTAACCAACCTACCCAACTGCCCCTCCTTCATCAAGAAATGATTCAACCAGGATGGTGACACTAATGCTACCAACAGTATCATTTTCCTGACGGACAAATTTTTCAGACGTCAGAAAAAGAACCTGCTATCACTAAACTGCACCCCGAAGTCTAAATTCTTTCCGCAATATTTCGAATCCTTTTTGATGTCCCCGGGTGCTAGTTTGCCTAGTCTCCGAGCCCATCTCCAGAAATGCTAAGGGACGACCGAGTTAACGTGCATGGAGTCAAATATATCTGTTTTCTTTCCGTCGGCAGAGCTCTGGAAGAGAAGTTGCCCTGTCACAAGAAGCTTGCACTTTGTCCCACCGCTGTGATCGCCAACTTCACTCAACAGGAGAAGGGTTACGAGGCTGTTCGCCGCATTATCTGCGATGAAAACGCATACATGGGTGAGTTGAACTTGTGGAAAAGAGCTCCGTGTTAGGCCTGGTGTCAGACCTCATTGTACACACAGACGCGTGTCTATACAGAGTGTTTAACGTAACATGAACCAAGGATTAAAAAAAGTGGTTCCTGGGCGAAACCAAATATATATTGTTTCCTCTCGTGTGGCGCTCCGCAGAGTATTTTTTTAAATTCCGCTTAATAGTTCATTAGCTAAGATTAGCTATGCTGATTTGCTATTATTCAGGGTCACGTGCATTCTCTTACGTTGTAGAGCGGCCAAGAAAGAACCGATTCAATCTTTTGCAGCAACGTATCTCCTGCGTGGTCCTTTTTTCGGCGTTTAAAGAAAGCCCGCGAATTATGAAACAAAGCCGTGGGACTGCTGTCACCCAACTTCGCGCACCTTTAGCGTGAGTTCCCGACACCTTTAAAGCGTGTGGGGGTAGCGGTCTCGGACTCAAAAGAGATGCCCTCGACTGAGCGTGGCAAGCTCAGCGGAGACCAGCTACCAAGTGACAAGAGGCTTCTGGTCGTTTGGTGCCCAGCTTTCACCGGTCGCAAGTCAGAGAATGGGTCGGAGCCATAGGTTCACAAACGAAACAATGTTTATGAAGCAATGAGACGATACAGAGGATTTCACAATCACTAGTACAAGCACATACAAAGTGATTAAAAAACAGTGCAACTCGTGCAAAGTTAAACTGGAGAGATAATACATTACAAAGAAAATATTGCACCTAAAGTGCACTAACACAAGAGAGAGGCAAAAAAACAAACACAATTTGTTCACCGGGCACTGCGACAGTTTGACGACCAAAGGTTCACGACGATGCCTTCTCGCAGACTGGCGTGCGCTTCCTCGTTGGCCCGTGGCTGGGCGAGTGGTTCTGTCCCGGGAGTCGAGCGGGCGCGCTTCGACGAAGCTTAAACGGCGGCTCGGGCTAAACTGACATCGGTCAACGCCCTTCTTATATAGGCTTGGTCCGCGTCTGTTTGTTCTACGCGCCAAAGCAGGCGCGCACATACACACAGTATCGGCCGTGCAGTCTCCTTTTCCTTCTCGCGCCGGCCGCACGTCCTCATTGGTCAAAAGCCGGGAGTCGCTTCGAGGAGCATCTCGAAGGTTCTGGCGTGGCGCCGCCGCCGACGTGCGAGTGAAGAGGAGTGGGACATGTCTTAGCGCACGCAATGCTGTGTTCTGTGTTCAGATGTGTTCTGAACGCCCTATCATACAACATGCCGCCGAAACTGTGCTGCGAAAGAATCTTCCGTTTCTTGGGTTCATTAGATTCGAATAATTGAACTTAATGTGAACAAGGTAAGACAAACTTGTTTAAATATTTTACTGCACAGTTCTTTTACGCTATATTGTTCATTGAACTGCGCCATTTTTATAAACAATTCACTTGGACTGGCGTGTCCAGGAGCAGCCGTCAGCGTGACCAGGCAATCCATACAATGCACCGCCTTAGTTATCTTCTTATGCGCCTGTCCTGCTAAGTAATAAAAAACCATTTCTTCTTGTCGGGCTCTTTCATATCCATGGTTGCCCAAGTCATCACTTCCACTCGAAAGATAGCGGATGCTGAGATGCTAAAATATTTAAACCATTTGTTTCCATCAGTGTTTTCAAGGTGATTGACAGGAACTGCAGTTTTGAATGGCTGCTTGTGCAGCTTGTTGTAGCCGTTCACGAAGCAGCTACCATCTTCCTCCACGACAACAGCCTTGAGAATGACTAGACGCGTTTTGCCGCTAGCTTTCTGCAGTAGAAAACTGCACACAAATTCTCAGTTATTTCGTCCTGTATAGATTCATGTTGCCACTTCGTAGATGGTGAGTCGCAGTCGCCAGGACGCCAATCGTCAGTGCAGTCGACGTAGTACTGGTTTCCGCCGAGCGGGATAGAGGCATCAGCTCATTCGGGCTGACCGCCTATACGCAAGGCTCGCCTGAGGAGGACGTACTGTCGCTGCAAGGATCTTCACACTTATCAGTCTGCATGATAGCACGCATTTTTGGTGACTTTCACCTGAATTTTCCAATTTTTGGCTTTGAGAATCGGTCTGGAAGGCTGGGAAAGAGTCGAGGGCCGGCACCGGGTATTAGCACCCAGTTCCCGCGGGGGATTCGGTCCTCTTGCCCGTTCACAACGTGCTTGTACTCCTTGATAATATCTTCATTCTCAAAATAACGCTTACACATCTTAGACGTGTGAGAGAGCCGTCTGTCTTTGCAATGAAGCATCTGCTCTCACCTTTTAAATTCGCTTTCATCGCGAGGCGTTTGAAAAAATGATGACCGGTGGCATCGTTTCTGTTGCCACTTTTGCATGCGGGCGCAAAGCAGGATGGCATGTGTACCTCTTGCTTGAAGTCACAAAGTGTGCATATTTCACCACGAACACGTTTTCACAACACTAACAGCAACATCACACGAAAAACCAGCTTGAAAATCTGACTAGCCGGTCGTAACTGCAGCGAGCGAAACTTCCTCGACAGCAGACGATGTAGCAAAGCTCGACTGCAGCGCCACTATAGTTCCCGTGACTGCCGCTTTAGCCATCTCCCGAGCGGAGCTGCGAAACTGAAACCCTCTAAGAACGTTGCTTAGTTCGACGGGCCGCGAAATGATAAACAAAAAAGCGGAGGCTACCTAGAAATACGCGACTCCACTGCTTTCCCTTCCTTTTTTGTTTTACCTATGTGATAGTTCATTAGAGCTCTGTCTGAATTGCCTGTCGATGGCCTGCTCATTACTTATCTCGCGGATCACGGCGCGCGCTTTACATGTTCACGAATAATGTGCTGACGCATTTTCAAGGCAATGTATGGCAATGCTGACAGCGGCGTCTGCCGCTCACTTCGAGGCTGTGAGCACGCACGCTTCGTTCACTCAGGACGCGCTTGGCAGCGCTACGATACTGTAGCGCGAGAGCACAATCACGAGGTTTTTTCATATTTCGCGGGCTTTGTTTAAATACTGGAAAAAAGGACGACGTAAAAGATATGTTGCTACAAAAAACTCCGTCCGTTGCTTCGTAATCCCCTCCAGAGCTTAATGAAACGCGCGGTACCCTTAAGCGAAAACAAAGAAATTAACTAATCGTAGCTAATTAAGTAATTAAGGGGAATTTAAAAAGGTACTCCGAGGAGCGCCACATGACGGGAAACAATGTGCATTTGGTTTTGAACCTGCTCTGGGGCGCCACTTTTCTGAATCCTTGATTCAAGTTAATGTGAAACACCCTGTATATCCGGGGATCGGCCTTCATCTGAAACCGGATTTCGAAGGCTGGGCCTCGGCCGAAACGTCAAGTACACCTCGGCTGCTTTGAAGTGTGTGTGTGTGTGTACAGTATTGTGCGTTTTTACTGTGAATATTTTTAAAAATGTTCCCGCCTCAACCGCTAGCTCGTTTGCGGTGAAACTGCGCACAGAGCTCGCATAATATGGTAAGTTTTGTATCGTAGCAAGTTTTAGAACGGTGCTTACTTAGTTGAGCCGTGCATGATGCGAAAACGTAATTGTCTGCGTAGAGATCGGTGAACCAAAACCCGCAAACGCAGTTTTTTTTCGCTGAAAGGCGACAGTGGCGCCATCTCTTTCCTGCAGTGGAAAGCGTCACGACAAGGCGCAGAGGCGAGCGTTGTAAGAGGCGCGGACCGTTCCGACCTCCATGGTTCCGACATTTGCGTCCGTTTCAACTGTAGCGCTTCGAACATTTTCGCCTAACTGAGCAGAAAAAATATCATAACTGATTTAACGTGTCTTTACAATACAAAGGATATTGTCTGCAACGCTCGCCTCGGCGCCTTGTCGTGACGCTTTCCACTGCAGAAAACAGATGGCGTCACTGTCGCCCTTCAGCGAAAAAACGGCATTTGCGGGTTTTGGTTCACCGATCTCTACACAGACAATGACGTTTTCGCATCATGCACGGCTCAACTAAGCAAGTACCGTTGTAAAACTTGCTACTATAGAAAAGTTACCATATTACGCAAACTCTTGTGCAGCTTCATCGCAAACGAGCCAGCGGTTGAGGCGAGAAAATTTTTGAAAATATTCACGATAAAAACACACAGTACTGTAAATATATATATATATATATATATATATATATATATATATATATATATATATATATAACACTTCCTTTAAGCATTTATTGCTAGTCAACGTTTCGGACACAGCCTGTCCTTTAGGACAGGCTCTGTCCACCGACGTAACAGCTCAATGTAACCAAGATTTTTAAAACGACGAAGTGTCCTAGGCAAGCGAAATAACCGTCGGTTGTTCACAGTAGCGTGACCTAGCCTGGGGTATTTTTCGTTCTTCACAGTGAATCAGTTGACAAAGACTAATTAGCTAATTGTTGGCTTCAGGAACAAAGTGTCAATAGAGAAGTTGTAAATAGCCTCGAAAAACAGCTAGCAGCGCTGCTTTCATGAAGGTATGATTCACGTAGGCGAAAGCCTTACTGTCGTTAGCAGCCGTGTCGGCAGGTGTGTCCGCGTTTCGGCGTCACTACTTAGAAAAAACTCTGTCGAGGCTGGGAATCGACCTAGGGCCTTCGGCATTTGAAGTGGAGACGCAACTACTCCGCCACGAAGGCTCAGGGTTTGAGCATGAATAAAGGTGCATGTAGTGAGTGCGTGGGTTTCATAAATAAAATAAAATAAACAAAACAACATGAAAATAAAAAATAAAAAAGAAAATAAAGGGAAATGGTTTGGTTTGGTTCATGGGGTTTAACGTCCCAAAGAGACTAAGGCTATGAGAGACGCCGTAGTGGAGGGCTCCGGAAATTTCGACCGAAAAGAAACAGTGCGCCTGGAAAGGCTTTCGCCTTGCAGCACTTCAGAGAGCCAAAGTGCCCCCTGAATTTTTCTCGCTGTTTATTGGCCTTCAAAGAAAGCTATCACATGATTAGCTGCTGGCTCACATTTATACCTCAGTGCGTATGCAAAGCCTCATCGGGAAGAACATTTCAGAAAAAAAGGCTATTCTACTCTCTCAGAGGCTTCTCGGGACGTTGAAGTGGCCCCATTGTCAAGTGGGAGCTTTTTAAGGCGAAAGCCTTTAATGACTCATACTCGCGGCCATGTCTCCGTCCGTCCATCCGTTCGCTACATCTGAAGTGAGTCATAACTAGTCATTACTAGTCAGAAGTCATGAATAACTAGTCGTTAACCAGCCACGACTAGTTAGTAATCATGACTAGTTAGTCGTCAACTAATTAGTCATGACTAATTAGTATTAACCAGTCTTCAACTAATTACTAATAAATAACTAGTTAGTAATTAAGCAAGCACGACTAGTTAGGCACTGACCAATTATGACTGGTTAGTCATGGGTAATTCATGACTAGCCAGTCCAAGTCGCCCCATAGCTGCTTCGTGTGTGCATACGCCTGTGCAGCCAAAGTTGCGTGGAAGGCTTGCGCCTCGCGCATTTTAGATCGTCAAAGTGCCCCCGAAATTTTTTTATTGTTGTTGGACTTATGGTTTAAGGCCGTAAAAAAACTATTCTGCGTATATGGTGACGCGGTGAAAACATTTCAGTCAGCGGTTTTTGAAGACGTTCTACAACTTCTGTGCCGACGCTTTGTTTTTGAAATCAGTTATTAAATAGTTGATTAATTACGGTTCACTAATTAATTAAGTTTGGAGAGCAAAAAGTACTGCATGCTAGGCCAGTCGACTCTGAACAGATCTTTGTCGGTTTCACTGGGGCTATGGCACTCCGCGGCTTTTAAAAGCTTGGTGCTGGCGCATCTTATACCGGCTGTCCAGACTAACTTTAGCCAAGGGTTAAAAAATTAGATATTTGAGGTAGGCCAGGGAAGCCACTTACATACGGTTACCAGCCGGCTTGGGCATCTAGACAATTTTTTGTATTGCTATTACTTTGGGAGTAATTAAGATAATTTTTCCAAAATGCTTAATTATTGACTTCAGACGGCAGATGTGAATAGCAAATTTGTAGAGCACCTTCGGAAACCCCCATTCTATTTATTTGCGATGAAGAAAGCCTCACGTGTATCTTTTTTTTCCGAGCTCCAAAGAAAGTAGGCGAAAAACAAAAAAATCACGTGACTAGCGCTTTTGCGAGCCGCGATTTTGCTGCTCTCAATCCTGGCTTGAACGAACGAAATCAGCTGCTGGCAAGGCGCGACGACCCCACTGCTCCGGCAGGCCGATATGTCGACGGTGGTTGTGGCGCAACTTGCGCCGTCACGCTTGCAGACTGGCTCGCGCGGGCGTCGCACCCACCGTCGACATATCGGCCTCCCGGAGCAGTGGGGTCGTCTCGCCTTGCCAGCAGCTGATTTCGTTCACTCAAGCCAGGATTGAGAGCAGCACAATCGTGGCGCGCGAATGGGCTAGATTTTTTTTTTGTATTTCGCGGACTTTCTTTGGAGCTCGGAAAAAAGATACACGTGAGGCTTTCTTTATCGCAAATAAATAGAATGGGGGGTTTCTGACGGTGCTCTCCAACTTTGCTATTCACATCTGCCGTCTAAAGTCAGTATTTACGCGTTTGGAAAAATGATCTGAATTACTAATTAATTAATTACGAAACAAAAAAATTGCCTATGATGCGCAAGACGTTGGTAGGCGTATGTAAGTGGTTTCCCTAGCCTACCTCAAATATTTTATCTTTTAACCCTTGCCCAAAGTTAGCCAGGACACCCAGTATGTACGGTCGCGGGCAAAAAAGATTGGCACACACGACGGAACACCAGAGTGCCGGAATGACAACGCGTGGCGCTGCGGGTGGCGAAGAGGCTGATAACGAGAGTGCCGGGCCGCTCCCATTCTACAGTATTAGGGGGGTTCAGTGGACTGCCACGGACAGCAAAATTGCTGGCTAAAAGCAGCGCTATCATCTATTGTTCCCGCGAGTTGCTTTTGACAAACCATCGCGGACATAAAAAAAACAGTAATAAAAAATTACCGACGATTACGTTACTTCCTAATGCGAAATTTGAGCGCAGCAAATAAGCTGTTTCACCTTTTCGATAGATTGAGGCAAAGAAATCGAGCAACACATGTATGCGCTATCACAGAGTTTTTTTTTTATTTTTCACACGTATTCGCAATTTCGGCTCGGGCGGTGCACATATACAGATCCGCCGCCACCGATCTGGCTCTCTGATTGCCACCGCACAGGGGTTGCATTGGAGGAGGAGCGAAGAAAGGAATTAAGTTCGAGCCGGCGCTTTGACAACCGGAGACTCGCAGGAAGAGGGGGGCGGCGTGTACACCCAGCGGCAAACGATGGGGGCAGAAGCGCGGGCAGCAAGCGGACAACACGATAAAGGGAGGAGGGAAAAGATAGCAGCGACTGACTGATGCTGCTGACGCCGATAGCGCTGGGGGGATGAAAGGGGGGCGGAGCTGGTTACGAGGCCGACGCCGACGCGAAACCCAGGAACGGACGCCAAAGAGCTGCGCTCTAAAAGAAGCAATCTTTGCTCATGATAACCGAGCCAAAATAAATGCCGGCACTTAGGGTCGGCACTTCAACGCTCGGGCTGTGCACGCTTGATAAAGCTTACTTCCTGCCGTCCCCCCCTAGGCTGCAAACATGGAAGCGGCCCGTTAGGCAGGTCTGCGTACCGCAGCGCCGCGTGGTGAGATATACGAATTCTAATCGCCAGTGATCTGTGCTAATATTTTTTGCTCGCGACTGTACAGTCTGACAAAAGTTTAGAGCCCAGAGGGTTTGCTTCTAAGCCTCGCAGTGGGACAGCGGTAACATTCGTGGTAGTCCTACCCATTGGAGGAGGCAGGACCAGAAATCTTCTTACCTTCAGCAATTTAGAGCGCTGGAGATGCATTACGAACCAGACAGTGTTGCTCAGAAGCAAACCCCCTGGGCTCCAAACTTTTGACAAAGGCTGTACATACATGTATGCGTAAAAACGTGTCTTCGTGCGCCGCTGTGCCAAATCGAATTGTAAACATGAATCTAATTTTTTTTTACTTGCATACAGATTACATTATTGCCAAGACATGTATAGACCCTGAAGAACAAGCAAATTGCGAAGTGCAAAAAACGCTTTCTTTTCCGCTATCTCCTGACGGGTTCGATATGAAGGCTGTGGAGTGCAGGTAAGCTAGAGGCGGGTGCTTGTTTTTCTCTGCTTTAATGGCGTGAGTGAAGAGGCAGCCATCATCAATACTGACAGATCGCCTTTTATGCGAAGCATACTAGCCGCACAACCGAGCTCTTCCTTGCTGCGCCGCGCGCGGCCGCCGTAGCTACCACTTGACCTACATCGGCGCACCACGTGATATGACGTCACAACAGCTGCTAAAGCTGGGGCTCAACTCGTGCGCTCGCTTGCGGACGCGCAGCCTCCGCCGGCGGCCTAACTCCCGCTCCTTCCGCTAGGGGCGCTGACGTCACAACTGCTGTGAAAGCTGGGGCTCAACTCGTGCGCTCGCTTGCGGACGCGCAGCCTCCGCCGGCGGTATGCTTCGCATCCTAGGCTTAACCATAAGCTAAGCCAGGCCATTTATTTCTTTACCCGGTGCTTGTGGTTGTTGGGCTGCGCGGAAGAGTTCGTCTCTAATTTTACTCGCAACGACGTACAAAGTGTGAATGATAGCGAATTTCTGCAGCCGATTCAGTAGTTAAATTTCGACGCTTACGGCTTCCTTTAAGACGATAAAAATCGTCTGCTTTCACAGAAAAAAACAAACAAACAATTAACAATTACAAATACCAGGAGACCCGCCGCGGTGGCTCAGTGGTTACGGTGCTTGGCTGCTGACCCGAAAGAACCAGGTTCGATCCCGGCCGCGGCAGCCGAATTTCGGTGAATGCGAAGTTCTAGAGGCCCGTGTACTGTGTGACGTCAGTGCACGTTTCCGCTGTCCACATAGCGACGACGGTAAAATGTGCGCTTGTTTCTACATTGTGTTTCGATAAGAATGTCAAGCCAGCGATTCAGTTACACGAAAGGTACCGAGAAAACGTGTATTTCGCAGGCTGCCGACGCCGCAGTCAAGCACAACAGTGCTTAAGCGGTGCGGGAATGTACGCTTTGTAAGCAGTTGGACAAAATAAACCGTTCTTCTTCTTCTTATTATTATTGGAAATTTCCGGAGCCCTTCACTACTGCGTCCCTCGTAGCCTGAGTTGCTTTGGGACGTTAAACCCAATAAAGCAAACCAAACTTATGCCAGGAGACGGGCTCATGCGCTAAGCACACTGGATAATTTGGGTAGATAAGCACAGTAGAAATGGTTTCACATTGATTTCTTTTGTTTGTTCAGTTTTTGCTTTTTTGGCGTGTAGGAAAATCAAAGGAGCGAAATTGTGCCAACTGCTCTTAAGGTGCAAATACGGGAATGCATGCGTGCTGACCAGTATTTCTTTGCCACAAACAGTCGTGCCCCGTTATTGCGACCCCCGCTAATATGGACGATTCGAATTATGGGCAATTATTCTGGGGACCAAACATTTTCAACACAGTTAAGCCTCGTTAATATAGAAACTAGCTGTCCGGACAATGGACAGATTGATAATGCGCAGAGCCCATTGGAGCCTGTGTAATTTTGTCCCGTTAATATGGACAGCGACCTGAAAACAAAAACAGGGCAGTCCGAACGCAAGTTAAAGAAAGGCACGCCTACCATGAAACAGCACGACACCTGATTCGGGCAGAGACCTTAACAAGGCCGGCGTGGTTGAAGAGAACCAAAGCGGGCGTGTCGTCTTTATCGCACCGAGGAGCAACACACAAGGTCGGAGTTGAATGTACAGCAACTGAAGGTCAGCTTAGCATCCCGAAAGGAGGGACCCGGGAGTCTTCTGTGTGGAGTGGGCGGGCCCTAATTAGAGGCCAAACCACGGAATAGCTGTCACGGAACTGCAACTGCAAGCTGCAAATGCTCAACTGGCAAATTCCTAACTGCTTGAATCTTTTCCCGCCTTTAATCGAAATCAATAATTGTTGTTCTTCCCTGATTTCCTTCAGGAAAAAGGGGAAAAATTATTTTCTGTGTATCTTGTAAGCATATCTACAGGACTTGGTCAATGACGCTTCTTGCGAATAGCATATCATTATCCAGTGTTGTCCTGTGATTTTTTCATTTTCCACTTCGTGAGTTTATGCCCACTGATTGTTTCTGTGTTTTATTACTCAACTTATTCTCTCAATTTATTTTGTGCTTAGGTTAAACAATTGTATAATTTGACTACTTAGTGCTGGCTTCAATCCTGCTCTTTTTAATTTCCTCTGTAATCGACAGAGTGCCTCTGTTCATGTGCAAGTTTGCTTTATTTGCAATCATTCCTATGTGTGTGCTGTTTGTGCTGCAAGTTTTGTAGGGGCTGTTGTGACCGTACTTCTGACCACGTGGGCCCGATCAAGCAGCTACCGTGAACAATCAACGAGGCCGACAACCTCGCGTCGGCGGTGGGAAGTGGGATGCTTGGAATGCCCCTCCGAGCCTCAGCGGATTAGTATAGCAGGAATGTCAAGGGCCATTGTCAGCAGCAACCCCAGCGAAATTCCTTGAGCGGAGGTGACCACTATAGCGGCGAAGGCCGGAGACGCGCCGGAGGTATTGTCCGAGCGACCACGGCGGAGGCGACGTGCCGGCGCCAGTCACGCTGGCAGTTAATTGAAGAATTCTGTGTCCCCGACTCGCGTTCTGGGCAATCGGCGGGGAAGCAAGTTCATTCACCTGCTGGAAGACTTCAGGAGATTCCTTTCCCGCAGGGCTGGATGAGTCAGCATCTCCCCCTCTCATCGACCCAGCTGTGAGAGAGTGGAAAAGCCCGCACCTGCCCAGCCGTGGGTGGTAACAAGAACGTCCCCTTCGGTCCATCCGATTGGACAGTGCTCGTCGAAAATTATTCCCCAGCCAGGGATCTGGGGAATCCGAACGATATTTAACTCGGCCGTGAGTGTGGCCGAGAGAAGCCTGCTAGCTCCAGTCGACTCCGGTCGACGAAGACGTTCCCCTTCCACTGAGAGTCATTCTCAGTCCCGCTCTATGTAAATAATGTAAATACAATTTTTCCTTCACTTCCCCTACTCCCCGTCTCCGGCCCACGTTCCTTCCTCCTTCGGCACTGCGGCGGTGCTCCTGTACCCGATGCCTGGTGGGACACGCTACTAGTACGGCAAAACATATCAACTGGTTGGCAGCGGCGGGATCTTCCACGCTTGGTCCTGGCTTCAGCAGTGGTGAGCGCTTGACTTTCTTTAAGAATCTGCCAGGCTTGATAACTCTGGAAATTTATCACTACCTGTAGATTGTTTTTCTGCACGTGCTCGCTTAAGCATTTCACTTAGCAGCTTATTTTATGAAAGTCCTCGTTCGGAAGTTGCCATGGATTTGAGCAAGCTAAAGAAGCCAGAGTTGATGTTGCTGTGTGAAAAGCTGGGTATTGAGGCCAGGAAGAGTCACAGAAAGCCGCAGCTGATTGAGGCTATTAAGGAATGTGGTGCTAAGGAGGAGGGAGACAAAATTTTGGCGACCTGGGAGGTCATTCAGGAGGGAATCAGGAACGCTAAGGAGGAGGCCGACAGGGTTGAAAAGGAACGCAAGGAGAAGGCCGTCAGGGTTGAAAAAGAACGCAAGGAGGAGGCCGTCAGGGTTGACAAAGAACGCCTTTACCGCAAGGAAGCCGCTAAGGAGGAGGCTGACAGGATAGAAAAAGAACGCCTTCGTCTCAAAGAAGTCGATGAAAGGCAACTTGCTTTAATGCGTTTGGAGTTGCAAACTTTACTGGCGAAGCGCGCCGAGAGGAATTCGACATTAAATCAGGAGGTTTCGGCGCGAAGTGAAATTAAAATCGTGAATGAAAACTGCGTGTCTTTGCCCATTGCCCGCGTCGCAAACAAGAGCCCGCTCGGGGTGCGTCTGACCGAGGCAGCCATCTCCCAAAACCTGCCTAAGCAGCATCACTCGATTTCCTCAAATCGCTCGGATATGCTGCCCAAAGAAAAGGGCCTTTGTTTTGGAGATAACGCTGCGCAGGTCCTTACCACTTCGAAGGCTCGTGAATTCGCAGCGCCAGCAGAGCACGTAGTTGAAGAGGGCAAACCTGACAGCGACTGTGGAGCTCCAAGCCAGAGCGCGGCGTTAGCTGAAAAGCGCGATGCCACGCAGATTTCCCTTGCAACCCAGAAAGATGTAGGCGCAGCGCAGAAATGTAGTCCTCCAGAAAGCAGTCGCGCGCTGAAAGCGGCAACTGGAAGTTCTATTGTAAGCGAGGAATGCGCCTCAGCGCTGCCTCGAAACAATGATCAGTTTAACAATGAGGGAACGACAGCCGCTCGCGACCAAACACCCGAAAATGAGTTATGCTCCAATGAAACCAGCGTCTCTTTGCCAACTGGCCGCGTCGCGATCGAGAGCCCGCTCGAGGTGCGTCTGACCGAGGCAGCCGTCTCCCAAAACCTGCCTAAGCAGCATCCCTCGATTTTCTCGAATCGCTTGGATATGCTGCCCCAAGAAAAAGGCCTTTGTTTTGGAGATAATGCTGCGCAGGTCCTTACCATTTCGAAGGCTCGTGAGGTCGCGGCGCCAGCAGAGCACGTGGTTGAAGAGGGCAAACCTCAACCTTTAAGCCCGAAGCCTGCAAATTCTCACGGTGATGAGCTAGAGCAGGCTTTGTCACAAACAGACGATGAGACGAACGCCGGCGACTTAAGCTGTGACGGCTCCGCGTTACCAAATGACGAGCCAGCCCAGGACTTACTCACTGGTAGCACAGGGGTAAAGAGCACCGACAGTAGTGCAGGCTATAGTGAGTCTTCCGAAGCAGGCGCAAGTGATGAGCTGGGGCTAGGTGAGGAACTTAAAACGAATCTAGGGTCGCCCCACTTAGATGGCTTTCTCGAACTCCTTCGTGTGGACAGCGAAACGTTCACCGCTGAGCAAGAGAAAGACCAATCTCTACGCAACTTGAGTCACCAAAGTGACATAGGTGTGTCACGGAAGAACATACCTTTCCAGCTCCGTTCTGGCCTGCTGTACCGCCAGTATAAGGATAGGAAAGGTAACCAACACGACCAACTTACTGCCCGCGTCGCGATCGAGAGCCCGCTCGAGCTGCGTCTGACCAAGGCAGCCGTCTCCCAAAACCTGCCTATGCAGTATCCCTCGATTTTATCAAATCGCTTGGATATGCTGCCCAAAGAAAAGGGCCTTAGTTTTGGAGATAACGCTGCGCAGGTCCTCACCAGTTCGAAGGCTCCAGAATTCGCAGCGCCAGCAGAGCACGCGGGTGAAGAGGGCAAACGTGGCCCTGTAAACCTTATAAATTCTCACGGTGGTGAGCTAGAACAGGCAATTTTACAAACTGATGATGAGGCGAACGCCAGCGACTTTACCTGTGACGGTTCAGCGATTGCTGGTGACGCGCCACGCAAACCAACTGCGAGGGTTTCCACGGAGCGGCAGCGCACAGAGGTGGCCAAACGGGAAGAGTTAATTAAGGGGAAAGTGCGGCTCTTGTTGACTGCTCGACTGAAATCCGAACCGCGTGGCCGCCCCAATTTGGCACCTCGGTGCTCAAGAGTTCGCACCCGCCCCGTGGGAACACAAGCCAAGAGAACGCGACGCGCGAACCCGATCCGAGAGAGACGGATACGCTGGCACGGCATTCGCACTCGTCCGTTCCCTTCTCGCGTTCTGCTTTCTGAGCGTCAGCCAAACTTCAGAACCACGAGACTTGGACGAGGAACAGTTAAGGGTCCCAAGCGGAAGTTCCTAGCCTTGTGTCATTTTGCACCTGCTAGAGCAGCTATCGGACCGCGGCCGCGCAGGGGGCGGCTGAAAAATAGGAACCAGTAAATTCCTTGAGTCGCAACGCTGTTTGTAGACGGATTCGAGGAATAATCCCGTCTTGAGTTGAATGCTTGTTTCTTTTGTTCATTTAACTCTCCTGTACAGAAATGCAAGCTGGAATTCCTAGCATTATACAATGTCTCATCTGCTAAAGAAGCTGTCGGACCGCGGCCGCGCAAGGGGCGGATATGACGCATAATCTCATATTGAGTTTAATGCTTGGTTTTTGTCTTTTGTTCATTACACTCTCCTATGCGAAATGAGAGCGAAATTTCGAAGCTTGGCATTGCGGGACTCAGTTCACATGCGTTGCCGAAAGGTGCGAGTAATGGCAACGCTGATGGCCTCAGCCGAAGCTTTCCCGTGTAATGCCCTTTCCTGACTTCCCAGACGTTAGTCCGCTATGCAAATTTGTATTTTCTTTTTTTTTGCTTTAGCGGGAATCATTTTTTGTCTGTTTTGTATGTGTGTTCAGCAGCTCCACCTTCCCTTTGTGCTCTCACGGGAGGTGGCTTTCTGTGACATAAACCGTGCTACGGCACCCCCCCCCCCCAAAATTTTAGGAAATTTTTCCCTTTTGGCTAAACAAGCTCTGTGTATTCTGGTTTGGTCAAACTTGGAAACTTTCGGAGGAGGACGTAGATTTCACGCGACAGCTCATTTTCTCGAAAGAGGTTTTGTTGACCGCAGACAGCTTGGCAGGTCTTAAAGTCGGTTTGGCGCTTTCTGCTTGTTGGGCTTTGGACTTTGCTGGTTGAGATCGTTACAGCTGTCAACGAAGCAAGAAGAACCTTTGGGCCCAGCTGTGACCAAAAGCCGAACGGACACAACTCCAGGTCTCTGCGCGCAGCAGCGTTGGCTGCAACCACTACGAGACCTCTTCGGGCGGCGGACGAGCTGTTGTGACCGTACTTCTGACCACGTGGGCCCGATCAAGCAGCTACCGTGAACAATCAACGAGGCCGACAACCTCGCGTCGGCGGTGGGAAGTGGGATGCTTGGAATGCCCCTCCGAGCCTCAGCGGATTAGTATAGCAGGAATGTCAAGGGCCATTGTCAGCAGCAACCCCAGCGAAATTCCTTGAGCGGAGGTGACCACTATAGCGGCGAAGGCCGGAGACGCGCCGGAGGTACTGTCCGAGCGACCACGGCGGAGGCGACGTGCCGGCGCCAGTCACGCTGGCAGTTAATTGAAGAATTCTGTGTCCCCGACTCGCGTTCTGGGCAATCGGCGGGGAAGCAAGTTCATTCACCTGCTGGAAGACTTCGGGAGATTCCTTTCCCGCAGGGCTGGATGAGTCAGCATCTCCCCCTCTCATCGACCCAGCTGTGAGAGAGTGGAAAAGCCCGCACCTGCCCAGCCGTGGGTGGTAACAAGAACGTCCCCTTCGGTCCATCCGATTGGACAGTGCTCGTCGAACATTATTCCCCAGCCAGGGATCTGGGGAATCCGAACGATATTTAACTCGGCCGTGAGTGTGGCCGAGAGAAGCCTGCTAGCTCCAGTCGACTCCGGTCGACGAAGACATTCCCCTTCCACTGAGAGTCATTCTCAGTCCCGCTCTTTGTAAATAATGTAAATACAGTTTTTCCTTCACTTCCCCTACTCCCCGTCTCCGGCCCACGTTCCTTCCTCCTTCGGCACTGCGGCGGTGCTCCTGGACCCGATGCCTGGTGGGACACGCTACTAGCACGGCAAAACATATCAGGGCATTGGCCCAGTCAGGCGTTCATTGCTACCGCCTTTTGCCTCTGCCCCTTGGCACTACTACTGTACTGTTTAAGCACAACAAACAAGCAAACAAGCAAACAAGCAAATAAGCAAATAAGCAAACAAGCAAACAAACAAACAAGCAAACAAGCAAACAAACAAGCAAACAAAGAAGCAAACAAACAAGCAAACAAACAAGCAAACAAACAAGCAAACAAACAAGCAAACAAGCAAGCAAGCAAACAAGCAAACAAACAAACAAACAAACAAACAAACAAACAAAGAAACAAATGTGTGGGTGTAATGAACTTCGGTGAACGCGATCTGGAAGAGTGGTAAAGGAAGGAACAGACAGAATAGACTGAAGAAAAGAGAAACGCCCAAAATGGCGGGAAGATACTGAAGGTGTGTTTCTTCATCCCACGAGCAATGTGGATCGCGAGTCGTGCTCTGGACGCTCTTCCTTCGTCAGAGCTCGTCGCTGGGGCATCTGGTTTTCGTCTTTGCTGCGGTGCCAAACTGTCGTATTTGCCCCCCCCCCCCCCCCTCCATTTCCTCTACTGCTCCGCGCGTCGGCCTCCCTTGGAGATAAGAACGCGACCTTGACGGGGCCTGAGCTCTTCGCAGTCGGGTAACACGTCGTTCTAAACTGTACTTCTCTCAGTTTGTTTAATGGGAAGCCGTACGAATGACGTCACGGAGGTGCTGCTCGATGGCCCTCTGCACAACAGCCTCGCGACATCACCTGCTCGCTTACAGTATTCAGTTACAGACAAGTACAGACTGCTAGAGAAGAAAGAACGAGGAATCAGGCACCTATAGAACTTAACGTTAGTCTGACTTCGAATATGGCGGCGTTAAACGCGAAAGAAGGGAGCTTAACGCTGACGCAAAACAGGAAATTTATGAATAAGAGCGGAAAAAGCAATCTCAGTCAATCCAAGCAGTAAGGCATTGGGCTCAAGTTAAATTTGATCTCAGCCTCGTCAGTTCGACGCGTGCGTCGATGCTACAAGACTATGATAAATGGCTCGACATCGGCATCGCAGTGTCAGCCAAGCGCAGTTCGAAGAATTTGAGTCAGGCTTATGTGGTTTGTTGTGAGTGACGAAATGATCAAGGGAAGGCTCGCTGTCTTGGCGGCATTATGGTTAAGCATGTTTCTGTTAATTAATTTCGCTACTTTTTAGCTCCGTCACTTGGATTACGATATGTGTATGCCGGATAAAAATGCTAATCTTAACTTGGACAAATTATTTTCTCCTGTTTCTAGGGGTGCTTGATTTCAACTACACTCGAGGAGGGCATAGGTTTTAGAAATCAACGAGGTTAGAGGGTCGAATGTGTGAGCTTGCAAGTAAAGCATGCAGTCTTTTTGGGCTAGCACTTGAAATAGTGAAGTAATCGTCGATTAAAATCCGGACGCCCTTCAAGCTTCTCCGCAGCACACAACGCCATGTGGGGGGGGGGGGGGTGCATGATGACGTCATCGAAGGTATCGGTACATTTCCAACGCACAAACACCTGCTTTGAACGATAATAATCAACGCCACCGAAGGCGAACCGTGCCGAAAGTTGTTCGGCAGCGTCTAACACGTCAGGGCAGGGTGTGGCTGACGACAGGGGTAATTTGAAATCATACCTTCCGTGACGTCACGCTGAGATTTCCTGCACTCCTCCGGTGCACTGAGGAGAAGCGCACATTTCAATAGTCGATTACGTCACTATTTTAAATGCTAGTGCAAAAACACTTGGCATACTTTACCTACAGCCTACATAGATTTGATTTCTTGAATATCGCGAAATTCTCAAAATAGTGCTGCAGTTGCCCTTTAAGAGGAGGCATGAGATCTCGATCCGATCCATTCACGGAGAAGGGGGTACGATTGACAGGGCTGCCGCTTCCTCCTCTCAAAAGGATCTCAAGCAGTTAATGATTGGCTATCAACCGGACAACGTCTATAACTTCGACGAAACTGGCTTTTTTATAAGCTTGACCATTCTGGAACTCTTGCTCGTGGCCTTAAAATAGGGCAAAGAAAAAAAAAACGCAACAGGGAGAGAATACCAGTCGGCCTCATGTGCAATGAAGCGGGACGAAGTTGATGCCGATCGTAGTAGGCAAATCTGAAAGAGCCTGATGCTTTGGCAAAAACTTTCGCCCCGTCTATCTACTGCACATACGAAGCGAATAAAAAATCATGGATGACTTCAAATATTTTACGAGGGTTTTTAGAGAAATTTGATCAAAAGCTGAGACCACGCGGTCGTAAGGTTATTCCTCTAGTTGTTAATTCCAGCTGCCACACAATCTCTCCTGAAGAGTTTACAAGCATCAATCTCGTACTTCTTCCGGCAAATATGACGGCTAGAATTCAGTCTCTTGATGATGGCATAATTGGAGCGACGAGGGCACCTTACCGAGCTGCCTTGGTACTTTCATTGGGCCGAGAACAATAAGTCCAAACAGTAAATCTCCGGTGGTGCTTGAGGGAGCTTAAACTTGCATGGGATGTTTTAAGTGGGACAACAATCACTAACTCCTGACGCCACACTGGCAACTTACCGGATCAGGACAGGAGCCAAGATAGTTGTTCGGAAGACGACATTCCCCCAGCGAGACTTCGAGAACAACTGAAAGGAGCAGGGGCTGCTGAACAACTCATCGACGCCAATGAAGAAGCCGACGTAGAGGAGCAGCTCAGTGACGAGACCACTTTGGACGTGACAGCGAGCACAGAATCGGACGGCGATTAAACGAGCGGTGAAAAGATCCGTCATGGAGAGTTGGATTAACGTAAAGCCTGCCGTCACAGGCCTCATGGCGCTGCGAGGCGCTTCAGACTGCAGCGCAGTTTTTTTCTAAGTCCACGGCGATAATGACAACGCACACCAGATTGCCAGGGTTCTCTCAAAGTTTGAGTACAGTGTGCTCCGATAAGTACAGATTGCAGACTTAATAACAATTTTTTTTTCTCAGTAAACAGTTCTCGTTTTCCTTCTCGACTCGTTAATACGGACGACATGCTTTACGGACAATTTTACTCAGGAACCAAATTGCTCATATTCACGGTGTTGAGGGGCTTTAAATTGCGGGGCTCGACATAGCCACGCTGCTCCCCTAGTGGCGGAATTCTGAGGCACTGACTGATCGTGTTCGCGTGCTGCGCTCTCTTTCTCTATTCACAACCATGCGCCGTCAGGCATGGACAGTATCGAAGATATATGTATGTTCTGTCGCGATCACCGTATTCCGGGAGATGGGAACGAACGAACGAACGAACGAACGAACGAACGAACGAACGAACGAACGAACGAACGAACGAACGGACGGACGGACGGACGGACGGACGGACGGACGGACGGACGGACGGACGGACGGATGGACGGATGGATGGACGGATGGATGGATGGATTGGATGGATTGGATGGATGGATGGATGGATGGATGGATGGATTGATGGATTGATGGATGGATGGATGGATGGATGGATTGATGGATGGATGGATTGATGGATGGATGGATGGATGGATGGATGGATGGATGGATGGATGGATGGATGGATGGACGGACGGACGGACGGACGGACGGACGGACGGATGGACGGATGGATGGACGGATGGATGGATGGATGGATTGGATGGATTGGATGGATTGGATGGATGGATGGATGGATGGATGGATGGATGGATGGATGGATGGATGGATGGATGAATGGATGGATGGATGGATGGATGGATGGATGGATGGATGGATGGATGGATGGATGGATGGATGGATGGATGGATGGATGATGAGCGTCCCCTCTGAAACGAGGAGGTGGCAGTTGCCACTTTGCTCGGATTTTTTCCCTTCATTTTCATTTACCGACGTTTTAAACTGGTATACAATTACGCCATCTTCTTTAAATACATTTCCAATCCTACACTTCTAACCATGTGTCACCACTCTGCTTTAGAGCCACCAATCTTCCAATCGCTTTTTGGTAACTTTCCACCGCAGATTTATTCGCACGACCTTTGTTATCCCTAAACCCTAGGGCCTCAGGAATAGTAACTGTGCCTCATCGACGTGCGGATGGATACCGTCCCATTCGAGTACGAGATGTTCAACTGTTTCTACAGATTTACCACATACAGAACATGTGCCGTCTTGGTTAAATTTCTTTCTGCAGCTGCGCCTTCCAAGACACTCTAATGGATGGATGGATGGATGAATGGATAGGAGCGCCCCCTTTGAAACGGGGTGGCGGCAATTGCCACCATGCTCAGATGGCAAATGGCAGAAATGCGTTCTGCGCCGCCTATCGGCACACGCCCCTTCTTTTGGCCCAGGCAAAAATGCCTGTACCCTCACTGCCACCTTACTCCATCCACACGTAGATCGGAACCGGCGCCAGACGCCGCTTCTGTGTTCGGCTAGCTTCTGCCCTAGTCGCTACGATGGGCGAAGCAGATCGCGCGCCGCCTTTCTCGGCGCGGTGACTGCACTGGGGGAGGACGTGTAGTGATTTATTCTTCTTTTTCTTATTACCACGCTTTCCGCAGTCGGCACTCAATTTTCAGCGCATGTATGCTGAACGAGTGGGCAAGCAAGGCTCCGAACGCAAGGATGATGAATGAAGGAAAACAGAACAATTTGACAGGCGATAGGTGGGCCAATCCGAGGGAGCTACGTAGCATTGCACTTTTTCTAATCTTGATGACACGCCACATTATGCATGTTTCTTTACACGAACCTTCATCATCATCATCATCAGCCTGACTGCGCCCACTGCAGGGCAAATGCCTCTCCCATTCTCTACACCTAACTCTGTCCTTTGCCAGCTGCGGCCACCGTATCCCCGCAAACTTCTTAATCTCATCCGCCCACCTAACTTTCTGCCGCTCCCTGCTACGCTTGCCTTCTCTTGGAATCCACTCCGTTACCCTTAAGGACCAGCGGTTATCTTGCCTTCGCATTAAATGCGCTGCCCAAGCCCATTTCTTCCTCTTGATTTCAACCAGGATGTCATTAACCCGCGTTTGTTCCCTCACCCACTCCGCCCGCTTCCGATCTCTTAACGTTACACCTATCATTTTTCTTTCCATAGCTCGCTGCGTTGTCCTTAACTTAAGGCGCGTTCATACTCTAACGATTTCGGCGTGCAGTCGAGATCCGGTGGTGGTCGGTCACGTCGGCTGTAAGATACTGTTAAGTCCATATTGGAGGAAGTGGTCCTCTTCCGATATGTGGCATAATTTTTCTCTTATAGTGTTTGCATTGCTCGCATCAAATAGTTAAAACTGCTACAAAAAAAAACCCCAGGGTAACGCTTTCTACTACAACAAATTGTTAATAACCAAAAAATGCAAACCTGCAGACGAAAGATCTGGGGATGTATTGATTGTTATCATAAAATCTTAGAACATATGAAAAAAAGTACGCTTATAAGCTCGTTCCCGTTCAGAAATGCTTTTGTCCAGAGTTGCTGGGTATGGAACTAGTGCGGGGACATGCAAAATTTTCCTTTCAAGTCAAACACTGCTCTTCAACCACTACACTTGAGTTTACAAGGACAGTCTTTGGAAGTGTTTTTTTTCTAGAAAATTCTTTTTGTGGTATTTCCGTGTCCTGATAACTCCGATATTTTTACTACAATCACCAGCCACGTCATAACTTTTTTTTCTTTCATTACATCTGATTTCTATCTGACGGCAAATTGATGTTTTAATATCAGTTGCTACATTCGTCACGGTTTTGAGAGCACAGGGAGTACATTCAAATGGCACATTCATAAATACTTCCTGAGAAAAAAAAAAAGGAACAGATCTTGCCCTCGACGCTCGGCGAATGGCCTCAGGATATTACGCTTGATTGATTGTTTATGGGGTTTAGCGTCTCAAAGCGACTCAGGTTATGAGAGACGCCGTAGTGAAAAGCTCCGGAAATTTCTACCACCTGGGGTTCTTTAACGTGCAACTCACATCGCACAGGACACAGGTCTCAGGAATTTTGCCTCCACCAAAATTCGACGCCGCGGCCGGGATCGAGCCCGCGTCTTTCGGGTCAGCAGCCGGGCATCATAACCACTGAGCTACAACGGCAGTTACGTTTGATTGTTTCGAGGCGAACGTCCATTGCGTAAAGTAGCTTTTAGTCTCGCACAAAGAAAAGAAAAAAAAACAATTGATTTCACTTTCGAACACAGCCACGTTTTAACGCCATCCTTCCAAATGGTTTTTATTTTTCAGGGCTTGGTGGGCACCGGTGGCTTGCTACGAGAAAGCATTCAAGCAACCGTGCCCTGTATCCAAGGAAACCGCCATAAGGTCTATCAAAAGAGGCTACAGAGCGGCTGTACTGCTCACTGGCTGCAATGAACCAAGCGGATCAGATGCACTCGTGGTATCTCTTGGAACGCTTATAGTTCTGCTCACTGTGTGTCTGTTTCGCTGGTCCAGTGCTTAGTTACATCACCTTCTCTGGCCCCGGCCTTTGCTTTGTGAAACCGATGCTTCTGTCAAACCCGACACGAGCACTGACAATACACAACACTTGCCGTTGCTTCCTACGGGTTTCTTTTTCGAGAAAAGAGACAATGATCAGCTTAGCGCAATAAATATATGAGGATTAAAACGTTTTCAAATGTGTGGACATTTGGTTTTGTCGGTCAATAAAAAGTGGTAAAGGTTTAACGTGTGTCCATTCTTTACTTGGAGGGGACACTTAGGCCGGATTCTAAAACGCTCCTTACCTTACTAAGTGCGCCTCGAACACCGTAAGGCGACCTTATGTCAATTCTGAAACGTATCTTACTAAGGGGTCCTAAGTTAGGGGCTCCTTGGTGCTTCCCTACGCTAAGGGAGCCGGCATGTTACCTTCATGCTTCCTAGCCCCGCT
Source organism: Amblyomma mixtum (assembly GCF_055824585.1). Lineage (NCBI taxonomy): Eukaryota > Metazoa > Arthropoda > Arachnida > Ixodida > Ixodidae > Amblyomma > Amblyomma mixtum. Next base: position 175,869,688 of record NC_143021.1, on the reverse strand, counting down.
CCTCTAACTGAAGGCAAGCTTCTCTGCAAAACTCTGCACGCGGCGCGCTCTTTTGCGCACGCCGTGCTGCATGCCCGCGCTGGCGAGCAGCGAGCAGTACGGTGTTCTGGAGTTCGTCCAGGTGCTACATCCCTGTGCCGCTGGAAACAGGGAGTAATGCAGGCAATTCCGTTCGTCACCCAGAACGGCAGCTTTGAAAGCTACGTCAGGTTTTTGCGCCGCGCACGTGAACTTTTGCGCTGCCGTGTGTACGAGCTGCCGCGGTTGCGCGACAACGGCGTCTGGCCGATGGGCTGTACCCACAGGAGCACTACAACGACCAGAAATTCGTGGCCCGATATCGCTTTCCCAAACAAGCTGTGTGCTGGCTATTCTCAAGTGCTGCAGATACATGCGAGTGCAGACAACAGAGGATCTCCTCTACCCTCCGCACTTGAAGCTCCTAATCACGCACCGGTTTTACGGAAGTGCCGCGATGCAGACTGTGGTGTGAGATTTGGTGAATATTTATCAGCCTGCTGTCAGCAGTAGCATTTGGGTAGTGACGTAAATGATCTGTGTGCGTCGCTTTCTGAAGTGACAACGATCGAGGTAGCTCCGTAAGAGCTTGCGGTGGCGGCGTACTGCTTTTAGTGGGGCTTGTTCATCATTCCTTGCAATGCTTGAAATATGTTTGGCGCCAGCCTTAGCACGTTTTCGCGTCCGCTTACCTTTGTCCGTATCTGAGAATTAATAGTTTGACCAACTCATGATGCTATCCACTGGGGTTAAAAGAAAGAAAAAAAAAAACTCCATGCAGAAGACATATGAAGGCGGCCGATAGTCATCGAAACCAAGGAAAGCGCAGGGGAATTTTTAAGGCGAAAGCCTTTAATGGCTCATGCTCGCGGTGTCCGTTCGTGCGCTGGAATCGTGCCAACTGTATGGTGCCTCGATGCGCGCGCGCATCGAGGCACCATACCTTAGCCAACCATACCCATACCCTAGCCAACTGTGGCTTCTCCTCCGCGCAGTGGCGCAACCTCCTCCTCTCCTTAGCAACTGGCGCGCCGGTGGGGGCGCAGCTGTGCATAGCAACCGTGACGTCACACAATAGCGGTAGAACGAGCGCGCGCGCGTCGGCGGTGGCACCTGCACTGCCGCTCCTTCGCCAGACGTCTCCTTGCAGTCGAGTGAGTCAGACGCATGGCTCCGATGTGGCCTAGTGAATCCGCTCCAAGCGGTTCGGGGAAGCGGCAGTGGGTTGACCACAAGGCTTTCGCCAAGCCCACTTTAGGATTTTCAAAGTGTCTTCGGTAATTTTTGTCTTCCCGTTCTGGTTTGAGTGAGTCTGTCTAGTTGCGCACTACGTCGTGCTTCTCGTAGTTTGTCGAAGCTGTTCGATACTCTCAGCACCATTAGCTCTTCGGTTGGTGTTGACATTGGAAGTTTGAGCGCCGTTTTGTACACTTTGCGTAGTATGAAGTCGATTTGTAGACTATCTTGCTTGTTTAGTTGGTGGTAGGGTAGCCTGTACGTTACCCTGCTCGTGACGAGGCTTTCTATAAGTCTTAGGGTGTCCTGTTCTCTCATCCCCTTCTTTTTACTGCTGACTCTTCGTACGATTCTGGCGACTTGCTCTGTTGTATTTTAAGAGAGGCGATGGTTTTGCTACATCGTCCTGCGTTTTGCATCTAAATTCCGAGCAACGTAATGTTTTATTTTACCACTTTACCACAAATTCCAAGCACTCTGACTTCCGTTATTTCAGGTTTTGTCTCGTTTCGGAGTTCCAGGGTGGTTTTGGAGTCGTATTTCCGTGTACCTTTTTTATTCTTACGTATTCTGATTTTTCTTGTTCAGTATAGTCGATCGTTCTTAGTAGCCGCACTTCTTCTGCTGCTAGAGAGCCTGTGGTTGTCTATATTGTTATGTCATCTGCATACATTGCGTAGCTGATGTTTTCTATTTCGTCGAGTACTTTCCTGAGTCCTATCATCGCTACGTTGAATAGTAGCGGTGATATTACTGTGCCATGCGGGGTACCCTTTTTTGGCACCGTGACGCTCTCAGATGTTGTGTTCCCGATGCCTATCGTAGCCGTTCGTTCTGTCAGGAAGGCTTTGAAATATCGGAAGGCTCTGTTTCCGCAGTTTATGTTATTCAGACCTTCCACGATGGCCGCACGTCCCACGTTATCGAAGGCTCCCTTAATGTCGAGCGCTAGTACTATGTGTTCTCTACTTGGTGTTTCAGTGAGTACTTCCTCCTTTAATGTAGGATTACGTCCTACGTGGACAGTCCCCTTCTGAAGCCGAACATGGCATCAGGGTAATATCCTTTGTCCTCCATGCAGTTTGCGATTATTTCATTGACCACTCTGTCGTATATCTTCCCTAGGCAGGAAGTTAGGGAAATTGGTCTTAGGTATTTATTCGACTTGGAGTCTTTTGCCCGGCTTGGGTATCATAATTACCTCTGCATGTTTGCATTCAGCCGGCATGATTCCTTTTTCCCAGATTGCGTCTAGGTACTTGGTGAGCTCGGCGATGTCTGTGCCTCCGATGTGGTAGTGTTATTTATACTGTCCTTTCCGGCTGCCTTATTCTTTTTGGCTTCCTCTGTGGCTGCCCTCACTTCCTCTGCGGTGATTGGCCTATTCATCTCGGGGTTGCCTTCTCCTGTGTATTCTTGGTCTTGCTTTGAGTGCGTGGTTGTGACGTAGCATTTCTCCCTCAGTGCCTGTGTTAGTTGGTCTTCCGTTCCAGGGAAGGTGTGGATTAGTCTTTTCATGAACTTGCCTCTTTCCGTTTTTGGTTTTGGGTCTATCAAGGCTCTTAGTATATTTTAAGTTCGGGCCATGCATAGTGTTCTGCTAAGTGTTCCCCTTGAACTGTTGCCAGTTTTGCGTGGGGATGTTGTCTGCGTGCTCTGATGCCTTCTTGGTTAGTTCGGCAATCTTCAGCTTGAGTTTCCTGTTGTGTTTTTGCTGCGTCCATCTCCTGATAAGGCTTCTTCGTGCTTCCCATAGGTGGAGAAGGTGGCTTTCTACCTCTGAGTTTTGTTCCGTTCGCATAGGTTCGCCTACCATGAGAGAAGCGCTATTTTCAAATGTGCGCCGTAGGAACACGAAAGAAATAGCTAATTACGGACTCCAAGTGAACAAAACTACTTGTTTACTCACGCGCGGACGGGTGCAAAAGTACTGAATGGCTGTAAGCGGTGGATATCATGAAGCTTGCCGACTCTAGTGTTTACGCAGTATGATTACCTTTAATTCATTTAATTGAAAATTGATTTTCGAGGAAAGGAAATGGCGCAGTAACTGTCTCCCATACATCGGTGGACACTCGAACGGCGCCGTAAGAGAAGGGGTAAAGGAGGTGGTTAAAGAAGAAAGGATGACAGAGGTGCCGTAGTCAAGGGCTCCGGAATAATTTCAACCACCCGGTTATCTTTAATGTGCACTGGCATTGCACAGCACACGGGCGCTTTTTGATGTGAGTGCACGTTAAAGATTCCATGTCCTAGCAGCTTTTCTGCTTCTCGGGTCTACTGCACAGAATTGCACAGCGTCATCAGTAGCTGCTGCAATGGATGCGCCCTTTTGTTGTCGCCTAAAATTTGGTGGTTAATTGTTTTCAGGAAAGGAAATGGCGTAGTAACTGTCTCACTTCTCAGTGGACACCTCAACCGTGCCGCGCTGACTAGCTGTCTGGTTAACTAATACTGAATAGCTTAGTTTTGAAGCAAAAGCTTCACTACGCGGGTGATAGCCGAGCTTCGCGTGAGCCAAACTGGTGAGTTATGCGCATGCGCGAAACCGAGTGACGTCACGCGCCGCGCAGGTGGTCGCTCCTCGCCGCTGCCGTCGCCGCCGCCGACTCCGTCGGCAGACCTTTCGGCTCAGCCGCGTGCTACTGCGCATGTGCGTCGCCTCCTCGCTGTCGCTACAACTGCGCGCTTCGCCTCCTCGCCCACCGTTTGACCTTTCAATACAGCCGCGTGCTACCCGCGTCGCAGCCGGCAACCCTCCTCTCCGCATTCCTGCGGGCAGTTTTAACCGCGCCGATTTCCATCTCCTCCTCCGCCTCCGTACAGGCAGTGTGTGGACGGCCGAACGCCTCCACCGTTATCGTGGTGCTCCCAGTGCATCGTGCGCTAACTGCGACAGCCATGACGTCAAAACAAGCATAACTGCAGCTTTTCGCTTGTATATCCAGGCTTAACCAGAGCTAAGCAACGGCCTAATTTTTTTTAAACTGTTATTGTTAGGCTCATTAATTATTGAGTGGTGGGTAGCCCACCGTAATACCCATATCAGTTTTTTGAATTTCAAGAACGTGATTGCCCTCACGATGTGGCCCAATAAATTTGGGCTATTTCGACGTGTTAGGTGCACGGGAGAGGTCGCTTTTTCTTCGAGTTTCCCGAAAGCGCATGTATTTTGGCGCGGTGTAGCCAAAATTTGTTGGTCCCAGCTCAGAGAACAATCGGGTATATATTCCAAAAAATGATATGAATATTACTCACGCTAGGCTCCAGATCTCTCCAAAATTAAAGAGCCAAACGATAATAGTGAAAAACTTAAGCATTAATGTCAGTTAACCAGCCTGCTGGTTAGCATGTGTTAGTTGTATTCTGATGTACTACACCTCTGACAATGCTATGCAGGAAAAATGCTAGCTTTTCTAGCATAATAAATCTATTTTAAACATCTTGCACATACCTAGGTGAAACACACTGTATAACTGGCATGAGTTCAGCTGTGACGGCCCCCGTCAAAACTGCTCCGTGTTATGGCAGCAGCGGTTTATACATGGTGTGTTCCGGCGCGTTTAAACACGAGGCATACAACAGGACGTATGCAGAACATGCCCAGGACAGGTGTCAAGCCTTCGTTCGCGAAGAGGTAGCTGGCCAGCTATCTCTTATTTCACATTTTCAAGACTCCGTCCACCATGTTCCTGACTTGGTCCCGTCTTCGGCTCCTACCATACGCCCTGCCATGCAGGACCGAGACGCTGATCTGATACCGTCCAGCTCTTTGCTCCCGCCTGTGACAGCACCCCTGACGTACGCCCAAGCGCAATTGTAGGGGAGCGTTTATTAGGCGTCCTCAAGAGACCGAACCGCTGTGTAGGATCTGGTGGTGGTGGTAAACGTTTATTTGCTCTATTTTACAATAATTTTTTTGCGGCTTCAGATGGAGTCTTCCATCTTATCATCAGTGTCGGTTCCCCTAGTCCAGGGCTCCGCTGAGGGCAGCTGCCCTGCGTGCTCGCCTTACTAGTCCTTGTTGCACTTTCAGGATGTCGCATCCTCTCCCACTGTTCCGCACTCGGGTTTTCTATTATGGGTAGCTTGTCTATTTTCTGGCATGCCCATGTGGTATGGCATAATGTTGGTTTGTCTCCACACCACGGGCACTCGCTCTTGTACTGTGTAGGGTAGATTTTGCTTAGGATGTTTAGGCACGGGAATGTTCCCGTTTGTAACTGCCGCCATGCTACGGCGTCTTCTCTATTCAATTGTTTGTGTGGGGGGCGGGTATTTTCGTCTAATCCTTCTGTAGTAGTTAAGAATGTCTGTATAGCTTTGGGCTACCGGCTCGGGTTCCTCAGCGGTGTCGGGAATGTTGGATGCTCGGTTTGTTGCGCACCCTCGAGCTATCCTATCCGCCTCCTGATTTCCCGTGATGTCGGTATGTCCCGGCACCCAAACTATCGTGTGTTTGGCTGGTTGTTTTCGGTTTTGCCACTTGAGCGGAGAATGCGGAGCGCTCTGTGGCTGATTCCGCCGTTTAGGTAGTTGCGGCATACAACTTGTGAGTCGGTAAGTATTATTAATTATGGACCTGTTGGATCGGTAGCCTCCGCTACCGCTAGAGCCCCGGCTGCCTCTTCGGCCTCGACTACGGCAGCGTAGAAAGGCGTAGCGAGCACCAAGAGAGCGGGGCAACTTCGTCGTCGTCAGGCGCAGCGTAGTGTCGGCGTATGGCGGTAGCGGAACGCGTCACAGTTGGCACACTACAATATTTACAAGGCACATTAGATACAAGAAATCAGTAAAATCAGAAGGCTCTTGAAGGTCTTTGCACACAGCTCGTCGTTTCCTCTATAGTCGGCTTCGCGTTATCTAGACACAAATATTGGAAAGAATTAAAATATTGTTTGAAATGGTGCCATTCATTAAATCATCCGACCATGTGCGAAGACATTCACAAACCACAAGTAGTTAAAGGTTTCGAGTAAACAAGGTCATAACTGAAATATCGGACACAGTCGGGCGTTGTTATTCACGCACTGAAACTGACTTATTCTTTATGATAGTATCTTTATTTGCTTCATTAAAGTGCGCACGCAGCGCTGTCTTAGCCAGTCGCGCTTGCTGTACATGTGCCCTGATGCTTTCCAGGGTCCACGCGCGATTGGAAAGGAGCAGTGCTTACGCACCGCTAACATAGCTGCAACGGAATGAACACTTTAATGTGGTCTTTTAATTAGAAGGAAGTGGCCGAATATTTGATTGCTTGTTAGTTTAACAGAACTTTCAAAACAAGTATGGACCCAGACTTGTTTTTCACAGCGCCACCTCTTCCAGTCTTATTCTTTTGTTTTTCATTCCGTGGTTGTCGTCCACTCGAATTGACGTCATCCTTAGGGCCCGGAAATTTAGGCACTAAAGAACCCCGAAAAGCGCAGGCATTCAGGCTCTAAAAAGATATTGAAATCGGCACTATAAACTAAAAATAAGCGTTTTCTTCATCAATCTTTACTCATTACCCACGCATCTTGGTTATTATACAGTGTCTGTCCACTACCTGAAATGGTATTAATAACAAAATAAGAAATGAGTATGACCTGTTTAGGCAGTTAACGCAAAATATTGTTCAGTCAAACAATGCGCGTACGCAGTCCTTGAAGAAGGCCAGAAAAAAGGCTCACGTTTTGATTCCGTATTTGTCGTCCATGTGAAGTCACGTGTTCACGTGGCAGGGTCACACGAAACACTGGCACCCAAACTGTCATCGCTAGAGCAAAATAACTGTGCAACTGAATCCCGAACTCATTGGGCTGTCAGATCGCACATGGGGTTGCCGTTACACATACAAAGCCGATGCTTCACTCATGTAACACCAGCGCCTCTTCAACTTTTCTTGGTTTAAAAAAAGATCCCAAAAAGTAACCGCTGTTATTTCTACGCTCCAGGGGTCACAAAATAGCCAAGAAGTTTATTAAGCAGTTTACGCAAGAAAAGGAGCATGCCTCGGTAAATTGCAAACTTCATTAGTAATGCCAAGCTACGTGGGTATGAACTTATATTTTTCTCGCTACGTGGACTGGCATTATAGGAGCGCTGTCGCTTCTCCAATTGAACGACCTTCTGGGCTATTCTTGATTGTATTTTGTCGCGTATCGCAGACTCTTACAACCTTCCATAAACTTTGTCGTCCATATTCATACGTGAAGTCTACGGACGATTCAACGTGGACGTATGAACAATTTTTCTTATGCTTGCGCTCAACGGAAGCACCATTTTTTGGTTTTTGTCGAGTGACTGACAACTTCCTCAGTCTGATGCCTCGCGTAGCATCCTCTTCATCCGTGGCAGAAGCGATACCGCACCGTTTCCCGTCGTTCAGCGCTCTTCCTTTCGAGTCAGCGGCCACTTTCCGTCTTGAAAAACCAAATGCGCTCAGCTCATGTGTCTATGATTCAGGCGGTAATTGTATCCGGTATTTCCTTCGTTCCGGCCAATGTCTTCTTTCGAGTAAATGCGCCTGGTTGCAATCCCTTCATCTAGTGTGCAATGTCCTCCTATCAAGCTGCTTCCAGCGGCTGTAGTCGGAGAGTACTGCCGGCTTTGCAAAGGCAAACGATCCAGTGCCTTCTGTAGAACTCTTATTGCCTAACGAAAAAAAAAAAACGATTTACTCACAATATATTCCCGACTGACAGCTTTTTGAAAGAATGGGACTGCATTTGTCAACGTGAGACGAGTATAGAAAGGGTGACTGACGACCTGCGACTATAAAAAAAAAAAGAAGAACGGTACTGAGTTTCGTGTTGCAGTGAAGCGTGGAAGAAAAATTCATCATGAGCCTCCTTGCCATGATCATCAGCCTATCTATGTCCTCTGCAAAAAAAAAAAAAGGCGTCTTAAATGCTTTTCAAGTATGCTGTCCTGCGCCGTTTGAGGTCAACTTATCCGCGTAAATGTTCACATTGCAACATGCCAACAAGCCTTTTATTAACCTTTGCTCCTCCCCATTTAATCTTAAGCCTTTTCGTGAGCTCCCAAGTGTGTGAAATATTACAGGTCGTGAAATATCCAAGGGCGGGAGGTTTCACTCTTCCCCTGTAGTAGTTGTCAGCGGTCAAGCGAAAGAACTTGCTGCGCCTGAAATGCAAAGTGTTGTGTCTCGGAAAACTCAAGCTCCTGCTTCTAACGGCTCCGAGGCAACCTGGCGTCTTATATTTTAAATACACAACTTTATGCGCTTTTCTTGTCGACTGAAGGAGCTGTCAGACGTTTAGGGGCCATATTTTGTAAGGACTCATTTCTAGAGTCATTTTTTATCTGGCTTTATCTTTTTCTTTGTTTCTCTTTATCGTGGTTTTATTTCAGAACGGAATGTCCCTCGCCAGGTCTGTTATCAAAAGCACGGTGGACGAGCGGCAAAGAGGCAAAACACTGAAATATGAAAACGTCCTTAAATAATGCCGCTTCAAATGTAAGAACCATCGGCAGCGCTCTCGCGTAGTCGCCAGCTGTACATACGTGTTCCACTGCCCCTTGGAACCCACCTGCAACAGTTTGGAAAATGTCCGACTTTTCTTCGAGCCCTGTAGCCCCATAGCTGAAAGTTGTAGTAACGAAGGGTAATTTGTGTCAAGCTGCTGACACCGGTATCCGTAGGTTTCGTATTTTTACTCAAGGACAGAAAGGTGCCCAAGAATCTGGTTACGTTGACACTCTGAAAGGGCTAACACATTTATGTAATATTGGGCACACTCATCCAGCTTTTCGAGACGCGCGTACGACACAGAGCTCTGATCGCCACCTACTGTCAGCACGCGAGTTTCCAATGCAACTTACTTCTTGTCAATTTAGAAACCAAGGTGACGTGCATTCACTGATTTCCAAGTTTCTCTGCTCTTCACCTTTCGCGCCATGCAAAATTGTCTACGAAATTAAAATTTGGAAATGTCCCTTGCAATTGCATACGGACCAGCTCCTCTGAACTATCGCAGTCTCATGCACACACAGAACACAAAGAAAACTTGTGCGGAGCAGAGACAGAGCACTCTTTCCTGCGCCGTTTTTCTCCAGTGATACAGACGTGTCCCACATCACAAATCGTCTGCGCCAGGACAACACGGAGCACCTTCCCTCACAGAGATTCGGATTTGCTGCAATTGCGAGATATGCGCAAGTACCCGCTTTCGCCACACGAAGAAATAAATGTAAGAAAATAACCACCGAGACTTCCACAAATGCAAATTCTCTGGGAAAGCGTCCCAAAAATAAGGGCACAGCGTGCTTTTCGGGCACGCACGAAGCTGCAGCATACGAGGCTCAAAGACACTTTTTCACTTTTTCACACTTTTTATTGGTGTCTTCGTGGACTTCTCGAAGGCATTCGATTTAGTAAACCACAGTGTACTCCTGAAAAACTTGGAGCGTTGTGGTATTCGTGGACTGGCTCAAATGATCCTGAAATCATATCTTTCGCATAGAAAACAGGCTGTAAGCATAGACAATGTGACATCTGAACTAAAACTTGTTACTTCTGGCGTTTCCCAGGGTAGTATATTGGGACCATTACTTTTTAATATGTACCTAAATTATATCTCCAACATTAACTCCGCCGCTAAATTTATTATCTACGCTGACGACACTAGCATCTTTTTTACTGGAAATGATCTTGATCTCCTTGTTCGGGAATGCAATGACACCTTGAGTGAATTACAAAAGTGGTCCGAATCCAGATACATGTGTATAAATGAGAAGAAAACAAAAGCTGTTATATTTCGTCCTAAAAACAAAGTACTTCCTTCCCCCATCGAGATTAAACTAAACTCACGACGTATAGACATAGTTGAACAATTTAAATTCCTTGGAGTAGTTTTTTCTTCTAGCATGTGTTGGGAACACCACACGGACCATATTGTCACGAAACTGGCTCAAATAACCGGAGTCATAAGTCGGCTCAGATACCTCATTCCAAGAACAGTAAAGTTACTCCTCTATAATTCACTTTTCTATTCCTATTTAAACTACTGCCATCTAGTGTGGAGCACAGCTACGGTTAGCTGTCTTCAGCGTATCTACATTTTTCAGAAAAAGTTTCTTCGTCATGTTTACAATGTCCACTGGGACTCGCCAAGCAAAAATCTTTTTCTACAAAGTGGTGTGCTAAAAATACACAACTTGTATAAATATCGCTTGAGTGTCCGGTTCAAACTCGAAACACGTAGAAATGTAAACCACATACGTAAACTTGTTGAACTACATACCCGAGATGCAAGCTACACAACAAGGTATGCGGAGACATGGATAGTCCCGACCCCACGATTAAACTCGGGTTGAGAACGCCTGCAGTTCACTTTTCCGTCCCTGCTAGACGCGTATGTATATAATAATTTTGACCTTTTCAGTTCGTCAAACAGGTCTTTGCGTGCTTTGTATGCTAGCATGTAGGAATTTTGTTTTGTGCTTTTTTATTTTTCTTTTTTCTTCTTTGCTGCCATTACCTGTGTCTACCCAATGTGAATATTGTGTCAATATTGTATAATGTTCTTTCGTTTTCTCTTGTACCTGATCATTATTGTATACCTGTTATCACGCTTTTCAACTGCCTTTTGTATTAAAAGCCTTGCTGTCAAGCTGCTGCCAAGCGAAAGGGGGCTGCGGCTTAGTCAAGCTGTCTCTCACAGCTTTTTCTGCGCCTCCGCTGTCTGTATCTTTACAAGGCAGAAATAAAGAATTTGAATAACTGAAATATCGGACACAGTCGGGCGTACTGAAACTGACTTATTCTTTATGACAGTATTTTTATGTGCTCCATTAAAATGCGCACTCGGCGCTGTCTTAGCCAGTCGCGCTTGCTGTACATGTGCCCTAATGCTTTCCAGGGTCCACGCGCGATTGGAAAGAAGCAGTGCTTACGCACCGCTAACATGGCTTCAACCGAATGAACACTTTAATGTGGTCTTTTAATTAGAAGGAAGTGGCAGAATATTTGATTGCTTGTTAGTTTAACAGAACTTTCAAAACAAGTATGGATCCAGACTTGTTTTTCACAGCGCCACCTGTTGCAGTCCTACCCTTTTGTTTTTCATCCCGTGGTTGTCGTCCGCGCGAAACTAGCGCCCGGAAACTTAGGCACTAAAGAACCCCGAAAAGGGCAGGAATTTAGGCTCTAAAAAGAAATTGAAATCGGCACTCTAAACCAAAAATAAGCGTTTTGATTGCCGATGTCTATTTATTACACACGCATCTTGATTATTATTCACTGTCTGTCCACAAACTGAAATAGTATTAATAAGAAAATAAGAAATTAGTATGACCTGTACAGGCCGTTAACGCAAAATATTGGTCAGTCAAACACGGAGCGTACGCAGTCCTTGAAGAAGACTAGAATGAGGCCACCCTTTTTGATCTCGTGGTTGTCGTCCGCGTGAAGTGACATCATCTCGTAGCAGGGTCACACAAAACACTGACACTCAAACTGTCATCGTTGTAGTAAAATAACTGTGCAACTGAATCCCGAACTCATTGGGCTGTCAGATCGCACATGGGGTTGCCTTTGCACATACACAGCTTATGCTTCACTGGTGTAACGCCAACGCCTCTTCTACTTTTCTTGGTTTAAAAAAAAATCCCAAAAAGTACCCGCTGTTATTTCTACGCTCCAGGGGTCACAAAGTAGCCAAGAAGTTTATAAGCAGTTTACGCAAGAGAAGGAGCATGCCTCGGTAAATTGCAAACTTCATTAGTAATGCCAAACTATGTGGGTATCAACTTATATTTTTCTCGCTACGTGGACTGGCATTATAGGAGCGCTGTCGCTTCTCCAATTGAACGACCTTCTGGGCTATTCTTGGTTGTATTTTGTCGCGTATCGCAAAGACTCTTACAACCTTCCATAAACTTTGTCGTCCATATTCATACGTGAAGTCTACGGACGATTCAGCGTGGACGTATGAACAATATTTCTTATGCTTGCGCTCAACGGAATCAACATTTTTTTGTTTTTTTTTCGAGTGACTGACAGCTTCCTCAGTCTGATGCCTCGCGTCGCATCCTCTTCATCCGTGGCAGAAGCGATACCGCACCGTTTCCCATCGTTCTGCGCTCTTCCTTTTGGGTCAGCGGCCACTTTCCGTCTTGATAAACCAAATGCGCTCAGCTCATGTGTCTATCATTCAGGCAGTAATTGTATCCGGTATTTCCTTCCTTCCGACCAATGTCTTCTTTCCAGTAAATGCGCCTGGTTGCAATCCCTTCATCTAGTGTGCAATGTCCTCCCATGAAGCTGCTTCCAGCGGCTGTAGTCGGAGAGTACTGCCGGCTTTGAAATGACGAACGATCCAGTGCCTTCTGCAGAACCCTTGTTGCCTAACAAAAAAAAAAAACGATTTACTCACAATCTAATGCCGACTGACAGCTTTTTGAAAGAATGGGGCTGCATTTGTCTACGTGAGACAAGTATAGAAAGGGTGACTGACGACTTGCGACTATATAAAAAAAAGAAGAGCGATACTGAGGTTCGTGTTGCAGTGAAAGCGTGGATGAAAAATTCATCATGAGCCTCGTTGCCATGATCATCAGCCTATCTATGACCACTGCAAAAAAAAAAAAAAAGGCGTCCTAAATGTTTTTTCAAGTATGCCTGTCCTGCGCCGTTTGAGGTCAACTTATCCGCGTAAATGTTCACATTGCAACATGCCAACAAGCCTTTTATTAACCTGTGCTGCTTCCCATTTAATCTTAAGTCTTTTCGTGAGCTCCCAAGTATGTGGAATATTACAGGTCGTGAAATATCCAAGGTCGTGAGGTTTCACTCTTCCCCTGTAGTAGTTGTCAGCGGTCAAGCGAAACAACTTGCTGTGCCTGAAATGCAAAGTGTTGTGCCTCGGAAAACTCAAGCTCCTGCTTTTAACGGCTCCGAGGCAACCTGGCGTCTTATATTTTAAATACACAACTTTATGCACTTTTCTTGTCGGCTGAAGGAACTGTCACACGTTTAGGGGCCATATTTTGCAAGGACTCATTTCTAGAGTCATTTTTTATCTGGCTTTATCTTTTTCTTTGTTTCTCTTTATCGTGGTTTTGTTTCAGAACGGAATGTCCCTCGCCAGGTCTGTTATCAAAAGCACGGTGGATGAGCGGCAAAGAGGCAAAACACTGAAATATGAAAACGTCCTTAAATAATGCCGCGTGAAATGTAAGAACCATCGGCAGGGCTCTCGCGTAGTCGCCAGCTGTACATACGTGTTCCACTGCCCCTTGGATGCCACCTGCAACAGTTTGGAAAACGTCTGACTTTTCTTTGAGCCCTGTATCCATATGGCTGAAAGCTGTAGTAACGAAAGGTAATTTGTATCAAGCTGCTGACACCGCCATCCGTAGGTTTTGGATTTTTTCTCAAGGACTGAATACTGCCCAAGAAACTGGTTGCGTTGACACTCTAAAAGGGCTAACACATTTATGTAATATTGGTCACACTCATCCAGCCTTTCGAGACGCGCGTACGACCCAGCGCTCTGACCGCCACCTACTGTGAGCACGCGAGTTTCCAATGCAACTTACTGCTTGTCAATTTAGAAACCAAGGTGGCGTGCATTCACTGAAGTGCAAGTTTGCACGCTGTTCACCTTTCGCGCCACGTAAAACTTGTCTACGAAATGCAATTTCGGAAATGTCTCTTGCCAGTGCATACGGGTCAGCTCCTCTGAACTATCACAGTCTCATGCGCACACAAAAAAACACAAAGAAAACATGAGCGGAGCAGAGACAGAGCACTCTTTCCTGCGCCGTTTATCGCCAGTGATACAGAAGTGTCCCACATCAGAAATCGTCTGCGCGAAGACAACTCGGAGGAACTTCCATGACAGACATTCGGTTTTGCTGCAATTGCAAGATATGCGCAAGTACCCGTTTTCGCGACACTGAGAAAGAAATGTAATAAAACAACTACCGAGACTTGCACAAATGTAAATTCTCTGGGAAAGCGTCCCAAAGATAAGGGCACAGCCTGCTTTTCGGGCACGCATGAAGCTGCAGCCCATGAGGCTCCAAGACACTTTTTCACGGACGCGTACTTTTGAGTTGCAGATTCGTCTTCTATTCAGTAAAGAGAAATCTTTTCCGTATAGTGCTTCAGCTCCGGATGTCTGCAAACAACTACTCACAATCATTCTGAAAACTTCCTGGTCGACATCGCGGCCATTATTTCAAATAAAATAGATTCTCTATAATAAACATCGAAGGGAACAAGAAATGTGTTGTAATTATGCGCAGTGCGAATTAAGACCAGCCGTTTTTTTTTTAATGTTGACTGCATCAGCAATGCGTTAGTTCGAGGGTCCATTAGAGTCCATTCGCTGCACTAAAACGAACTCGCTCCAGGCTGCTGACCCTCGTGAAAGTTCTGGTCATGAAATGAAGTGTTTCTTTTCTTGCATACACCTCTCTCTCGCCCCCTCGGTTAGATTCAGGAATGAGTCATTGCGGTGAAGAGCGCTTAAGACGAAAGTGTAGATAACAAGTTGACGCTAGGACAAGAGCTGACTCTAACGGCACCTTTATTCACAAATATTTCCCTTAAAAGAAAATGCACAGAAAATATATAATACAAAACTAGAGATTATACACAAAAATGGAATTGATTAAAGCATATCAATTGGAAAATATTGTCATAAATTTTTTAGTAAATCCACTGTAGCTCTGTTCGATAACGAGTTCATTCTCCTGCCCGCTGCTCGACGCCAACGCAAAACCCGTAATCTTTTTCTTATTGTCGTCAATCTGTTTATTTCCTCTTTATATCCTTGTTGAAACGAAAAACTTGATGGAAGAAGCTTCTATTATCAGCTCTTGTCCTGTCTTGTTATTTTATCTTAGACCTCCGACTTCTGTGCTTTTTACCCTATAGAATCGGTAGTACCTCACCCGACATGGGATACTTCCCGGGTTATTCCGGGTAATTTCGGCACCTTTTGCATCAGTGAGGGCGGCAGGCTGGAACTTTTATTGCGAAAGCAGTACTACTTTCACTTTCAAGCCTTTGCGGTGCGACGGCGGTGCACATGAATTGACCTTTCGCATGACCTCTTTGTGACGTCACGCCGAAGAGCTGGGCGACCATCTCGCGCCATCCGTGTGCGACGGCGGTGCACATGAACGGTGGCCTAACTCCCGCTCTCTCCGCCAGGAGCGCCACAGGTGTGGTGACGTCACGCCGAAGAGCTGGGCGACCATCTCGCGCCGTCCGTGTGCGACGGCGGTGCAGATGAACGGCGGCCTGACTGGACTGGATTGGACTCTACTGGATTGGATTGGATTGGATTACATTAGATTAGATTGGATTGGATTGGATTGGATTCGATTGGTTTGTATAACCGATGCATCGCCACAAGTCTAATCACAAGCACCACCACCAGCTACACTACCAGCTGAACCATGGCGTAGGTACGGATATTGCTTTTGCAATTACCGGGCTTAACGAAGCTAAGTCACAGCGAATTTTTTTGGTTATTACGTCTGATGTCAGCGTTGACAGAGGTAGAATTTATCTTCATGCAAATTGTCTGTGAGGCCATCTTTGCACAAGCCTCAGATTCAATTATTTAATGAAAATCAGGGCAAGATGAAAAAACTACGACTGACAAGGCGACACTTGATACAAAATCACCAGAGGTAGTAGGCCCAATACTGGCATTATGTTGGCAAAACTGGTCCAATATAGAACCGGAGTGAAGCCATCAATTTCCAATATTGTGCCGATTACCTGTGCTGCTCGGGTGACTGCACGTAGTTTGTATCTACATATGAGGCTCTCTGCTGTTATCGTGTTCGTGTTTCGTGTTTTCGGATCTTAGCCCATCCAGTCGGCTAATCGCGACTTTTATTCCATTCGAAATAGGTTCTGTCGTCTCTTGACGGCGGCAGAGATGGTAAAACCCACACAGGAAAAACCCTGATTGCCTTGACCAAGTGGAGGTATGTTAGAGAGAATGTAAAAAAGCATCCTTTACAGGGGATTCAGCACAACAGGGTATGCAAATGAGGGGCTCGTTACTGCCTACGTATGAAGCAAGAAAACACTCACATAAACGAAGAAAAGCACAAAGGAATTATTTTATTATTTTTATTTGTAATGCTGATCAATGGAAAATTAGTAGGTGAATCATTGTAAGCTTGAAAGATAATTAATTAGAACGGAAAAGAAACTACCACATGACACTACCGGAATCCGAACGCCCGGCCCTCTATCAACAGAGATATAGCAGCGGCTGTCCAATCTTGTGCCTTCGGGCGCATTTTTGCCGCATGTAAACAAACCTTGAGAGTGTTCACCAGTGCCACCTTCGTCCATAGCAGTTGATCAAAAACATCGTGTACTACGGCCAAGGCCACACTCTTACGATATAGCAAGACGACCATCAAAGAATTAGCGGTAAGGGTGTAGGCAGTGGACTATATGTACAGCGTGTCTATGAGGAACAGGCATCAAGCTTTAACCAAGGACGACCACCTTAGAGTTCAAGCAGTGTATGGTAATGTAAAAATATATTAATGCGGATTGCGCAGAAGAAGTATTGAGTAGGATAGCTAGAAGGGATAATGAGAAGATGGCTCTGGCGACGAAAGATGTGATTGAGATACGCAAAAGCATGAACACCTCTAGCCAACGGACAGCAGATCTGTCAGAGTTTTGAAGGTTGAAGAAATTTAGGGCAACTGACATAAAGGAGTATAACAAATTGACTGAAGTAAACAGGGCGATAATGAAGGGGGCATGAGCGCAGAAGACCTCGACATGCCTCTAATATCAAAAGAGGAAGTAAAGAAAGCCTTGCAAGCAATAATAAGAGGAAAGCAGCTGGTGTGGATCAATCAACTATATATTTGCGGAAGGACGCTGGGAAGATTTTGCTAAAGAAGCTGGCCGTCCTGTATACACGCAATGCCTCACGACATCACCATAACTCACCCCCATAACTGGACGTAGGACTGCGTACCTACATCCAGTTACGAGGAGGAGACATTTGAGAGCTTCTATGAAAGCATAGAATTCACAATTCAGTAAAATGAGATCGTAAACTGCATACTGATAGATGATTTCAATGCCAAAACAGAGAAAAAGTAGGCATTGAACCATGCAGTAGGGGATTATGGCCCAAAGTTCGCAGAACAAAACAGTCCACGAGTCATGAATGCCTTCTTCGGCAAACAGAAGAGCTCCAAGTGGAGTTAGGAGAGCCGAAGAGGTGATATTAAAAATGAAGTAGACTTGATATGTGTCTCCCTCCCGGCATCGTATAAGATGCTGAGGTTTTATAGGCATGGTGAAATCTGACGACCATAGAACAGCAAAGTCTCAAAGTATGAAATCAGCTTCACTTTGAACACAAAATGGGGAAACCGAATGAGGGGATCCACATAAATGATCTAGCCGTTAGAGTTAGGGTAAAGAAGGTGGGTATGAGGTGGACGAACGAAGTGCAGAAGTAGTGATAATGTTCCCAATATAATCACAGACTGCCTAATAGAAGGACGGCTGGGGAAGCTAGGAAGGGCAGTGGCAAATTTTCCCATGCCACAAAAGATGTAGTTAAGAGAGGCCAAATCATGGAAGTTTCAACCGACTTAATAGAAATAAAGGTGGCAGAATTTTGCTGAGCCAATCCATCAGGGAAACGACACTGCAGGTTGTAACATGGAGAAGATCAACCATGCTCTAAAAAATGACAGAGCCTAAAAGCGGTCAAGAGGAAATTCAGCATAGGCGGAGACTAGATGCACACACTGAGAGAGAAGGACAAGGTGATTAGGAGCGCAGATAGAGTAGTTAAAGTAGGCGAGAAAGTTTACACTGGGGTAGGAGGTTAAGGAAGGAGGCTATCGTCGGTGTAGGGGAATTATGTGCGTCGGCGTTAACAAAAGGTGCAGTACAGAAGTCCTTACAAGCATTAAAAAAGGGAGAACATTAAGGAAAGGATTGTGCGACTGCGTAGTTCGCGACAGCAGGCACAGTGGTTTTGATTAACTTCGCACCCTGTATTCACAAAGAGCGTACTTCAAGCTTATAAAAAGTATACTTTTATTCACTGTACAACATTAACTGATGGGCACGTTGGTCAGACATGATTTCTTGTGAAGCGCTGTGTATCGTCCCTTCTTTTCCTCTGGCCTTGTGCCGTTGCGCTGTTTGACAAGAAATCAAATATTATTCAGTTCGCCAGAAAGGGGGCAAAAAGTACGCATTAATTAGTGTACGCAAGTCGCTCACAATATCTCAAGGTAACATGTTATTGAATTGCATTACCGTAGACTTCAGTAAAACAAAGGGCAAGGCAGGGTTTCAGAAATGGCCATATTCATCGTAGATCACGTAATGCAGAAATACACAAAAAATCGATCTTTACAAACATATATATATATAGTTTGCGAAAGCATCAAGTACTTGACTGCTTACAAGAGTATATAGCGAAGTATACTCTTCGTTAAAGGAAACATATTTATTCGACTCGACGTTTCGATCGAAAGACCGACGTTCCTGAAGAAGATCGGTCTTGCGATCGAAACGTCGAGTCGAATAAATATGTTTCCTTTAACGAAGCTTATACTTTGCTATATATATATATGGTTATGGTGCTCGGCTGCTGATCGAAAGACGCGGATTCGATCCCGGGCGCGGCGGTAGAATTTCTATGAAGGTGAAATTCTAGAGGCCGTGTACTGTGCGATGTCAGTGCATGTTAAAGAACCCCAGGTGGTGGAAATTTCCGGAGCCCTTCACCACGGCGTCTCTCATAGCCTGAGTTGCTTTGGGACGTTAAATCCCATAAACCAAACCAATATATATATATATATATATATATATATATATTGTAAGAAAGAGACTTGGGGTTTGCTGCCCCAGCGGCTAGCGCCGACGAAGGAGACGAAGAAGAAGACGAAGCTGACGAAGCTCGGGTGCGCGCTTGCGAACGCCGGCCTGCTGAGAAGCACTGCTGGGACAAGGACTGTGGCCGTCCACACTACCTGTGCGAGTCCCCACATTACACTTGGTGGAGGTGCTGCTTGCTCTTCTCCTGGAGCTACGCCACGATGCCCAGGCTACCAGGCTCTACCACGACATCCGAAACTTCGGCCCAACCTGTCTCCACCGCTGTCATCTGTTCCGGTGCCGTCCGTCAGCGCGACCCTGCGATCTTCAGCGGTACTGACGACACCGATGTAGAAGATTGGCTGGCCTCTTACGAACGCGTGAGTGCTTACAACAAATGGGATGACGTCGTTAAGCTC
Source organism: Amblyomma mixtum (assembly GCF_055824585.1). Taxonomy (NCBI): domain Eukaryota; kingdom Metazoa; phylum Arthropoda; class Arachnida; order Ixodida; family Ixodidae; genus Amblyomma; species Amblyomma mixtum. The sequence continues at coordinate 175,850,164 of NC_143021.1, read as the reverse complement.
ACGAATGTCATCTACTTGACCGATGTCGCCAATTTGTGGTTCCGCAACCACGAAGCGGATTTTACTACCTGGGCGGCTCTAAAAACCAGCCTGACTGACGTGTTCGGCCGCCCCGCTGTCCGAAAACTTCGTGCTGAACAACGGTTGCGCAGTCGTGCCCAGCAGAACGGTGAGAACTTCACGAGCTATATCGAGGACGTCGTTGATTTGTGTAAGCGGCTAAATCCATCTATGACCGAGGCGGACAAAATCCGACACATTTTGAAAGGGATTGAGGACGATGCGTTTCAAATGTTGTTGTCTAAAGATCCCCAAACCGTCTCCGACGTGGTGTCTTTGTGTCAGAGCTACGACGAGCTCCGCAAACAGCGACATGTCACCCGCCGTACCACTTGCTCGGACGACAGCATTTCGAGCTTGGCAGCAGGCAGTCCTGCCCACGATCAGCCGACACTTCTTCAGCACATCAAGCAGTTTGTGCGGGAGGAGGTGGCTCGTCAATTATCGCTGGTTACCTGTCAACCCGCTCCAACGCCATCGCTGTCGCCTTCTATTCAGCGTGTCATCCAGGAGCAGGTAGCTGAGGTCCTGCCGCCTGCCAATCCACCCCCTCTGGTCACTGCACCGCTTACATATGCTGAAGTAGTCGCCCGGCCACGACCTCAGCCGGTTATGCCTACTTATGCGCCACCTGTCAACGTCTACCCTCAGCAGCAGCTCGCCCCTGCGCTGCCACTAACTCACCATCCTCTGCCTCGCACCGGTCCCCGCCCTGTGAATCCGTGGCGCACCCCAGATAACCGCCCGATTTGCTATGCCTGCGGTCTCGCTGGTCATGTGGCCCGCTGGTGCCGCACGCGCGTATCCCGTCCTTACGACTACGGGCGCCCACCGACGTACGACGTTCCGTTGCCTTCCGTCCCTGTCACTCCTCCTCTACCTCCTCAGAATCCCTCTCCGTCTCGCTCCGACTCCTACACCCGAAGCCATCGGTCGTCGTCTCCTCGACGCCGTTCGCTCTCTCCTATGCGCCGCCGGTCACCACCCCTCCAAACGGAAAACTAGGCGCCGCAGTTCCGGAGGCAAGAACTGCGCCGTCAACGACTGTCTCAAGCCCTATCACCGCTCCCATGAATGTTATTGAAGTGATCGTTGAAGGTGTTACTGTTGACGCGCTTATTGACACTGGTGCTGCCGTGTCCATCATTAGTCGCAACTTGTGCCGCAAACTAAAAAAAGTGTTGACGCCGCTTTCTGACCTTTCGCTTCGCACCGCCAGTGCCGACCCCATTCGCCCTCTCGCAGCGTGCACTGCCCGCCTCGTCATCCAAGGCCTCTCATACACCATTGAGTTCTTCGTTCTCGCCCGCTCCTCGCATGACATCATCCTCGGGTGGGACTTTCTGTCCGCGCATCACGCCATCATCGACTGTGCACGTGCTGAAATTGATTTGTCGCCGCTGTGTGATGCTCTTGTGGACGTCTCCCCTGTTACCGCCGCGCCTATTCTCGCCGCTGACGACGTCGACGTACCAGCTTTCTCTTCTGTTTTCGTGCCGCTGACCTGTGCTACCCTCTCTGACGCTACTGTCCTTTATTCACCCTCTCCTCTTTGTGCGCACAGAAAATCTGTCATGCTCCCTTATGCCGTGCTCACTCTTTCTGGTGGTTGTGCCGCCCTGTAGGTCGCAAACCCGTTGCCATTACCCACCACTTTACTTCGGGGAGAATCGCTTGGCACGGTTGATGTGATCGATCTCGACGACGCTTCTCCTGTCCTTGATGACCCAGACGCCCCTGACATCAACGCCCTCACTCCTCCCACCGACGTCGCCGACCCGTCCTCCACGGATATGTTTTCCCATTCTGTCGATGCCGCTCTACCATCTCACCAACGCGCCCAGCTCATCGCTTTGCTGCAGCGCTTCCGCGCATCCTTCGACTCTCCTCAAGCACCGTTGGGTCGTGCAACAGCGGTTCGCCACCATATCGACACTGGCACCCATGGACCCTTGCGCCAACGCCCCTACCGCGTCTCCTCCGCCGAGCGCCGCATCATTGATGACCAGGTGAACGACATGCTACATCGCGGCGTGATCCAGCCCTCTCACAGCCCGTGGGCTTCTCCGGTCGTGCTCGTGAAGAAAAAGGACGGCTCCATTAGATTCTGCGTCGACTACCGCCGGCTAAACAAAATTACTCGGAAGGACGTCTACCCCCTGCCTCGTATAGATGACGCGCTGGATTGCCTGCAGGGAGCGGAATACTTTTCTTCGTTGGATCTGCGCTCTGGGTACTGGCAGGTGCCGATGGCCGACGTCGATCGCCCGAAAACAGCTTTCATCACGCCTGATGGGCTGTATGAATTTAATGTGATGCCCTTCGGTCTGTGCAACGCGCCTGCCACTTTTGAGCGTATGATGGACAACATCCTCCGTGGACTTAAATGGCAGACATGCCTCTGCTACTTGGACGACGTTGTCATCTTCTCCAAGAATTTTCCGTCTCATCTTTTCCGCCTCGAGAGTGTTCTTCGCTGTCTCAGTGATGCTGGCCTGCAGCTGAACTTAAAAAAGTGTCGTTTTGGCGCCCGTCAGCTGACCATTCTAGGCCACGTCGTCTCCAAGGATGGTGTACTTCCGGACCCTGCCAAGCTCTGCGCAGTTGCTGATTTCCCGAAGCCCGCGTCCATGAAAGAACTGAGAAGCTTTGTTGGACTTTGCTCCTACTTTCGCCGGTTCATCAAGAATTTTGCTGCCGTTATCGCCCCGCTGACGCAACTTCTCGCTGGTAGCCACGACTTGTCGGCTTGGTCCCCTGCATGCGACGAAGCTTTTGCAACGCTGCGGCAGCTTCTGACTTCTCCTCCGATCTTGCGCCATTTCGACCCTTCCGCGCCTACAGAACTCCACACGGACGCCAGCGGCATTGGTCTCGGTGCCGTTCTAGCCCAGCGAAAACCTGGTTTCAATGAGTACGTCGTTGCTTACGCCAGCCGTACACTCACAAAAGCAGAGACTAATTATTCTGTCACAGAGAAAGATTGTTTGGCGATTATTTGGGCGATCACAAAATTTCGTCCTTACTTATATGGACGCCCGTTCGATGTTATTACCGATCACCATGCCCTTTGCTGGATGTCTTCACTCAAATATCCATCTGGCCGCCTCGCTCGTTGGGCTCTGCGTTTACAAGATTACGACATTCGGGTCATTTATCGTTCCGGTCGCAAACACTCCGATGCCGACGCTCTCTCGCGCTCCCCTCTGACCTCTGATCCTGACCCGCCATCTATTTCCGGCCTCGCACCTTCTCTTGACTACGTTGATATGGCTTCTGAGCAGAGCAAGGATCCTTGGATCACTTCTCTTCTGGATTTCTTAGCCAACCGCTCAGCGCACCTCCCTTCTAGAGCACTCCGTCGTCAGGCTCATCACTTTGTCGTGCGTGACCAGCTGCTGTACCGTCGCAACTACCTCCCCGATGGTCGCAAATGGCTGCTCGTGATTCCAAGGCATCTCCGCTCCGCCATTTGTGCCAGTTATCATGACGACCCGCAATGCGCTCATGCCGGTCTGCTGAAAACTTTTACCCGCCTGCGCCTTCGGCAGCAAACCCCAAGTCTCTTTCTTACAATATATATATATATATATATATATATATATATATATATATATATATATATATATATATATATATATATATCCATAATTATTACAGGAAATATCATTCGATTCAACCGAAAGATTAGTAGTGATGGAGAAAATTAGCTTTCAGCCACATATTTCCTGAAAAAATATACTTCCTTTATTAATTCCTCATGGATTCAAACCACAAATTATCAGAGAGATCCGTTTCCCTATCATTCACTTGGTTGCGATGACTGCTGGCCTACTCCATATGCGAGGGCGTAGGAAAGGCACACGTGAACATAGTGGATTAATTCTGTAGGACGGCACAGCAGTCATAGGCTTCATTAGGAATCATATGAGATTCCATTTAGAAAAGAGAAAAGGACACTATTTCTCTTCTGCTACTGAACGCGTGTTCACAAGATATATTCAGGGAACTGTAGTCCGAAGGGCTGCGGATAAATAGTAATGAAAGATACCCTGGCAATCTTCAATTTGATGATGGTATGACCCTGCTGAGTAGCTCAGCTCACGACTGATATGATGACTGTAGGACGGAGAGAACCAAAGCAGAATGATGGATCTGAAGATAATGTGAAGATAACTGAAATTATGTTTAAGTCTGGAAAGTCGACAACAGTTTACATCAGGCGGCGAGCCAGTGGAAGTTGTAAGCGAATGTGAAAATGCGCACGTGAAAGGTTAATGGCCGGCGAAACGTGAAATATCGAAATACATAGCTAGGAGAAGAATTTGATAAATTGTATTTGGCAGTTAGTCTCAGACTGTAAACAGCAACGCAGAGTTTTCTCTCAAGAAGAAAATATAAAGCAATTGTATGTTTCCTTTACTAATATACAGGAGAGAAATTTGATGATTATTGAAGAAAGCTTAAATTAAGTTTAAGAAAACGCTGCCAGCTCTGGAAAGAAAAGTGATCGGCCTGACGTTAGGAAACACCAAGAGAGCAGAGTGGGTCAGGAAATGAATGGAAGGCAGTGTGAACGTGTTTTAAGAAGTAAAAACGGGCATGGGCAAAGCATGTAAAGCGATAAGCGATGCTCCCTTAGAGTAACGGAGTGTGTTTTTAACGACGAAAATCATAGCAGAGGACTGCAGGAAGTCAAGGTTACACATGAGATTGAAAGCTTGCAGGGAAGATGACACCAGAAGGCAGGTTAAATTGGAAGAATACCGTAGAGGCCTTTGCGTTCCTGTGGACTTTGTTAAGCTGCCAATGACGATACTAAAACATCGTGTGAGATGGACCACCATTTATCACCCTTCTTTCATGTTAGCCTTTGTTTGCAGTAGGTATGGTCGCTTAAGGTGTTTCATGCATCGTCCTTGCTGCGGACCAAGAATGCTGAACTACCTGTAGCTCCTATATGTCCCCATAGGGCAATGAAAGCTCCAATAAGTGCATTCCGCGAAATAAATGGCGTCATTTTTTCCCTGACTGCGATATGTGTATACTCATGCCCCTTTCGGAATAAGGTTCCTCTGCATGCTGCTTACAAAAGATGCAGCCATGTCTAAAGCGTGGCTAGTATTGTTAATTAGTCGTTGTTATGCCTGGCGTATGTTAGCCGTTGACGGAGAGAAAGATTGCCTCGCGTCTTATGTCATGAGATGGCGGCATCCGGCGTGATGTCCTACCGGCATCCGGTAGGACAGGCCAGGCTGCGTCCGCCTGTGAAACGCCCGATACTTCAGTTATCGGGTGCCGGTCGAGGGCGGCGCGATGCCTAGTGAGCGTATGGAGTGCTTAGGTTCCTGGTGCTATGCTCTGATATGGTGTCGAGTGGGTTTTCCCATTTGCTCTTTCCTCTTTTCTCAGATGTCGCTCTTGCTCGTGTATATATTATATACGTGGCACGTTTGCTGAAATCGACAGTTGGAAGTCAGCGCTATTTACTCTTGTGCGTATCCCGGCCTTTTTTCTACCCGCGCTGCCACTAAAGCCTAGTGCGCCTAGCCTAGTAGAGTTCTTCGAGGCGCGCTGTGTCGGACCGCGCACTTTTTTTGTCCGAAAGTGGCCATGGCAACGCACGTCACGAGCGCATTTGCGGGCACTGTCCTCACCTTGGCGCCACTACTTGCTCTTCTTCAGGTTGTGGCTTCAGCAGAAGGTGGGTGCATGATCTTAATCTAGTGATTTATTTCTTGACGTAATCTAGTTCAGCCGCACAATGGCTGCACAGGAGTGGTGTACGACTGCCCCTGCATTAAGCCACTCGGGAGCTTAAGGAACTTTAATATGCCGTAGCTAGTGCTTGGATTTGGAAATGTTATTGCAATAAAAACTATTAAGTAATATATGTTGATACATAAAAGCTAATCAACAAGAATGTACAATATGTTTTATGGTTTATGGTTGTTTAACGTCCCAAAGTGACTCAGGCTATGAGGGACGGCGTAGTGATGGGTTCCATAAATTTCGACCACCTGGGGTTCTTTAATCTGCACTGACAACGCAGAGTACACGGGCCTCTAAAATTTCGCATCCATCGAAATTCGCATAAATCGAAAACCCGCGTCAATCGAAATGATACGTCCGGTCGACATTTAACTTACGCTTTTTTATTCTGAACCAAAGAATTGTCCCACTGACTACTGAACAATAGATTAAAAATCGGTATCTGAATAGGGATCCGTATATTGCGTCTAAATGCAAAAATTAAGAATACTCGTAATGGCTACGGGACCGACACATGCCAGCTTTCTCCATCACAATAAACAGCACCCGTTCGATAGTCGTAAAGATTAAAGGTACCCTGAAATAATTTCGATGGGCATATTCCAGTGCAACATATTTTTAAAGCTGGTCTTTGTGAGGATTGGAGTCAAATTGATAGCTCAGCGGGAACCCTGTAATCTAGAAATAATTTTGTTGCGTAAGCAACACTACGCTAGTCGCCGAACCATTTCGCGGAGCTCTGGAAAGGCCAAGCTGCGCATGCGCGAAGAGCGGGTGACGTCACACGGCGCACAGTTGAGCCGCCGTCCATCGCCTCTGATCGCTTCTTCGACAGCCTCCCTCTCTCTCCCTCTCTGATGCGCAGTAGCGATTGCGCATCGCCATCTTCGTTGTTTGTGGTGCATATATATTGGCAGTGGCTTAGCTCTGCTGTGCCAGGATATAGGTAGCATGAGGTGAGGGCTACGTGTCCACATCTCGGTAGACACCTCAAATGGAGGGAAGGCGCATAACTGCCCTCTTGGAACAGTGTACACCTCAACCATGCTTTAAGCTAAGTGGCGGTAGTGACAGGTGTGCGCTGCATGCGTTGGCATTGACAACTTTGTGCCTGATACGCGGCGCTGAAGCCATAGGCCGTCGGCGATCATTGTGTTCATTGGCGTTGGCGTTCACCACGTTTTACACTCCGACCATTTTAAGGAAAGGAAGGCGGGCGCGCGCGGCGAGGCACGCCAGCTGCTTGTAGTGACGTCACTTGCTCCTCGCACATGCGCAGTATGGTTGTGAAAAGCACGCGAAACGGCGAGACTGTGGGCAATGTAGCTCACGCCAGAATATATGGTTTCGCGCAGATGTTGCTTTCGCACTCCTCCAAGTAGTTTAACCAGAGCTAAATAAGAGCCAGTTTTTTAAAAAAACCGCAGCTCGCAGTAGCCTGCAACCGATTACGGCGACACACCTCACCGCGTGTCCTCCACCCCGATGCCGTCCGTTGGCAGCGCCTTCAAGCTCCTTCTTCTGTCCACTGATATCACCGGGGTAGACAAGTGTGGTGAGCTTTGTCGCCCTAATCGATTGCAGGCTACTGCGTGTAGTGATACTTAAAAACTTGTTCTAATTTATAGGCTTCACGCCCAGCATTCAAATTTGACTCCAATACAAAGACCATCACTACAAATCTGTTGCACTGGGATATGCTCATCGTAGTACTTTCATGGTCCCTTTAAAAGAATTTGCTCAAAGGCATGGCACCTGCTTGCGCAGTTTGCCGCATGATGAACACTAAAACAACTGTTGTTCTTTGGTCACCATGTTAAAGGGGCGTTGCTTGCTCCCCTTTTTCTGCAGAGCTAATCAAAAGGTTAGATGGCGTTGAGGTGCACTCTTTAATTCCCAAGATTAGGCAAACTGGCTGATCCGCAGGTATAAAGTGCAGCCCGAGTATTCACGCCATAGAAAGTTTCACTGTGTTTGCATTTCCGTCCTTGCTTATCACCTCTCGCACGCGCGCTTGTGGCCAGCACGCACGTGCGGCTGCTTCGACGATGTTTTATATCAATGGCGTCCTTACCGCTCAAGCTCATTATCAATTTTGAAGTGCGCTAGCCTTTGAGCATTCTGACACCTTTACGCTATCACGGCCGATGCGTTGTTACCTGTTCGTATTCCCCAGTTCGCCCTAGAAAGATTCTGAGCTCACCACCTGCCTGCTTGTATGTCCTCTACTACGGCCTCTGTGCCTTTCGTCACAGCCACATCAAATAAATGGGTTATTATACAGCATGTGGTAAGAAGTGCGTCGATTGTGTCTTTTTTCTGAAGAAAATTTTAAGCCAGCAAATAAGGGCTCATTTTCTACAACGTGCCGGAGAAGAATGAATACACAGATATGCCTACATACGGTGTGTTTCACCCAAAACTTTACCGAACTGTAAAAATAGGCAGTTTCAGTTGCAATAGCACTCTTTTGGGCATAGCGTTGTCAGTTGGTCAAATGTTTAGGGGAATCCCTCAAGGTGGAGTAAATTTTTAATAAGGGAGTAATTACTCATTGGCATCCACCTAAGCGCAGCCAAATGGCTACAAAGGAAAGTAATACAGAAACTTCGTAGTTAAAGAAAAATTTGTCGTGGTCCGGAATTTACTCCACCTTCGGGGATTCCCCTAAACATTTGACCAACACTATTCCCACTTCGAGTTATTGATTAATTCGCTCTCGCCCTACCATAAGCTTGCCGTCCCGGTTAGCTCAATTGGTAGAGCGACTGCTCCGCTGAAGCGGTGGTCCCGACCCCGGACCAGGACGAATTTTTCTTTAACTACGAAGTTTCTGAGAAAGCTGTATAGCTTTCCTTTGTAGCCACTTGGCTGCGCTTAGGTGGATGCCAATAAGTAATTACTCCCTTATTAGCGTTGTCAGTTGTGTAGTAGAGCATAATCCTGCTAAGACGTGCTAACTAGCAGGCTCAAGAACCAATAGTGATTAGTGAACTTGTTAACTATGGCTGTTAGTATCCTTAATTGTAGAGAGTACAGTAGCCCACCGTAAGTAATACCCATATCAGTTTTTAGAATTCCGATAACTCGGTTCCTTGTCGCTGAAGCGCAACAAATTCTTCCTACATCAAGGCAACATGCATGCGCTTGCGAGAAGCTTGTAGGCAACCTTGCCAGTGCACGCAACTCATCGAAAGAGCCCTAATTGGTTGCGCCACAGCGCCGAGGGTAGCAGAGTTTTCGAAATTATAAAAACTGATATGGATACTACTTACCGTGTTCTACACGCCTCTCAATACTTCAGAATGCCTACAGCATTATTTAAAAAGTTATCTATTGAGTATTAGTTATCAGCCAGCTGGTTAGCACATCTTAGCTGCGTTCTGATGTACTACATTGCTGACAACGGTATGCCGAAAAATGGCTCATGCAACACAAAAAGTCTATTTTTAAACCTCTGTACAGTGTTAGCTGAAACACAATCTATAGAATTGTGCACAACAACATGGAACTCATTATATTGTTGAAGCAGTTTAACATCTGCTCTAGCACGTTTCATGGTACAATTTATTTTTTAATGTGTTGCGTTCATCAACTAAAATTTAACAAGAAACACTTTCCAGTAGCACAAGTCCCAGATGTTTGTTCGTGGGCAACGACGCGTGCCTGCTACGCGGAACTTGCTCCTGGAGGTAAAGGCGAGTTTGAGCCAGACGCAGAGGGAGATTATGACTACGAGAAGAACGCCAAAGTGTGCAGGTAAGAGACCGCTATTTAATGGGATTTTTTATGGTTATTGTAAAAGTACTGCAATCACCACGCGGTGATTTCAGCATTGTGGTACAAGCGTGATAGATTCCATGGTGTGCTCAGAAGAATGATGAGCTTAATAAAGCTCATATCTGAATATGTGGAAAACGTATAGGCTGGGCTTAACAAAGAAGAAAAAAACAAATGAGGTTACGCCAAAGAGCTAAAACATTGTCACTGCGAACAGGATACAAACTAATGCCTTTGTATACATGATAAGAAAGAAGTTACCATTGGCACAAGAGATGACGTCATTTGTTAACTGATTCCAGTTCACTATTGTCAGTGGGAACAGCGAATACTTCAAAGAGTTGTTTATTTTTTATTTCGCACACATGTCATAAAGGCGTAGTTTCGGTTCGCTGCGTACTAAAGGAAATCGCGTAAGGTATTTTCATGCATGTACCGGAGAAGGCTACTACTCTTATTTCTGTTGGTCAGCCATTTGGACAAATCCTCCTCCCTTGTCGCCATTAGTTCCACTTGTTACGCGAGCAAGAGAGGGTTATAGCGAAATTATGCCTTTGCCGAGTAACGTAACGTGATGAGAAAAAAAAAGAGCAAAGCGCTAAGGCAGCGTATCAGTGTCGAGCGTAAGCAATGTCGAACGAATATTGCATCATTAGCCATCTTCCTTATATCCGGCACAAATTTCGCGTTATATCAAGATATATACTTTTTGGCGCCAACGTATGCGGCGCAAGAAGAGAAATCGTTTGACACCACTCCGAATGTCCTACGCCAATGAGATTGGCCGTATTGGTCGGTTGAAGTTTCGAGAAGCCATGGTTTGGGGAACCTGAGGTCATCCCTATCATAAGCACCGCTTTTATTCGAATCTTAATCATATACCCTGTAATGCGCTGAATCGTTTGATACTACTTCGAACATTCTACGCCATTTAGGTGGTCCACAATGCATGTAGCAAAAGTACACCCCGCTGGTCCCACTTAAACCACCCTGTGTTTAGTACTAACGCGACCTTGAGTAATGGGTCTATTTGACCTAACGCCCTGAAAACCGTCTTTGGAAGCATGCAAAGTACGATAGTACAACTAAAGCACGAGTTGCTGTAGATTTTTTTTGGAAGTGGCAGTCTACCTTCTTTTCTCTCGTATTTTTTGCTTGTGTACTGTGTATGCCCAATCGCCTAATTGTACACTGCACCTTGGTAAAGGATTCACACAAAGGTCCCAGTCACAATCATATGTCGTCAATACACTCTAACTCACTGCCGTTCATGGTACGTACAGAGTGTAGATGGGGGCTTATGGAAGAAACCCTCACAGGCATCCATAGCCGCTCTCTCAATATGACTTGCAATGCACCTGCGCTTGCGGCAGGGCGCCGTGCTCTTCATAGTACCTGAATATGGCTTAGCATCCAATACAGGAAGCGCTATCTGTTTAATTTTTTCAGCGAAACGTACAACTTTTTACAGGACTGCAACTCCATCGTGCAGGAAGCTCTCAGCATGCCTTGCGTATTCACCACATATATACTGAAAGCGATTTCACCCGTCCAGTGTTTCCCCCTATTGCATACGACTCGCTTCATCCCTTCCCCAGCAGCAAATATTTTTTTTTGCGAATATGTTGCTACCCGCGTGCGCTCTAGAACCTTAAACAACCAAAAATGTTATATGGTGCAAAATACAATTTAGGCCCAATAACTAATAACTGGCTGAATTCAGTTGTAAATACCAATCACAAAAGTTTTAGTCCATGACCGTCTGTTGGTAAAAACACTAACCACCACATAATCGTATGGCAAAGGGGGAGGGCGATTGTCGATATTTAGTGTTCGTATTTTAGAGAATGTGATTGCGCTTGTTCGCTGTCTTCTCAGGCAAAACCACTGACCTGATGCCATCGGTATAAACAACTTCGAGAGGCGATTCTAGGATTAAAACACAAATAGAAAAAATGTGCTCTATTGCACTGAACAAGCACTGCATTTCGTGCAGTCGTCGCACTTCCGCAGAAAATTAAAAGGACTAAACTTATCACGCGAAAGCCCATTACCCGGGAAAAGCACCCATGGGAAATTGTTAATAAAGGCTACAGACTGTCCATAGACATGTGTCTATAAAGTTTATAGACTCGCTATAGACCAATCCCAGAGAACAGTCTATAGAGAATTCAAATGTTGTAGATAATCTTTATATGTAAGGTCATACAATTTTAGTACGCTTTTATCTGTACGCAGTCAATGTACTATCAGTACACAAAAAGAAATATCTATAAGGAGGCAATAGAGTCTGTAGGAAGTCTAGAGACACTCTATATACCCTTTCTATAATTGCAGCGGAGGAAAGCTGTAGTTATTTCGAGCTTTCATTCATGCACGTTGTCCTTTCTACTCTTTTTCTGGTAATGTTTCTCTAATTGTGTTAGAAACGCTCGTTTTCGCAAATACATGGGGTGGTTGAGCAGAATGGGAGAGTCTTGAAAACTGATATTCGAACGCCCCTGAACGTTAACCTTTCTGAAAGCAGCGATACGCGCACATACACAAACCTATTCGTTCTATATTTTTAATTTCACTGTGAACAAGATCCTTCGCCGTACATGGAGGTGACTTTTTTTTTCCGGATTGCCTAAAAACACTTAAATTAACCACCGTTTTGACTAAACGGCGACTACTTGTAAACGCCAGCCATTTTTTTCAGCGCCTTCAGTTTCTTCGCTGACACATCAAGAAACAAAGCTGCGTGGCTATTAAGAGGCGGTCGCTATCATGGAAAGGGAAAGTAGTTCTGTCGTTTTTTTTTTAAGAACGAGCGTGTTGCTGCGTGCTTATTACGGAGAAGTCCAGTTAATCGCTGCATTTTTTTTTCTGTTCAGGCGCCGACATTACTTATTGGTGATTTCGAATACACATAAAATATCGACTATGTTTTTTAGAGGTTTTAGAACGCTGTTGTGCATGACGGAATGCTTTGTGTTTGTTGTCTGTTTTCATGCAAACGTTTTGCAAATGTTTTTTGCAAAGAGGAAAAGTTTTGTTTCTCTCCACTTCCAACACAGAGGACTTCCCCTTCAGAGTCGATGCTACCATCAACTCAGCATCTGCCCCGATGAAGTGAAGGCGAACTTCAGCTTCTTCGAAGAAGATTACAGGCGCTTTCGGGAATTCAATTGTGACGAAAATGAGTTTAGAGGTGGGTGTACTCCTGGCTATATTTTTTTTTCATATGATCCAAATTATGACTTCAAATCAGTGTCCTCTGCATTTTCTGTCTTGGTGGTGTCATGACAGCTTTCTGTCGCTAAGGTCAGTCTCTACCACTGTTTCCCGCATCATCTTCGGTCGTCTCCGCGTCCTGTTCTTTCCGGTGCGCATCTCTAGCACCTTTCTTTAACGTTTGGTTACACGGCTGAAATATTCTGTGATTGAATTTGAGTCCGCTCCTAGATAGCTTTTGGAATGAAACACAACGTTGTGTAGGAGCTTGGAAGTGACCCTGGGAAGCTCTTGCGAGAACGAAAACTGTGTAATTGTTATTTCTGGTTTAGAGGGCGGAAATAGAGTGTTTTCAAAAACGAACAAAAATATGCGCAACTGTGTTTAATGTTGAGCGTATACGGCTATCGCTTCAGCTATAGTTCAGCTTGTATTGTCGTGAAACTTTGCGCGACATCTACGGCGTTCTCTATTTGTTCCAACAGTTCTTTTATATCAGTATTAGAGCTTACTACGACACGCTTTGCGTAAAAACATGCTGATCAAAGTCTTATATTTTATTTTTTTCATTTTATCCATGCTTATCGTTTTCTGCTCATAACAAGTTAGTAGGGTCTCGACTAGGTTTTCCCTGTTAAGGTCCCAACTGTTTTACACTTTATTCAGGCTTAGCGCTTCCAACAGTAAGCCACGTCATGGCGTCTCAGCGTTTTCTGCAGTGATGCAAATGTAAGCGAACTGCCTGATATTGATCTATAGCACAGGACATCAATTACCATAACGCCCCAGATCACTAATCGGTGCAGGGAACCACGGGGCATAGTGCCTTGGAGCAATACTATTTTCCCTTTTCCGCAACTCCTGTGTATGGCCTCTGACACACAGCTTGATCACTCCGAAGAGCGAGACAAGGCCAGGTCGCCCAGGGACAATTGCGATCTCGCCTTACAGCTTGTATGGCTTAGGGATTTATCGCAGTGTTTCAGGCGCTTTACCTGAAAGGTTACCTCACCACCTGCTCACCTGAGTCTTATCTGTTCTTACGAGTCGGCGACATACAGTACCGGTCCTATCGTGACAAGTCGTTCCCGTCGATGGAGCTCAAAAGTGGCTGTTGGCAGATGAAAGCTAAGCAGACATATTGGAAGAAGACCGCCTTCTTGACGCAGAACAACGTTTTCGAGTTCAAGATGCTTCCGTTTGGATCTTGATCCGATGCAGCAGCGGTCCTGCAAACTATGTGCACATTATTAGCCAGCTTAGGTGCCGGACTCGTCACGTGTACATAGACAGTGTCGCCACCTTCACGACGTTTTACATAAGGCAACTGGGGAGACCATTTCGAGCGGCCAACTCTCCGGACTCACACTGAAGTCTATGATAGAAGGGTCGCTTCGCCTACGAGGAACGGCGGCTGGTAGGCCATGTTAGTATCACGGGCGCTGGGCTGTATGACACTCAAATAGCAGTCACTGTCGAGCAGATTCTACCGTCTCCAAAGCAAAAGGTTATCGGCCGGTATTTTTTTATCTTTTCATTTAATAGCCGTGGACTACTACACGAGACGCGACCGAATCTCTCGGCAGTGATAGCGACCATGCGCGCGACAGAATATGCGGCTTTTGGCATTGATCACTATGTTTTGAGCGCATCATCTGGAATTTCCGCAACGATTTTTAAGCAACTTCGGCCGAAAGCAGCAGTCATTATGAGCCGGCGAGCACTGAGTATGCGCGTGCTTGCGCTGCCCCTGGTTTACTTTAATCGCTTTGTGAGCACGGTTGGGTTTGGCTAATGGACAATTTACAACCAGGTTTTTAGTTTGCCGGCCTGTTGCCCTTGTGGCCTCCTCGCGACAAAAGTTGTCTAAAATATTTGCGGAAAAGATCATTCTTGCACTCTTGCAGGCGCACGCAAGGTGTGGGCTTGCGTTGACAGGAATTTGGTGAAGAAGTGCGCCATAAAATATTTGCTCGATGTTTCCGGAGGACCAATCGACGACTGCAGGTGAGGCGGTTTTGGTATTTGTTCTTTTTTTTTGTGTGTGTGTGGGGGGGGGGGGGGGGTCTAGCGTTCGAAAGCAACTGAGGCTATGAGGGACGCCGTAGTGGAGTACTCGTTATAGTTTCGACCACATGAGGTTCTCTAACGTGCCCTGCCATTACACTCACCACACGAGCTTCTATCATTTCGCTTCCATTGAGATGCGACTGCCGCAGCCATGGTCGAATCCGCGTATTTCGGGTGAGCCGTAGAGCAGAGTAATCACTGGGTAGGCGGGGAAGAGCACGTAAGGTGGACTAATTGGGATATCATTAAGAACCGGTTGGTAAAGATATTAAAGCAGTAAGGCTTACATTTCTTTTCTCATGATCATAGTGCGTGTTATCAAAACCTCACGCAACCTTTACCAAAATCCAGTCATAGCTGTGCTACCAATCATACTGCCACGTATCATTGTAGCATCCGTTCGTTCGCGCAAGGCCGCAGAAAAGTGGTGTTGTCATTTTTGTTCGTGACGCGAGAAGCGACCGGACTAATCTCGATTGATCACAGCCATGCCGAGCTGCATCTACGTGTTTCCAGATTACTCTAGACGATCTCGACCTGTTATCTCGAAATTTCCTTGCCGGCTTTAAATTGAACGATGCCTCGAGCAGCCGGCATTCGTAGTTCGACGACCGACGTGCACGCTTGTTGCTTACGCCGTCCCCGAGTGATTCAGTTCTTTTCCGTGCGCAAGTCAGCCCAAATAAAGAGCTTCATTTGCAAGCATTTCTGGTGTCTTCCTGACCGCTGGACTGCCGTCACTACAACGTGACATCTGGTGGAGGTGCGGGGTAGCCTTCCATGTACCGGACACCCCCAACAAGTCGCGACGCCAGCCCTTCGAGTCATTCACCGGAGGACTTGACTCCAGTCTACCACGCAGTCTCTTGGAGCCTCCAGCCATGACTTACACCGCAGCAGTGCGCCGTCCTGCACCTCGACGACGGCACCTAAGCCCCTATCGCCATTAGCCAGCTGCCCTGGAGCGCCGCCCTCTCGCCCCAACTCGCCCGTCCTACGAGCGTCGCACACGGCCTAGGAAATGCGACGAGTGGAGAACACCCGACCAGCGCCGCCAACTATGCTTCCACTGCGGAGAAGCCGGTGACATTCTCCGGTACTGCCCATACAGGAGAATGGGCATCCGAGGATTTTCTAACGACGCCCCACGACCCCGACCTGGCCTGCGACCAGCCGCAATCGAAGAGTTCTTGCGTCGGGAAGAATACTCATCGCCGAGCCGCCAATCTCGTTCTCCGTCGCCATCGTCACCGCGCTATGTATCTCCTAGGCGAGGCTACGCAGTGCGCGGACGCTCACCCAGCCCCCGAAGGTTAAACTGAATAAAGCAGCCTCTGGAGGTGAGGTTGCTTCTGAGCGCAAGAACTAAGACCGTCCATCGACGAAAACACAAGACTATGCCTCAACTACGACGACGACACCTACGGCGACAGCCCCTACGACTCCTATGACGACGACTCCTACGACGACGACTCCTACGACGACGACTCCTACGACGACGACTCCTACGACGACGACTCCTACGACGGCGACCCCTACGACGACGACCCCTACGACGACGACCCCTACGACGACGACCCCTACGACGACGACTCCTACGACGACGACCCCTACGACGACGACGACACAGCCAGACTTGAAGCTTTTACCGCTGCCCTTAAACCTTATTACGAACGCTAAAGGACTCGAAGTTCGCATTCTCCGCGTTTATTTTCATTTTAAAGCATCGAGACGATGCTTCTTTGCGAGGGGGTAATGCCACGTATCATTGTAGCATCCGTTCGTTCGCGCAAGGCCGCAGAAAAGGGGTGTTATCATTTGTGTTCGTGACGCGAGAAGCGACCGGACTAATCTCGATTGATCACAGCCATGCCGAGCTGCATCTACGTGTTTCCAGATTACTCTAGACGATCTCGACCTGATATCTCGAAATTTCCTTGCCGGCTTTAAATTGAACGATGCCTCGAGCAGCCGGCATTCGTAGTTCGACGACCGACGTGCACGCTTGTTGCTTACGCCGTCCCCGAGTGATTCAGTTCTTTTCCGGGCGCAAGTCAGCCCAAATAAAGAGCTTCATTTGCAAGCATTTCTGGTGTCTTCCTAACCGCTGGACTGCCTTCACTACAACGTAACAATACAATGGCATTGTCGGGCTGCTTTTGTTCGCTCTTACGAGATTTTGAACAGTCTACAGACAGTCTATAGACTGCGTATAGACTTCTGTCTGCAAAGCATACAGACTCGCTATAGATAAATCCTACACAACAATATATAGGGAACACAAATGCTGTAGACAATCTAGAAATATATGGTTATACACACTTTTGATAAACTGTTGTCTATGGAGAGTCTGTAGACCAAGAATAGACGAAAAGAAATATATATAGGAAGGAAATAGAGTCTGTAAAAAGTCTATGGACTGCCTATAGACCATTCTTCCGAGGGCGACGGGCATGAACTTAAAACTTTCGAGCATAAGTGACCAAGGAAGCGTTCGTAGAGAATTGGGCTCCGGAAAAGCCTCAATTAACGCCGATTCCAAATGTTTTTTTTCCTGCAGGATTCATGCAGTGTTCACAATTTGTGTAGGCGAGACGACCCCGAAGAGCTGCCCTACAGGATACGAAGCGTTCCTAGAATCCTTCAAGAAGCTGAGCGCTTCAGTACAGATGCTGCTAGGCTGTCAACGATCACCTCAAGCCTCTGTCGTCATTCAACGATCATCTCAAGGTAATTTCGTTCCTTAATGATCATCTGAAGCCACTGTCGTTCCTCACCGCACCATCGTGGAACTAGTGGCAGTCTTCTTTTTCTTACGTGTACAAAGCACGTAGAGCAAGAGAGAGCAAAGAATCAAATGACAGCGGGTTTTTCAAAATACGCTTCGTAAGTTTACAAAGCATATCTTGGACGCACAGGATTGTGTTTTCAGTCAAACAAATACACATGGCAAACTCTGCCAGAGAATAAACTGCTTGGGAGGAAGAGTTTATACTGTTGACGTTGTTTTAAGTGGGAACAAAATTTACGACTCAGTCTCTGGAAAGAAGAGCACAAGAAGAGAACAGGCCATTCTTGAGGGGCTCATCAATATCGAAATGAAACCAAACAAGCTTAGTTAGTCATGAAAGAGGCAGCACAGCCACTCATCGTGCTACATGATAAATAATCGAGAATTCAGTCAAACACAATGTTTCTTATTTCAGCCTTTTTTGTTCCATAGAACTTCTTGAAAACCGCCAAAAATGAAGAAAATTTGAGACACTTTCGGTTCTTAAAATTCCCGGAAACTCCGCGAATATTCTCCTTTGGCCACATTCACCCCTCAGATGCCCGTGAACAGGATAAAATTCGCTGAATGAAACGTCACTGTACCCGATCGGGATACAAAAGTGTCCACTGCACATGTTAAGAATTCTTCAAGATCTACTTAATCTTTATTTTACGTTTTTGGTTGTTCTGCACCATCGAGGCAAACATGGGCAAACCCATCTTTCGTTTTGTTGTGACGTTCGCAAAAGAAGGAAAAGTGAAGGAAATGCACCCAAATTCAGCAATGTAGTAAGGAATTATGGACACGTATGCAGATCAAACGCAACGAAGAAAAGTAGATCGACAAGCAAACGAAGAGCAGCCGATTGAAAAAAAAAAACAAACAAATAGACCACACGGTTCATTGGCGCTGTCCTCTCCATTTGAATAAACCCTAATGAAAAGTTCGCATACCGTCATAGCCCAGACATCTTCCCCTCCCTCGCATATTGATGTGATTGAAGAAGCTGTCCATTAGAACGCGAAGTGCTGGAGCAGCCCTTATCTCTGTGGTCCCATGTCGATGAAGCTCTGAAGGCGTCGACCCAGAATATTCCGCAAATATCTAATTCGAGCATGTTGGACGGACTACCGCCACCTGTTGTGAGCGTGTGCAGGAATAATGGCATACAGAACCGAACTACTAGAGAAAATTGGACTGACGGGCCACAGGGAGCAAGGTCTTTTTATGGTGATGACGGTGGGTTGCATGAATCGAAGCCTTTTCAGGCTTTTGCACGACAAACGCCTCCACGACTACCTATATGCAGTGGACACATTTACCGCTTAGCAAATCTGGGAACTGAAATGAAAAAAATAAATTTGCTTTCCACAGCAATGCAAAAACAAAAAGTGATTTCCCGTGAACCTATGCTAAACCTGGTTAAAAAAATGACAGCTCAGGATGACATTTCACAAATGGTTCGTGGATGCCATGCGACTAATCGCTGTATGTGTAAGCCAAGTGTCAGGGAGCGTCTTAGTGAAGCACAATTCCGCGCTGCATGGACCACATTGGCACACTCGTCTCATGAAGATTTTTCTAACGAGGAAACTGTTTATCAAGCGTCCATGCTCTCTATGTTCTTGGGATAAATCCACCGGGCTCCTGTGCTAACGGCGTAAGACTAATGACTCGAGTTTTTAGTAGCACATGAAGACAATAGGCACGCAGAAGAATAGGAACGGAATAGGAACGCCGTTATTACTGCACTTAACCCTGCCGGTAAACTTGGCTTTCTCTCGCGCATAGATTGTTCAAATGAACGTCCTCTTCTGCAAAGACAGCCTCTTTGCCGAAGAGGAACACTTTTATTGTTCCTCATTTAGAGCTAAGCGGTCAACGGCCTTTACATGGACCTTGATCAGCCTCCTCTCAATATTATCTCATTCCTGTTCTCGTCCGCGCCGAAGATTCCATGTGCTTTTGATGGCAAACAGCCATGTGTATTTAGCGCGTTCACCACTTTCAAATAAAGGAGTTATACGGAACATTGGCTTGCAGATTACTGCATACCACAGTTTACAATGCAATTTCAAGGGTTCGTGCTAGATTATTTGTAAAGAATGGCCTGAGGTTATGAAGTTCGGAAGTGAAGAATAGTAAGTAAGTACCAAACGGTGGCTTTTACAGGACATTCAGTTGGGTTGCGAGTCCTAAAGCACAGACCTGAAGCGCGGCCTTCTTAATCGGGCACGCCGCGGAACTGCTCCGGCCGCTACATTCAAATGGAGAGTGCAACTGCTTTTTTTTTTCACTTTTTACACTTTTTCTCTTTTTTTTTGCGGTAAGCTCTGGAGTTCGCTGCAACTATTTAAAACATAGCGGTTCTGGTAACTTGTAGTGTAACTAAGCATGGTGACCTCTCGCTAGAAAATCGGAAATGGAGGACGGCACTAAGTGAGGCGAAATCCCTGCCGTAAGCTTATTGCAGACATGGCTCTCGCTAATCTGTACAATGTCTGCGTCAGCAGTTGAGTTTACTGATATGAGCGCAGCTATTCACCTCATCATCGGGCGAAGGAGATGTCGAAGCGCCTCATACGTGGACTGCCGCAACCCTGTTATGCTTCCGCTTCTCCTTGCAAGTACAAGGCACAATGAAGCCCAATTTGCAAAGGGCGATGCAAATTGGAACATAGGGAATAACATTCACCCTAATTAACGTCTGCATGCTGTACAGCCTCACTACCTTCGCTACTAGTCTGTACCGTCAAAAATAATAAACGGCAGAGTGGGTGTCTATGTGTTAGGTGCATGCAAACTGCGTTCCAGCTCAATGGATCAAGAAGACAGGCGACGCTGCATGCGGACTTTTGTTTCGGCATGAAATATTTCTGGAGATGGCATTCAGTTAGGACCGACGGAAAGTTTCTTCTGCCAGAAGTTAATGGAAGATAATAGCCCGTTTTAGGTGCATAGCCCGTTTTAGGTGTTAGGTGTTAAGATAATAGCCCGTTTTAGGTGTTAGGTGCATGCAAACTGCGTTCCAGCTCAATGGATCAAGAAGACAGGCGACGCTGCATGCGGACTTTTGTTTCGGCATGAAATATTTCTGGAGATGGCATTCAGTTAGGACCGACGGAAAGTTTCTTCTGCCAGAAGTTAATGGAAGATAATAGCCCGTTTTTGTTCCAGCTTATCGCTCCGTTCTGAAAACTATAGTAAAGTGTCGATAAGATGTTAGCCCCATTACTGCAACAACAAAAAAAATCTCCTGTGTGGCGAACAAGCGCTGCTATTGCTATGAAATGAAAAGGTTTACAACACTTTATTTTACGGAAAAGAAAGAATACACTGGTGGCATAGCGCCTCTGCAACGCATCAAGCGATAACACAACAAAGCCGCATGTCTAAGAGCCATGAACAAATAATTTGATCAGTACGCAAGCACTCGGAATGCAGTGGCCATCATGACACGAACACTTACAGCTTCATTCGAGAACAATGGCCTTGTTGTAATGACAGCTCACAAACCGATGCGATATCATCGTTTTTTGCTTGTGCTCAGCCGCTTCCCATCAAGACCAATTACCGCACCCCGAAAGAGAGAGACGAAAGGGTTTGATACAAGAGATTCGTTGGGTGGTATACCGTGCCTCGTACATCGGAAAGCTGAACTGGTCTGAGAGACTCCAGCAACTCAAGAAATGGCGTCCGTAAGATGGAGACCTAAAGGAGTGCCCTTGCCGTAGAGTGCGGACGTTTCAACCCCAGAATCGCTTCATAGCGAATCAACGTGCTGGGCTGAAGCAGAACTCGCATTGGAGACTTCATCTGAAGCACGGCACATCCAGCACACAAGATAGAACATTAAAGGGTGCACGGGGTCTCTGCCCTACGCCTGCGTGTATGGCCTACATCATGTGGCCAAGGAGAAGAAGGGAATTATTCTGTCTACTGCGTGCTGTCCATCGAGTCGCCCCTGAAGAAGGGTCTTAGTCTCGAAGCGTTGCGAATTGATTTTCAACCCATGGTTGGTACCAGCCCCTGTTATGACATATACTTGATTGTTATAAAAATGAATTAAATATGACCGTGACAAAGGGCAGTTCTGGAGCAGGAGATACACAGAGAAACAGCATATTCAGGAACGATGCTTACATGCGCATGTGCTGTGCGATACAAAAGTGCAGTCACTCTGCCTACATATGGAATGTAGTACGGTAGAAAGATCATAACGGGATATACACGGACAACTTGTAATTATTCTAGGACCACCATGACTCCAGCATACCTTCTCGAAGCTGTCAAAACACGCTCTTGCCTGTATTGAACGCAATTCTGCATGCGGGCGAAACGAAACGCGTCTCTTCGCAAGCTTCGGGCCATCGTCCTTGCCGCGATAGTGGGTGGGATTACAGCGCTGAGCCGCGGTGCACCCACGAACTACTCCAACTATATTTTTCTGCTATAATAGGAAGCAAATTAAAATAAAAAACATCTGTTGGTAACAGTCGAGTACGATCCGCCGCGTCCTGTGTAACCAATCACTGCAACCAATTCCTCTATAAACAATCACAACAGTAAACGGAATGAGCTTTTTTTTGTGTTTGACTTTATAATAAAAAAATAACCAAAGGCATTCAATTTCCCGAACTTTTAATTTCATCTCGTGGTTACCTGTTTGTTTATGTAACCTGGCAAGTTTTAATAGTGGAGTTTATTTTGTCGTGGATGAATTTTATGTGGCGATTACTGTAAGAGAGTTGTATCCGTCTATAAGGCACGCGCCGAAGGAACTTTTAATCCAGTGGTAGCGCAAGGGAACGATAAAACAGTGCAAAGCGGTGGGATGTTTATGTAAAAATGACTCATATGCCATGGTGAGAAACGAAACAGCAGGGAACTATGTGAAGGGAGCGATATTTATGCAATAGAAAGCAAAGCGCATGCTAGCTGAATCAGCACACTGAGAACATAGGCTTCTGTATGATAACGTGTGTGACCGCGACAGCTTTCGGAGCCGCGGAGGTATTGCACATGCACTGTAATCATGAAATGAGCCTGGGCCCCCATGGGTCGTGGGAACGCTGCGCCTCTTCCGTGCACGTCTACAATACATAGTTTGCATACGCGTCTAAGCGGCTGCCTTATATTTTGGTCAGAAATTGCATTAGAAGCCTGTGCGTTTCGATAAACAGCTCACCGTCAACCGGTTCCAGCTGACGCTGTGGAAGCTAGACTTTGTATTGAAAGGCTTATTGTGGCATAAAGACTATAGAAGTGGGTGGAAGGCTTCTGCTATGTGTGTAGGCGTCATGTGGCATCGCTTAGTCTGTTGCGGCCTTGGAGGAAGGAACACTCAGGAGAGGCCCTCGCTATCCGATCAGCACGTCATAAAGTGAGCCGCAAGTCATACGCTTTCGCAAGGACTGCTGGGAGGCTTTGGCTGACGGCGCAGCCAATAGCAACGCTGGGCGCAGCGGCGTCGTCTGCTGCACTGCCTGCTGCGCATGCGCAAGCGCGCTGAGACAGCGGCAAAAGCAGGGGGGGGGGGGGGGGGTGCAAGGGAGGAGCCGGCTTCAAAAACTTTGACGTAACCGCCTCTCCTGAGTTGTATCCATGGCTGCTGCAATCAAAGCCTCTTGGTGACTCAACACTGTCGGCCGGAAGAGTAAAGGGACCGCGCCCCATCAGCAGCTCTGCGGAGTCTTCCGGAACGACGGCTGGTGGCGAGATGACGCCCAGCGCAGACGCGTAATTTTTAACGCCACAGCGTCGCAAAAAAGCCGGTGTCGTCATCGTTTTCCGTGAGCAAAAAGTCCAAGAAGCATTAATGAACAAAACCGAGTAGGAAAATTTGCCGAGTTAGGGAATCAATCCAGGGCCTCTGGAGTGCGAGACGAGCACTCTAACCACTGAGCCACGCCTGCTCGATGATTTTGAATGAACAAAAGCGCATCTAGTGAATACGGTTTTGTCTTAGAAGGGTGCTTTAGAGACATGTACTGTGGTGTATATCAGTAATTATGAGCATGGTAATTACAGAAGTCGCAGTTACGTGAGTAGGAAAGTACGTTTCCTCTACTTTTCCTCGTCCCTTGGTGTGCATGTAGTGCCATCATATGGCGCCTACTAAAACCTCCTCCTGTCAATGTACGTCACTGCCCCAACAGATAGCTCCCGATGGCAGAAAGTTTCACTGTGTTTGCATCTCCGTCCTTGCTTATCACCTCTCGCACGCGCGCTTGTGGCCAGCACGCACGTGCGTGTGCTTCGATGGTGTTTTATATCAATAGTATCCTTATCTCTTAAGCTCATTATCGATTTTGAAGTGCGCTAGCCTTTGAGCATTCTCACACGTTTATGCTATCACGGCCGAGGCATTGTTATCTGTTCGTAGGCCCTAGTTCGCCCTAGAAAGATGCTGAGCTCACCACCAACCTGCTTGTACGAGGGGGTACCCAAAAGAAACCGGACTAAATGTTTTAGTCGGCAAAGCTTCTGTGGTACCGCGTTTTGCCACTAGGAGCGCATAGAACGAACATTCCAGAGTCAGTAAGCCAAGTGCCGTCAATTAAAGGAGGTCAGACTAGTCTAGGCAGAGTTTTAGAGTGACGACTGTTTTGTGTGAATGTCGTTTTTGCAATGGCTGATTTTCGTGAACAGCGTGCGCCGGTGAAATTCTGATTTTTGCTCGGAAAAAGTTGAATGGAAACTCTTGAAATATTAAGAAAGACGTACAAGGACGATGCTATGGGGACAACTCAAGTGTTCCTGAATCGAATCCTGAATCAAAGCAACAATCATGCCAATGGAAAACTTCAAATTCACCTCGCCTCAAGAAAGCTCGTCAGGTGAAACCAAACCTCAAAACAATGCTGATTTTTTTTTTCGACGTGAGAGGAGTCGTCCATTGAGAATTTGTGCCGCAGGGTCAGACAGTTAACCAGGCTTTCTACTTGGATGTTTTGAAAAGATTGGGCAACAGTGTGCGGTGGAAGCGGCCAGATTTGTGGCGGTCGGGTGACTGGTTTTTCCATCATGGCAATGCCCCTGCTCACACAGCCCTGTCTCTACGACAATTTTGGACCAAAAATGGCACGACCCCTGTTCCTCAACCCTCATACTCTCCCGACCTTGCCCCGTGCTACTTTCTTTGTTTCCTAGAATAAAAAATAGGTGAATGGAAAGCGTTTCGCTGATGTTGCTGAGGTGAAGAAAAAAACGACGGAGGCACTGTCAAGCATCACAAAAGATGAATTTAAACAATGTTTTCAAAAATGGAATGAAAGATTTGACAAGCGTATCATTGCAAGGGGGGAATACTTTGAAGGAGATTGAAGGTCTGTGCTTAAAATGTGAACAAATAAGTTCAAACAAAAATAAGTCCAGTTTCTTTTGGGTACCCCTTCGTATGTCTTCTATTACGGCCTCCGTGCCTTTCGTCACAGCCACATTAAATAAATGGGAATTATACAGCGTGTGGTCAGAAGTGCGCCGGTTGTGTCTTTTTTCTGAAGAAAATTTTAAGCCAGCGAATAAGGGCTCATTTTCTACAACGTGCCGCAGAAGAATGAATACACAGATACACTTACATACGGTGTGTTTCACCTAAAACTTTACCTCACTTTAAAAATAGGTTGTTTCAGTTAAAATAGCACTCTTTTGGGCATATAGTTGTCAGGGTTGTAGCATATCATAATCCTGCGGAGGCGTGCTAAGTAGCAGGCTCAAGAACTAACAGTGATTAGTGAACTTGTTAACTATGGCTGTTAGTATCTTTAATTGTAGAGAGTACAGTAGCCCACAGTAAGTAATACCCATATCAGTTTTTAGAATTCCGATAACTCGGTTCCTTTGCCGCTGAAGCGAAACAAATTCTTCCTACATCAAGGCAACATGCATGCGCTTTCGAGAAGCTTGTAGGCAACCTTGCCAGTGCAAGCAACTCATCGAAAAAGCCATAATTTGGTGGGCCACAGCGCCGTGTAGCAGCATTTTCCAAATTATAAAAAGTGATATGGATATTACTTACGATGTGCTACACGCCTCTCAATACTTCAGGATGCCTACAGCATTGCTTAAAAAGTTGTCTATTGAGTATTAGTTATCAGCCAACTGGTTAGCACATCTTAGCTGCATTCTGATGTACTACATTGCTGACAACGCTACACCGAAAAAGGGCTCATGTAACACAAAAACTATTTTTTAAAACAGTGTACAGTCTTAGATGAAACACAATGTATAGGATTGTGCTCAACAACTTGGAACTCATTATATTACTGAAGCAGTTTTACATCCCCTCTAGAAAGTTTAATGGCACAATTTATTTTTTAATGTGCTGCTTTCATTAACTAAAATTTAATATTAAACGTTTTCCAGTTACGCCCGAAGTAACAGCAGTCCCAGATGTTTGTTCGTGGACAACGACGCGTGCCTGCTACGCGGAACTTGCTCCTGGAGGTAAAGGCGAGTTTGAGCCAGACGCAGAGGGAGATTATGACTACGAGAAGAACGCCAAAGTGTGCAGGTAAGAGACCGCTATTTAATGGGATTTTTTATGGTTATTGTAAAAGTACTGCGATCACCATGCGGTGGTTTCAGCAACGTGGTACAAGCGTAATACATGCAATGGTGTGTGGAAAAAAATGAAGAGCTTAATAAAGCGGTTATTTGAATCTGTGGAATGCGTACAGGTTGAGCTTAACAAAGAAAAAAACATGAGGTTACGCCAAAGAGGTATAATATTGTCACTGCGAACAGGACACCAACTAACGTCACTGTAGGCATGATAAGAAAAAAAATTTTTGGGGGGCACTTTGATTGTCTAAAGTGGGCAGAGGCGGAAGCGTTTTCCGCACCACCTTCGCTGTTTCTGTGGCACTGGTGGCGTCACATATAATTGAGTACTAATTACTAAGTGATGACAAATCACTAATTAATGGTTAATTACTGATTAATGCCTGACTACTAATTAACTGCTAATTAATGACGCTTAAGCTTCGCCTTTAGGAGTGGAACGAGACAGCGCGTTGTAGCGGTGCCAGGGAGTCCACGGAACGCCACCACCCGTTCGGCCAATACCTCCTAGAAAGACTTCAGGCCTGCGCGCTCCCAAATGTCACGTGACCAACGTCATTTCCGGTAGGCGATCGCCTCTTCGAGAGTCGGGAGGCGCGCGCGCACGAAACGAACCGACGAACCCCGCAGTCGGCGCGCGCGGACCAGCGGCAGGAAGCCTGCCGTTGCGTGCATCGTTCTGGCGTTGTTCTGTGTTTCTGCACTGGGTGCGCGTTCCTGCGCATGATCGGCGCGCGTGGTGGTTGCCAAGGAGTGAAGTGCGGCTATCGGCATGCCTTACAAGTGCTGTGTGCCGAAATGCCGGGGAAACTACGACGAAGACTCGAAAATTCAAGTCTTCTGATTTCCGAAGGACGATGCCCAGCGGAACAACTGGCTGCGTGCAATACCACGCAAGGACTACCAAGTTACAGCTTCTTCAAGGGTAAGAACTGCTTTAATTAGCTTGTTGTGTACCTTCATGCCCGCTTTTACGCTGCGCAAAGTTCATTGTCAGTGCGAGCATATTGAGCGTTAGGCCTAGAATCCGTTGTGCCGCATAGAAGGACGAGGCGACTCTCAGAATGCTTCCTACGGCTGACAAGCGAGATTCTTTCGTGTTCATATTAAGGCGAAAGCCTTTAATGCCTCATACTGTCGTTAGCAGACGCGTCGGCAGGAGTGTCGACAGACGCGTCGGCAGGAATTTCGACAGACGCGTCGGCAGCCGTGTCGACAGACGCGTCGCCAGCAATGTCGACAGACGCGTCGGCAGCCGTGTCGACAGACGCGTCGGCAGGAGTGTCGACAGACGCGTCGGCAGGAATGTCGACAGACGCGTCGGCAGCCGTGTCGACAGACGCGTCGGCAGGAGTGTCGACAGACGCGTGCACGTTAAAGAACCCTAGATGGTCGAAATTATCCGGAGTCCTCCACTACGGCGTCTCTCATAGCCTGAGCTGCTTTGGGACGTTAAACACCAAATACCATGTGTTTTCTGCGAAAAGTGTTCGTTCAGCCTGTGCTTGCATCAGGAAAGAATCTGCCAATACCAAAAAAAAGCTACCTTGAGCACGTATACATAATTAATGTCCTTTCGGAGACACTGTGATATCTTTTTGTGGTACAGTCCCCTGTTTTCGTTTTTGCAGGTCTGTGCGCTGCACTTCCATGAGAGCTTTATTAAAAAAACAACAGTCTATCATGACCCAAGGACTGGAAAGGTTATCGAGACCACTTTGGCCACGACTGGACCCTAGCGCTGTGCCTTCAATAATCAAGGACTGCCCATCGTACCTGTCCACACCACAGTTTTCCAAAACAAGAGAGGAGCATGTGCTTGTTTGTATGTGGAGTGTTTATTGCTTTGATTTGTTCTCGCAGTGCCATATTATGTGAAGTAACCAAGTTCCTCATTCTAGTCGATTGCAATTGTTTTTCATCATATATGTTTTGTGGTTAACCGTATGTTGCTAAAAGTTTTGTGTTATTTTGGACTGCGAACCATGACTGCCTTCGTTTCCTTGATGTTTGTTGCAGTGACCTGTTCTACTGTATGTGACATGGTCTAAGTCTTAAGTGTGACCATGAGTACAATTTATGTTTTCAAATTTAAAGTGTATGTTTGTTTTACAAATCTGTGGTTACTACCTGGCAGTTCAATGTTGTTACCTTGATGCTTCATTAGTTCTGTTTACTGTATGTATATTATATTGTCTTACATTTATTTATAGCGCCTTTGCATGCCCATGACCAATAAACCGAAATTTGCCTTTTGGTTGACGGCTAAATTTTGCCTCATTCTTGAATATTCAGCAAACAATAAACTCCCCATGGGAGCAGTAATTGTAGAACGCTGCAATAGGCACCATTACACAGTTTTGCATGAAGGTGACGATCGAGTTGCTGTTGCCTCCATCATCCCGAATTCACGTGACGCACGCCGCTGAAGCCGAAGGCAGCGAAGCGAAACAACTGCACTGCAGAATTCTCGCGTTTTGTATCAGTTATTCTCACCTAGAGTAGTTTGTCAATCTTACTTCTCTAAAAAGTGCACTGCAGCTGACCAGGCCCCTAGTTATTTCACAGCAGGCTCTTCCTTTCTTTATAAATGAGCGCACGCCTATCTTTTTGTACGCTTGTAAAGCGGTCGCACTCGCGCTTAATACAGCGGTCGATAGAGAGGGACTAAACCATCCTAAAAAAGCGACACCAAGCGCGGCGGAGGAAGCGAGCGAAGCGGCCATCCGCCTACTGGATGTGACGTCACTCGCGCAGCGCGCAGGCCTCAAGTCTTTCTAGGAGGTATTGGTTCGGCGCGATGCCTTGCCCTTTGAACGCAACGCTTTTTGAGGAAAGGAAATTACGCAGTAACTGTCTCACAAATTCAGGGGGGCACTTTTTTGACCTAAAGTGTGGTCACTGATGTGTGGTTAAGATGTTAAGCTTCGCCCCTAAGAGTTGGAACGCGACAGCGTCTTGCAACGCTGCCGAGGAGTCCATATAACGCCATCGCCCATTCGGTTCTACGCCTCGCTCGTCGGTAAATTGGTTTTTTAGGAAAGGAAATGTATCTGTCCCACATTTGTCGGTGGACACCCAAACCTTGCCGGAAGGGAATGGAGGAGGATGAGAGTGAGTGAAGACACCGTATTCACTAGACGCGCCTTTGTTCATTCCAAACCATCGAGCTGGCATGGCGGAGTGGATAGCATGCTCGTCTCTCACGCCGAAGACCGGGGTTCGATTCCTGAGCTCGACGAATTTCTTAATCGGTTTTATTTATTTATACGGCCTGACTAGTCAAGCTAATTAGGCTAATTGGGGTAATTAGGCAATTAACTAAGCTCAGTCCCACTTGGAGCATCACTATACGATCCCTTCAATTGGTTGCATGGTTACTAGCCAAAGTACAATTGGCCCCGTTTGAAATTCGCGCAGTGTGACGTCACGACCGTTTCCACCAATTGAAAAGCGTGACATTTTCTGTCGACAACTGCTGCTTACAACGATGAGACATTAAAGGCTTCCGCCTTAAAAGTTACCATTGGTGCAAGAGACGGCGTTATTTTTTAGCTGATTCCAGTTCCCTATTGTGCGTGGGAACAACGAATACTTGAAAGAGTTGTTTATTTTTTATTTCGCACATATGCCATGAAGGCGTAATTTCGGTTCGCTGTAACTAAAGGAAATCCTGTAAGGTCTTTTCATGCAGGAAACAGAGAAGGCTACTACTCTTATTTTTGTTGGTCAGCCATTTGGAGAAATCCTCCTCCCTTGTCGCCATTAGTTCCACTTGTTACGCGAGCAAAGGAGAGTTGTAATGAAATTATGCCTTTGCAGAGTAATGTAACTGAATGAGAAAGAGTTAAGCGCTGAGGCCGTGCATGAGTATCGAGCGTAAGCAAAGTCCAACGAATATTGCATCATTAGCCATCTTCCTTATATCCGGCACAAATTTTGCGTTTTATCCAGATATCTACTTTTGGTGGAAACGTATAAAGCGTGGGAAGGCAAATCGGTTGACACCATTTCGAATGTCCTACGTCAATTAGTTTTGCCGTAATGGAGATTTGAAGTTTCGAGAAGCCATGGTTTGAGGAACCAAAGGTCATGGGTGCGAATCCGTATCATAATCTCCGCTTTTATTCGAATCTTAATCATACACCCTATAAAGCCCTAAATCGTTTGATACTCCTCCGAACATTCTGCGCCAATTAGGTGGTCCACAATCTGTGTACAAATCGTACCACCCACTGGTGTCAGTTAAATGACCCTGTGTGTCATAGTAACGCGACCTTGAGTAATGGAGATAATGCTCTAAAAAGCGCCTTTCGATGCACGCAAAGTGCGATAGTACAATTAAAGCACGAGTTGCTGTATATATTCTTGGAATGGTAGTCTACAATATAGGCCTCCTTTTCTGTCGCGTTTCGTGACTGTGTGCTGTGCAAGCCAAATCGCCTAACTCTACAGTGCACCTTTCGTAAAGGTTTGACACTGGGGTCCCAATCACAATCATATGTCGCCGATCCACTATAGCTCATTGCCGTTCATGGTACGTACAGAGTGTAGATTAAGCCTTATAGAAAGGACCCTCACACGCATGTGTAGCCGCTCTCTCAATACGACTTGCAATGCACCTGCTATAGCGGCAGGGTGCCGTGCGCTTCATAGCACCTGAATATGCCTTTGCATAGAATACAGGAAGCCCTATCTGTTAATATATTTTTTTTTTTTTCAGTGAAACACGCAACTTTTCACAGGGCTGCCAGTCCATTGTGCAGGAAGCTCCCAGGATGCCTCGTGCATTTATCAGAGCCATAATAAAAGCGATTTTACCCGTCCATTATTTCCCCCTGTCGCATCCCACTCGCTTCATCCCTTCCCGTGCCGTAAATATTTGACGGATCTGTTGCTGTCCGCCTGCGCTCTGGAAGCTTAAACAAGCAACAAAAAAGGATATATTGTTCAATAACCAACTTAGTCCCAATAACTGATAACTGGCTCATTTCAAGCGTAAACACCGATCACTCAAGTTTTATTCCATCATCGTCTATTTAATAACAGCACTAATCATCACATATTCTAATGGCGAGGTAGCGCGTGAATATTCCGGGTTGGTATCGTATAATATTGTCATTGTGCTTGTTCTCGGTGTTCTCAGGCAAAATCGCTCACCTGATGCCATTGGGATCAACCACTTCGAGAGGTGATTCCAGGATTAAAACACAAATAGAAGTAGTGTAACTGTTCTATTGCACAGAACAAGCACTGCATTGCGTGCAGTCGTCCTACTTATACAGAAAATTAAAGGGAATAGACTTTTCACGCGAAAGCCTATTACTCGGGAAAAGCATCCTTTGAAAATTTTTTAGAAAGTCTATTGACTCTCTACAGACTTCTCTGTGTAAAGTTTATAGACTCGCTATAAACAAATCCTAGAGAACAGTCTACAAAAAATACAAATGCTATAGACAATCTATATTTTTATGGCCATACACTTTTAATCGCCTTTTATCAATAGACAATCTATATTCTATGAATAGAGAGAAACAAATATCTATAAGAAGGCAATCGTGTCTATAGGAAGTCTATAGACACGCTATAGGCCCTTTTTTGATTACAGCGCCTGGAAAGCTGTAGTTATTATGAGTTTTCATTCGTGCACTTGTCCTTCTGCACTCGTTTTCTGTTAATGTTTTTCTGATTATGTTAGAAACGCTCGTTTTCGCAAGTACATAGGGTTGGTCAGCAGAAAGGGAGAGTTTTGAAAATTTATATTGGAACGCCCGTGAACGTTCACCTTTCTGAGAGCAGCGATACGAGCACACACAAAGCTATTCGTTATCTTATAATTTTCACTCTGCACAATAGCCTTCACCATCCTGGATCTGATTTTCTTTCAGATTCCATAAAAACACAAATTAACCCCCGTTACGATTAAACAACGGGTACTGGGAAACGCCAGAAATTTTTTTTTAGCTCCTCCTGTTTTTCCGTTTACACGTCAGAAAACAAAGCTCCGTGGCTATTAATAGGCGGTCGTTATAAAAAAAAAGTAGTTCAGTCGTTATTTTTTTTTTAGGAGCAAGCATGTTGCTGAGTGCTCATTACGGAGTAGTCCAGTTAATCGCGGCTTTTTTTTTTCTATTCAGGCGCCAAAATTTATCCAACGATGAAAAATTTCATGTCACTGCACTTTCCACACAGAGAGCTTACGCTGCACAGTCGATGCTACAATCAACTCAGCATCTGCCCCGATGACGTGAAGGCGAACTTCAGCTTTTTCGAAGAAGGTTACAGGGGCCTTTGGGACTTCTATTGCGACAAAAGTGAGGTTAAAGGTGAGTGTACTCCTGGTTATGTTATTTTTTTTTTCTGATTACCCAAATTATGAGTTCTGAATAAGTGTCCTCTGCTTTTTTCTTTCTTGGTGGTCACCACTGACAGCTTTCTGCCGCTGAGATCGATCTCTACCAATATTTCCCATATCATGTTCGGTGGTCTCCGCGTGCTGTTCTTTCCGGTGTTCATCTCTAACATCTTTCTTTAACGTTTGGCTACACGGCTGAAATATTGTGCAATAGAAATTGGGTCCGCTCCTTGATAGCTTTGGGAATAAAAGAAAACGATGCGTAGGAGCTTCGAAGTGACCCTGGGAAGCTCCGGCGAGAACGAAAACTGTGTAATTATTATTTCTGGTCTAGAGGGCGGAAATTGAGTGTTTTCGAAAACACACAAAAAGGTGCATGTCTCAGTATATTGTTCAGCGTATGCGGCCATCGCTTCGGCTGTCGCTCAGCTTGTATTATCCTGAAACTTTGCGCGATACCTACGGCGTTCTCTCTATTTGTGCCAACTGTTCTGTTATATCAGTATTCGAGCTTACATCGACACGCTTTGCGTAAAAGCATGCTCATCGAAGGCTTATATTTTATCTTTTCATCTTAGCCACGCTTATCCTTGTCTCCTCATAATATTTCTTCACTACGGCGTAGGATCTGGTAGGGTCTCGAATAGGTTTCCATTTTTAGGGTCGCAACTGTTTTACACTTTATTCAGCTTTAGCGCTGTTGACAGTAAGACACGTCATGACGCCTTAGATTTTTCTGCAGTGATGCAAATCTTAGCGATCTGCTTCATATTGATCTATAGAAGAAGACATCAGTTACAATAACGGCACAGATCCCTAATTGGTGCTGGGAACCAAGGGGCATAGTGCCTTGGAGCAATATTATTATCACCACTGACACACGGCTTCATCATTCCGGCGAGCGAGACACGGCCATGTCGTCCAGGGACAATTCGATATCTCCCTACAGCTTGTATGGCTTAGGGATTCATCGCAGTGTTTCAGGCGCTTGAGCTGAAAAGTCCACGCACCACTTACTCTCTTGAGTGTTACCTCTCTGGACGAGTCGGCGACATACCGTACCAATCCTATCATGACAGGTCGTTCCCGTGGATGGATCTCAACAGTGGCTATTGGCAGATAAAAGCTGAGCAGACATATTGAAAGAAGACCGCCTTCTTAACGCAGCACGAGGTTTTCGAGTTCAAGATGCTTCCGTTTGTATCTTGATCCGATGCAACAGCGATCCAGCAGACTATGTGCACATTATTAGCCAGCTTAGGTGCCGGACTCGTCTCGTCTACCTAGGCAGCGTGGCCACCTTCACAACATTTTACATAAGGCAGCTGGGGACAGCATTTCAAGCAGCCAAATCTCCGGACTCACACTGAAGACTAAGATAGAAGTTGGTTGGTTTGGTTGGTTTATGGGGTTCAACGTCCCAAAGCGACTAAGGCTATGAGGGACGCCGTAGTGAAGGGCTCCGGAAATTTCGACCACCTGGGGTTCTTTAACGTGCACTGACATCGCACAGTACACGGGCCTCTAGAATTTCTCCTCCAAAGAAATTCATCCGCCGCGGCCGGGATCGAATCCGCGTCTTTCGGGTCAGCAGCCGAGCACCATAACTACTGAGCCACCGCGGCGGCTAAGATAGAAGTGTCGCTTCGCCTACCAGGAACTGCTGCTGCTCCGAGGCCATGTTGGTACCAGGGGCGGTGTGCTCTATGACTTTCAAATAGCAGCCACTGTCGCGCAGATTCTACCGTCTGCATAGAAAAATATGGGCAGGTATTTGTCTCCTCGTAAGGCCGTGGACGGCTACACGAGACTCATCTGAATATCTCGGCACTGATAGCGATAATATACGCATAGAATAATCGACTTTGGGCTTTGATCACTACATTTTAGGCAGATTATCTGGAATTCTCGCAACGATTTTTAAGCAAACTGCGGCCAAAAGCAGCGGTCATTATGAGAACGACGTCCGCTGAGTACGTGTGCTTGCGCTGCCTTGGTATAAGGCTGAACTCCATGTACGCGAAAACTCACGCGAACGCGAACGCGACAGCGGCAACCGACGAGCGACGCCGTCTCGCGAAGCGAAATGCCCGTGTCGCTTGTCGTGTCGCTCGGATCTGCACTCACAGAAAATTTCGCACGTCGCCTGAAAATTGCTAACGCGATTAGCCAATAGCATCTAATCCGGCAGCGTACGTCACTACCGGGCCTTTTGCCGGGCCTCTTGCTTCATCACCGGTTCGTCGTTGTCGCTGCGCTGTGCCCCTACGTTCTCGGCAAACTAAATGCGGACGAAGCTTTCGCTTTGTCTCAAATTGCCTCAAACACAGAATTTTAGGGATAAAACACCCCACATTTTCACATTGCTTCTGTATTTACCGCGCTGCTAGGCTTAGCGAGTATGCGTGGTTTGACGTCAGAAAGCGCGCGAGGTTCAAACAGGTGTGCGCCCCACGTTCAGGCAGCATGGCGGCGCCCGTGACAGTGACATGCCATGACAAAGCTGTAAACACATTTTATTTGGAATTTTTCGGCCCAAAATTTTAATCCTTGCAAATAATGTGACTCTTTTTATAGGCACAAACAGCTTAGCCGTGTATTATGCCAGCAACACTGATCGCTGTCTCCTTTTCGCGTTCGCGTTGTCGCAGCGCATGGAGCTTGGCCGGTGGGCGACGGAGCGACAGCCAGCCGCCGTCGCCGCGCCGCCCCGTCGCGTCGCTTACTTTTTCGCGTACATGGAGCTCAGTCTTTACTTTGTTTGCTTTGTGAGCACGGCTGGGTTCCCCTAATGAACATTTTGCTACCGGGTTCTTCGTCTGCAGCCTGTTCCTGGTAGCCTTCACGCGACAACCGATGTCCAAAATATTTGCGTTGAATGATCCTTTTCGTACTTTGCAGGCGTCTACAAGTTTTTGTCTTGCGTTGACAGGGATTTGATGAACGATTGCACCAGCAAATATTTGGCCGGAGATTCCGAAGGACAAATCGACGATTGCAGGTGAGGCGGCTTTGGTTTTTCGTTTTTATGGGGTTTAGCGTCCCAAAGCAACTCAGGCTATGACGGACGCCGTAGAGGAGAACTCCGGATGGTCCCAACCCACCTGAGGCTCTCTGATTTGCCCTGGTACCGCGCACCACACGAGCTTCTAACATTTCCCTTCCATCGAGATGTGACCACCGCAGCCAGCATCGAATCCGCGTCTTTCGGGTGAGCAGTAGAGCAGAATAATCACTGAGTCAGCGCGGAAGCGCACGGGTGGGGGGCTAATTGGGATTGCATTAAGAACCGGTTGGTAAGGATATGAAAGCAGTAAGGCTTACATATCTTTTCCTATGATCAATGTGCGTGTTATGAAAAGCTCATGCCACTTTTACTAAAATCCTGTCATAGCTGTGCTGCCAATCGTACAATGGCATAGTAATGCTGCTTCTGCTCACGCTTACGAAATTTTCTTCAACAGTATATAGACTGTCTTTAGACTTCTGCTAACAAAGTGTATAGACTCGCTATTAACAAATCCTAGAGAACTGTATAGAGGCCATACATATACTATAGACAATCCATAGATTTATGGTCGTATACTTTTGGTAGACTTTTGTGTATGGACAGTCAGTAGACCAAGAATAGATGGAAAGAAATATCTATAGGAAGGAAATAGAGTCTATAAAAAGTCTAATGGACTGCCTATAGACCAGTCTTCGAAGTGCGATGGGCATGAACTTTAAAACTTTCGCTCATCAGTGACCAAGAATGTGCTTGTAGAAAATCGTGCTCTGACAAAGCCTTGATTAACGCCGATTACAAATATATATATATATATATATATATATATTTTTTTTTTTTTGCTGCAGGAAAGATGCGGTGGTCGCGATTTGTGTGGACGAGACGTCCGACAAGAGCTGTCCTAAGCGATTTAGAGCGTTCCGGGAATCCTTCAAGAAGATGAGCGCTTCAAAGCAGATGCTGCGAGGTTGTGAACGATCATATCAAGCCACTGTCTTTCCTCGACGACCATCTCAAACCACTGTGGTTCCTCAACGATCATCTCAAGCCATTGTCATACCTCAAAGATTATCGCAAGCCACTGTCATTCCTCAACGATCACGTGAAGCCATTGTCGTTCCTCCACGATCATCTGAAGCCACTGTCGTTCCTCACGGCATCCTCGTGGGACTAGTGGCAGTCATCTTTCTCTTACGTGTACAGAGCATGTAGAGCAAGAGAGAACGAAGAATCCAAAGGATCGGAGCGGGTTTCCCAGAATGCAATTCGTAAGTTCAGAAAGCATAAGTTGGATGCGCAGGATTGTGTTTTTACTCAGACAAGTAGACATGGTTAACTCTACAAGATAATAAAACTGCCTTGTAGGAAGAGTTTGTACGGTTGACATTTTATTAAATGGGAACAATGTTTAGGACTCAGTTTCTGGCAAGGACCAGACAAGAAGAGAACAGGCCACACTTGTACGGCTCATCCACATCGAAATGAAACCAAACTAGTTTAGTGCTATAGCGAGGCAGAATTAAAACTGCGCCGCGCGCACTTATTTAAGAAGTTGAGGTAGTCACAAAGGAGGAAGCACATCCAATCATCGCGCTTGAGGCTGAAAAACCGGGAATTCGCTCAGTAAAACACAATATTCCCTATATCAGGCTTTTTTTCCATCGACCTTCTTGCAAACCGCTATAATTAGGAAAATTTGATACACTTTGGGTTCTTAAAGTTCCCTGAAACTCCGAAAATATTCTCTTTTCGCTAAATTTACCCCTAAGATGCCCATGAACAGGGCAAAAGTCGCTGAATGAAACATTCCTGTACCAGACAGGGCCACATAGCTGTCCATTGCGTATGTTAAGAATTGTTCGAGATGTGGGCTATCCTTATTTCACGTTTCTGGTTGCTCTGGGCCAGCAAGGCAAACATGGGCAAACCCATCTTTCGTTTTCTTGTGACGTTCGCAAAAGAAGTAAAAGTAAAGGAAATGTACCCAAATTAAGCAATTTAGTAAGTAACTATGGACACGTATGCAGATCAGACGCAACCAAGAAAAGTAGATCAACAAGCAAACGAGGATCAGGCGACTGAAATAAAATTCAGATCGCTATGTTCATTGACGCTGTCCTGTCCATTTGAATAAACGTTTACGAGAAGTACTTATGCCGTCATAGCCCAGATATCTGCAGCTCCCTCGCATTTTAATGAGATTGATGGAGCTACCCATCAGAACGCGAAGTGCTGTATAGGCGGCCCTTATCTCTGTAGTCACATGTCGATGTACCTAAGAAGGCGTCGACACAGAATATTCTGCAAATGTTTAACTCCAGCCGACTGGGTGGACTACCGCCACCTGATGTGAACGTGTGCAGGGATAATGGCATGCCGAACTAAACTACTAGAGCAAGTTAACTGACGGCCCCCATGGAGCAAGGTCTCATTATGTTGATTACGGTGAGCTGCAAGAATCGAAGCGTTTTCAGGTTTTTGCCAAACGCCTCCACGACTACCTATGGGCAATACACACATATACCGCTTAGCAAATCTACGAACTGAAACGAAAAATAAATTTCCTTTTCCCACCAACGCAAAAGCAATAAAGGATTGCTTGTGAACCCACTCTAAACCTGGTTAAAAAATTCAGGGGGTACTTTGACTGTCTAAAGTGCGTAGAGGCGAAAGCATTTTTCGCACCACTTTCACTGCTTCTGTCGCACTGGTGGCGTCACATGTAATTGAGTAGTAATTACTGAGTGATGACAAATCACTAATTAATTGTTAATTACTGATTAATGCCTGAATACTAATTAACTGATAATTAATGGCGCTTAAGTTTCGCCTTTACGAGTGGAACGCGACAGCGTGTTGTAGCGCTGCCAAGCAGTCCACGGAACGCCACCACCCGTTCGGCGCGATGCCTTGCCCTTTGAACGCAACGCTTTTTGAGGAAAGGAAATGGCGCAGTAATTCTCTGTCATCTCGGTGGACACCTGAACCGCACCGTAGAGGAACGGAGGAAGTGGGAGTGAAAGAAGAAAGACGAAGATGGCCCGTAATGAAGGAAATGAAAATTGTATTTGAGGAAAGAAAATTACGCAGTAACTGTTTCACATATTTCGGTGGACCTCCGTCAAAATTCAGGGGGGGGGGGGGGGTGCACTTTTTGACTTAAAGTGTGGTCACTGATGTGTGGTTAAGATGTTAGCTTCGCCTGTAAGAGTGGAACACGACAGCGTCTTGCAACGCTGCCAGGGAGTCCATAGAACGCCATCGCCAATTCGGTTGCTTGCTCGTCGGTAAATTGCTTTTTCAGGAAAGGAAATGTATCTGTCTCTCATATCTCGGTGGACACTTAAACCTCGCCGGAAGGAGGATGGGAGTGAGCGAAGACACCGTATTCACTAGGCGCCTTTGTTCATTCCAAACCGTCGAGCTGGCATGGCCGAGTGGTTAGCATGCTCGTCTCACACTCCAAAGACCGGGGTTCGATTCCCGAGCTCGACCAATTTCTTACTAGGTTTCATTTATTTATATGGCCTGACTAGAGAAGTTAATTAGGCTAATTGGGTAATTAAGTAATTAACTAAGCTCAGTCCCACTTACTTGGAGCATCACTATATGGTCCATTCAATTGGTTGCATGGTTACTAGCCAAAGTACAATTGGCTCCGTTTGAAATTGGCGCACTGT
Source organism: Amblyomma mixtum (assembly GCF_055824585.1). Taxonomy (NCBI): domain Eukaryota; kingdom Metazoa; phylum Arthropoda; class Arachnida; order Ixodida; family Ixodidae; genus Amblyomma; species Amblyomma mixtum. Next base: position 175,810,886 of record NC_143021.1, on the reverse strand, counting down.
GACGTCCCGACCGTTTCGACCAACTGAAAAGCGTGACATTCTCTGTCGACAACTGCTGCTTACAACGATGAGACATTAAAGGCTTTCGCCTTAAAAAATTCCAACTATTACACAACCAAATGCTCATGTAGGCCACAACTTTGCCAAATAACTCCGAAAGCAACAAATTTTAAAATCCACAAGCGGATACTATAATGGCTGAAGACCACTTACTCCAGCTGTAGCTGTTCGCGGCAGGACATTACGATGTTGTCTTCGTTGACTCCAACGTTCACAAACGGTTCGTGGATTCCATGCGACTGGTCGCTGTATGTGAAGGCCCTATGTC